>NC_138378.1:99975002-99993046 GCF_054177405.1 Leptonychotes weddellii
CTCCCCCCTCTCATGCTCTCTCTATCTCATTCTCTCTCTCAAATAAATAAATAAAATCTTTTTTAAAAAAAAAAAAAAACATAATGTAGGGGGCACCTGAGTGGCTCAGTTGGCTAAGCCTCTGCCTTCGGCTCAGGTCATGATCCCAGGGTCCTGGGATCAAGCCCCACATTGGGCTCCCTGCTCAGCGGGAAGTCTGCTTCTCCCTCTGCCCTTCCCTCCTGCTCATGCTTTCTCTCTCTCAAATAAATAAAATCTAAAAAATAGATGTAAAAATAAAAATGTATGATAAATGTCTTTTCACTAAAGGGACTTCTAGGCATCATTGTAATGCCTGGGGTTCTCTGTCCTCCTAGTATCCCAGGCTAGAAACCTTGAGATCATCTTGGATTAGTCGGTCCATCTCCCTTATCCACTACATCCAGTTGGGTATCAAGTCCCCACACATCTAACCCATGGGATATTATCAACCCATCTGTCCCTCTCTGATCCCACTATATTTGTCCTGTCTCAGCCCTCTTCATTTCTAACCTAGACTTGCAATCATTTCCTACCTAATTACCAGTCATTCATACCTATAATTTTTCTGAACTTTGATTATTTTACTTCTGCTTGATTCTTGCTATTCAAACTCATCATGATTTTTAGAGTCCTCTGCTAGCCTTTCTTTCAACCTTACTGCCTGCTTATCTTTCTTTCCTTCTGTATTCTTTCTTTCCTCTTTCCTTCTTTCTTGTTTTTCTCTTTCATTCTTTTTCTGCCCCCTGTAATATTTGTACTTTTTTATTCATAGTAATATTGCTTATTCTTATCCATATATGCCATGCATTTTAATTGCTCTTCCCTCAGCTTAGAATGCCTGTCTCCACCTTTTGAAATTACATTTAACCATCAACCCTAGATCAAATGCCATCTTCTTTTGAAGTCTTCCTCAATTTGAATTAGTAGCTACCTTTTCTATCCTTCCACTGCATTTTCTATATACTTTATATTCTGCCTTAGGTTATAACATGCCTGTCTTCCTCCTGTATGTATTTCTCTTTTTTATATATTTTTAAAAGTTCCATTTTATTTAAAGAGTCATAAAGAACTTCATTAGCTCTTCACACTGATAATCACTACTGAGTAATCTTTAAGGAATATCGAGACATTATACTTTCTCTTGTTTTAAAGAAGATATCAAGGGGTGCCTGGGTGGCTCAGTCGGTTAGGTGTCTGCCTTTAGCTTGGGTCATGATCCCAGGTCCCTGGATCGAGCCCTGCATCGGGCTCCCTCCTTGGCAGGGAGTCTGCTTCTCCCTCTGCCCCTCACCCCGCTCGTGCTCACTCACTCGCTCACTCTCTCAAATAAATAAATAAAATCTCTTTTAAAAAATTAAAAATAAAGAAAAATACCAAGTACAGTTACAGCCAAATCATAAATGTTTATTTCTAATGGAATTTTCAGTGGTATAATTTTAAGGATCTCTTTCCTATGATTTTGCCCATTTTAGGCTGGATCAGTTCATGTAAGAATTCGACGAGATGCAAACGAACAAATGGTTCTTGCTCATGTGACCAACAGGCTGTACACTCTAGTGTCTACCTTGACTGTTCAGATTTTCAAGGATGATTGGATTAGACCTGCCTTACTGTCTGGGCCTGTTGCAGCCAATGTCCTAAACTTTTCAGATCATCACATAATTCCAATGCCTCCTTTAAAGGGTACTGATGATTCAAACCCTGTCACATCGACTCCAGCTAAACCTAGTAGTCCACCTCCAGAATTTTCATTTAACACCCCTGGGAAAAACATGAACCCAGTTATTCTGCTAAACACCCAAACAAGACCTTATGGTTTGGGTCTTAATCATGGACACACACCTTATAGTAGCATGCTTAATCAAGGACTTGCAGTTCCAGGAATTGGAGCAACCCAAGGATTCAGGACTGGTTTTACAAATATGCCAAGTAGATATGGAACTAACAATAGACAACCAAGACCATGATGTACTGTAAATTAATTTATTTTTATGAGGAATATTGACTTCTTGACTTCCAATTTATTTAGTAATCCAACTGTGCATTGACTGTTCAATCATTTACTCTAAATGTTAGAGAATAGTGGGTTTGTTCACATTACATGAAACTGATGAAGCTATATTTTTGTAAAATGTATTTGGGGCTGTTGAGAACCTTCTAAATGTCATAAGGTTTAAATAGGCTTCCTATAGAAAGCGTGTTTCTCTAAATTTGAATTTTGCTATTTTTGGTTTTGTAGTTGACTGCAGTGTGATAGACATCATCTTTACAATAAGAGAACCACTCAATGGAGCAGATCTGTCACATTATTAAAAGTATAGTATTTTCTTCAGTGAAATTTATAAACATATGCTTCTTGAATAATGGTATACATTTTAGGAAAGGAAAAAAATGTCCATTTCAAAGTAAAAGTCTCTTTTATAGCTTTTCCAAACTTAATTGCTACATTTTTCTTTGAGGTCCTCTTGATTTATGTCTTGCAAAAGGAAAGCAGAATTTTTTATCAGAAATTTTAGAACATATTCTCCTATCTAGCATAATTTGAAATTTTTAATTATTCGTTTTTTATAGTTTTTCTCATTAAAAGATTTCAGTACATTTATAAAGAGTCCGTGGTCCTCAAAGTGTTTTATTTTGCTTAAATGAATACCAAATCCTTTGGTAATGTGAAATGAAGGAATCCCAGTTTTCTCTCTTACATTTAATCAAATACTGACATAATAAAACAAACAAAAAACACCAAGAACCCAAATACTGACATAATGATGGAATTTATCTTTTTCGTCACCTTTTCATTAGTTGACTTTTTAATCTCTCATTTTATTAACAAAATATATCAAATATATTACAAAATCTAAAATATATTACAAAATATATGGAATTCCATGCGTAATATGGGATTTGATAGTTGCATAAACAATTTGAGTTTATATTATATAATTTTACCAAAACATAATAGACCCTAGATTATAAAATACAGTATTGTTAGATGTGTAACAGGCAATTTCTAACTTATTTTGTTTTGCTTTGTCGAAATCATAAATTGTTAACCGTGATGAAGTGTGAGAATCATGGATTATTTTATTTTTTTATTATTTTCCAAATGCAAATGTTAAGGACTTGCCAACATAGCCAGTATTACATATAAAAAGTATCACAAGCAGCAAATGACAAAAATTACCTGAGGTGTTTTTTGTTTTTTGTTTTTATCAAGAGTTTTACAATTAGAGTTTTAAAAAGGTATTTTGAAAGTGGATTCAACTTTTCTGGAATCTAATACTCCTGGAGATTTAGGTCTTTTCCAGCCATCAGCCAGCTATGTAGAAAAGATTTTTGTTTTTGAAGAATTTGCAAGTTTCTTCAGTCAACTCATCCTTTTTAAAATATGAGCAACACTTCCAAATCGGATTTCACAGTGGAATCACAAACATCCAAGAAGCCACCTCTGTCAAGCAGAACTGTCGTCATCCTGTAATAAATAAGTGACCATGTCCCAGCTTTTGCATGGTGAGGAGTTGGTCATTGTCTTTAATATCTGCAACCCTGTTCAGGCATTTGACCTGCTGAAGAAATAGAGCGCACACTACCTTGACTGCTGGGGAAAATGAAACTTCATAAAATGTACTAAGGCAACCAATTCCTTGTCCTTTGTCTTACGTCCTCCAACTATTAGTATACCTATTATTGGTCCACTATTACAGGGTGATTTTTCCTCCGTTGACCTCATCCAAGTGGGTCGACTGCCCATGAAATCTGAAGAACTGCCATGTACTGAGTGATGATTAAGAGGTCTGCGCTGCCACCTTTTGCATGTCTTTTCCATTCTCATGGGATTTTTAAAGTGTGCAGGTACTGAACACAATTCTGCATGATGTTAAATGCCTATTTCCTCAACACCTCTTCAGAGGCAACACTTGTGTAGTTGTCCCAACAAAGGTGCTTTGATACCCACCTACACTATTTAAGAAATTTCCTGTGGGTTCTAAAGGAATTGGCTCTACTTGCTGAAATTCACCCATGCCAACTGCTGCAGGTGACATTGGTCCATGCATTATTATATAACGATGTCTTATTTGCCGAGCTCTGGCCAGCATCTGGATATAAAAACAAGAAACTTGGCCAACATAGGCCTAGAGGCAGTATTCTTACTAGTAAATCTTGCCAGTGTCACATCAAGCTAAACAAAGAAAGAAGTTTGAATTGACTACTTGGCCCATGGCTTGTGATTAAGAGCAAGTTCCATGGAGTGTAATTAACCCTGTCTGAGAAAATACCATACTGTAACATACTGTAACAGAAAAAACGCTGGGCTAGAAGTCAAGAGATTTTTATTCTGAGCCTGATGCTGCCACTATGTAAGTAGTTTGGTTACCATGGGCAAGTCATTTAACTTCTCTAAGCTTTATCATCTGTACAGTTAGGGTGGGGAATGAATTAGTTGATCTGTAAACTATCAGCTCTAAAATTTTATGACTAAATCTACAGATTATGCCCACTTGCTAAACAATATTGTGCCCAGAATGTCCTTCCAGTGACTACCTCAGCATACAGGCCAAGTGTTACCGATACCAACACCCAAGCCATTAATTTGAGGTGCCATGAGAATAGAAGGTGAACTGCAGGCTAACAGCATTTAGGTTCTTGTTTATCTCAGACTTGCCTTGACTTAAATCTGTTAAGATCAAACAGATTTTTCTTAGACTTCTTTCTTTGTGGGGAAGGATTATTTTGGGGGGTGTTGGAGAAAAGTTTAGGACAGGGTACCCTTAGATTCGTAGGGTACAAAAGAATGGGCTACATTTTTCTTTCTTCCTTAATCTCTGAAGATACAGTTAGAATTACATATGTGTATCAGCAAATGGAGAGGTCCTGAATTTCAAGCCTCTGATTTAGCTGCTCGTAAACTGCCAATTTTTTGCTTGACTAAAGTATGCTGATCTTTTGGGGAGTCTATCTGCTTCTTATATAAGGAAATGCTTTTTACATTCCAAATTGTTTGAACCACACTGTTTGAATAAAGAACATACATGGAGTTTTCTCTCTGATCTTAAATAATTTTGGCTTGTTTCCTTATTCAATAGCTATCTATTGGTCATTTAATTTAATTCAGCAAATACTTGTTGAGCATCCAGTACATGCCATGCACTGTACTAAGTAAATGTGCACACAGTATATCAATTTTTGTGACCTATTCTTGAGACCAGAGGGAACACAAGGATAAACAAAATATCCCTTCAAGTACCAGGTAATCATACCTGTGATAAGACACAGAACTTCTGCACATGTTATCAGATGAAACTCCCTCTCACTTCCTCCTCTTCTTTGGTCTCATTTTCCTGGCATCCTACTCCTTTTTTTTGAATGATGAAACTAAGGAAGTAAATTTCCATGGAAGAGACCAGCTAGAGGTCAAGGTGTCACACATCATCCAGATATCAGGAAAGGAAGAGAAAGTTTGGAAAGGGCAAGTTAGGCAGACACTGTTGAGAAAGGATAATTTTTAGGTTATATAATGGATTGCCACATACTTTCAGACTCTTGCACTGGATGAGCAAAGATTATTAAGTCACCACACTGAAAGTAATGGGGTCCCCAGAGCATTCATGGGCTCAGGGTGGCCTTTATTTAAGTTACTAGTTTAAAAGCACCTTTAATAACACTAATATCATCATCATCAAACTGCCACCCAACAAACCTAGCTTCTTGCACAAAAGTTAACTTTGATAACACATGGCTAATTTTCCTGACAAATGCTTCATCAGGCAAAAATCTTGTAGTACTGAAGTCAAAAAAACCTAATTGCTTAAGATTCTGAAATACATTCATGAAGGCAAGCCATCAGTCACTGCTCACACAATTTCCCACCAAATTCAACTGCTGGAAGTTTTTTAGAGGGTTCTTTTAAAAAAATGCACCTGGGTGAAAAAATAGAAGTAAGTATGTGAGTTGGAAGTGAAACAGTTTTTTAAGAGAAATGCCTATGTTTGGACCAGTGCTTTGCTTCAGAAAGAAATTAGAACTCTCTATAGGTAGGGCAATGATTGTGAATCTGCTCCCTTATTTTTACAAGTTATATTTTGTGTATATAACTGTAAGGCATATATATTTGTATATATAAGTGTAAGGCAGTCTGATAGATAGTAATTAGTAGCAGTATAGCAAACCCAATACAAATGAATACTGTATTTTTTCACTTTTCCTGATTCTTCCAGGAAATGGAAGATTGCTTTAAAATTGAGGTGTAAGAGATGCCATTAAATATTTGTCATGGTTTTTCAAAACTAGAGTCAGACTTCATCAAGCTTAGGTCATTTCCTCTTCTTTTTTTTTTTTTTGAAAGATTTTACTTATTTATTTGACAGAGAGAGACACAGCAAGAGAGGGAACACAAGCGGGGGGAGTGGGAGAGGGAGAAGCAGACTCCCCGCTGGGCAGGGAGCCCGATGTGGGGCTCAATCCCAGGACCCTGGGATCATGACCTGAGCCAAAGGCAGACGCCCAACGACTGAGCCACCCAGGTGCCCCAGTCATTTCCTCTTTTTTTTTTAATTTTTTTTTTTAAAGATTTTTATTTATTTATTTGACAGAGAGAGACACAGCAAGAGAGAGAGCACAAGCAGGGAGGAGTGGGAGAGGGAGAAGCAGGCCCCCCGCTGAGCAGGGAGCCCGATGCAGGGCTCAATCCCAGGACCCTGGGATCATGACCTGAGCCAAAGGCAGATGCTTAATGACTGAGCCACCCAGGCGCCCCTCATTTCCTCTTCTTGAGAAGCAAACACTAACTATTGTTTCTTGGGTATGGAATGTTCCTAACTGTAAACTTGAGTTAAGTGAGACTCTTTCAGTATCTCAAGACTTGGGTTTTGGGGGTTGTCTTTTTTTAATGCTCCCTAATGGAACTTCTCCATTCCTTACAGAATAGGGCACTCCTGCAAAGGGAAGGTGGATATCCTAGCCATGAAGTCCAAGACAATAGTCTAAGGAATGGAAGGGTCCAAAAAGTAGGTTTCTGGGTGTGAAAGCTTGCACAGAACAACACCCACCTGCTTGGACTGCTCATTTCTGGACTGTTACAGAAGAGGGAAATAAAGTTCTGTTTTCTGTATGGTATGGGGGGGGTCTCCTGTTATACCAGCTTAAGCCTGTGCCCAGACTAACTCATACCTAGGGCGTCACTTTCTCCTCTCTTCCTCCTTCCCATAAGGAGCCCATCTTTATTCCTTGTAAGCAGCTTTCTCCCTGCTCTCTCGGACCTCATGTTCACATCCTTTCAGCTTCCGCCTCTTTTCCATGTGCTTCCTAGCATTGCATGCACTCAGCCACTTCTCCTGTCTCTATGTAAGACTCCTTCATGGGGCACCTGGGTGGCTCAGTAGGTTGGGCATCTGCCTTTGGCTTGGGTCATGATCTCAGGGCCCTGGGATGGAGTCCTGCATCAGGCTCCCTGCTCAGTGGGGAGCCTGCTTCTCCCTCTCCTCCCTGCTTGTGCTCTCTCTCGCTATCTCTGTCTTTCTCCCAAATAAACAAATAAAAAGTCTTAAAAAAAAAAAAAAGACTCCTTCCCTAAAGGGCAGCTTTTCTCTTTCTCTATTAGCAGCAGGTTTTACCACCTCAAAGGAATTTAACAAAGAATTTAAAGCTGCAATCTTTTTTTAAGCGCTGCATTATTTTATACTCCAACCACCAGGATATGAGGGTTCTAATTTGTCCAAGCCCTTGTTAACACTTGTTATTATCTGTCCTTTTTATTATAAACATCCCTAGTGGTTGGGAAGAGGGGTTTCATCATGGCTTTGATTTGTATTTCCCTGATAGCTAATGATTTTGAGCATCCTTTCTGGCTTATTGACGGTTTATATATATTTACATAAGTATATATATATAAATAAATATATATATTTGCAGGTGATTTTTATTTTTATTTTTTATTTAAATTCAATTAATTAACATATAATATATTATTAGTTTCAGAGGTAGAGTTCAGTGATTCATCAGTCGTATATAACACCCAGTGCTCATTACATCACATGCCCTCCTTAATGTCCATCAATCCCACCACCTCTCTCCCCTCCAGCAACCCTCAGTTTGTTTCCTATGATTAAGAGTCTTATGGTTTATATATATTCTCTGGAGAAATATCTATTCAGATCCTTTGCCTGTTTAAAAAATTGAATTATTTATCTTTATATCAGTGAGTTTTAAGAGTTCTTTATTCTAGACAGTAGTCTTTTATCAGATACATGACTTGCCATAATGTAAAGTTGTTCTGCCATTCTCTGGGTTCTTTTTTCACTTTCTTGATGATGCCCTTTAAAGTACAACAGTTTGTAATCTTGATGAAGTCCAACTTATTTCTTATTTGTGTTTGCTTGTCATATCTAAGATTTTGCCTAACCTGAAGTCATGAAGAGTTACTCCTAGATTTTCTTCAAAAATTTTTATAGTTTCAGCTGTTAATGTTTATATCTTTGATGCATTTTTAAAAAAAAATTTTTAAGATTATTTATTTATTTATTTAACAGAGAGAGACACAACGAAAGAGGGAACACAAGCAGGGGGAGTGGAAGAGGGAGAAGCAGGCTCCCCACCAAGCAGGGAGCCCGATGCAGGGCTCGATCCCAGGACCCTGGGATCATGACCTGAGCCAAAGGCAGACGCTTAACGACTGAGCCACCCAGGCGCCCCTTAATTTTTTTTTTTTTTTTTTTTTTTAGAGAGAGAGAGCATGAACAGGGGGAGGAGCAGAGAGAAAGGGAAAGAAGCAGACTCCCCACTGAACAGGGAGCCCAAAGCAGGGCTCCATCCCAGGACCCTGAGATCATGACCTGAGCCGAAGGCAGACGCGTAATTGACTGAGCCATCCAGGTGCCCCGGTTTTCTCCTAATTCTTGAATCAGTTTGGGAAATGACATTTTTCTAAAAACATGTCTTCTTTGTCTATTTCAAATTTGTTGGTATCACAGTTGAAGGATTTCCATATCTTTTAAATTTCTGATTAATCTATAAAAGACTCCTTTTTTGCCTTTGATTTTTGTAAAAAGATTTATTTATTTACTTTAGAGAGAGCAGGTGGGAGAGGCAGGGAGGAGAGAGTCTCAAGCAGACTCCATGCTGAGCTCAGAGCCTGATGCAGGGCTCCATCCCTAAGATCCCTAACTTTAAGATCATGACCTGAGCCAAAACCAAGAGTCAGATGATTAACCCAATTGCACGACCCAGGCACCCTTGCCTTTGATGTTTTAAACACTTTATTTTTTTAGAACCGTTTTAGATTTATAGGAAAAATTGCAAACATAGTACACAGAGTTGCCATACACTCCACTTAGCTTCTCCTATTATTAACATCTTACATTAGCATGGCATGTTCATTGCAATTAATAAACCAGTATTAATACCTTATTAAGTCTATAGTGTATTGAGATTTCTTTAGTTTTTACCAGTATCCCTTTTTTGTTCCAGGATCCCATCCAAGATACCACATTACATTTAATCATCATGTCTTCTTATGTTCCTCACAGAACCTCTTGTCTTGTGACAATTTCTCAGATTCTCCTTGTTTTTGACTCCCTTGATAGTTTTGAGGAGTACTGGTCAGGTATTTTGTAGGACTTGTCTGATGTTTTTCTCATGATTAGATTGGGGTTTTGCAGTAGTGAGAGGAAGATTACAGAAGTGTAAAGTATCATTTTCCTTATATGTCCAGGGTACATACTGTCAACATGATCTATCGCTGCTAATGTTGACCTTGATCACCTGGCTAAGGTGGTGTTCCATTTATCCTCTGTGAAGCTACTCTTCTCCCCTTTCTATACTACCACTGAGGAAGTCACTATGTGCAGTCTACACTTAGGTAGTCGGAGTTAGGCTCCACTTTTTGTGGGCAAAGTTATCTACATAATTATTTGCAGCTTTGCATGGGAGATTTATCTCCCCCGTTTATTCATTTATTCAATAATTTATTTATATCAGTATGGATTCATGGATATTTATTTTATGCTTTGGGATATAATCCAATGCTCCTTTATTTTATTGTTCCAGTTGCTCAGCTTTACTGTGAGCTCTTTTAGTTGGTTTCTGTGTCACTTTGACTTCCTCCTATTACTGTGGGTGTCTTTTGTTTCTTTGTTTTGAGCTCTTCCTTACTTTTCTGGCACTACACGATGCTCTAGGCTTATACATTTCCTGCCCTAGTCCTAGAATTAGACATTTTGTCAAAATGCCCTGGTTCCCTTTATTAGAGAATGGTATTAGAATCCAAGATCTGGGTATCGTGAGTGCTTATTTCTTCCAAGGTGTCATTGCTTCTAGTCCCTCTCAGCTGACAGAGCAAAGAATATGTGTATGTACACGTGTAAGAAAAACTCCATTCAGGGCGCCTGGGTGGCTCAGTTGGTTGAGCGACTGCCTTCGGCTCAGGTCATAATCCTGGAGTCCTGGGATCGAGTCCCGCATCGGGCTCCCTGCTCAGCGAGGAGCCTGCTTCTCCCTCTGACCCTCCCCCCTCTCATGTACTCTCTCATTCTCGCTCTCTCAAATGAATAAATAAATCTTTAAAAAAAAAAAAAAGAAAAGAAAGAAAAACTCCATTCATTCTAGCTCCCATTCCCCTCCCGTGTGTCTCCTGTACTGAGCATACAGAACACTTCATACACTTCTGGTCATCAGGTGTGTGGAGGTTGACTCCCCACACCGTGCAATTCTGTGCAACACCAGGTGTGTGTCCTACAAGTTAACTCAATTCTAACACTGCCTACCTGGAAATCTTGTCCGATCCCACAGGCTAAGGCCTCGGGCCTGCAAGACTGCTTCTATCCCACTTCAGGTGCCAATCACAAGTGGTAGGTCCCCGGGTTATCCACAACTTCTGTCTGATTAAGCTACAAATTGGAGGTTCCCATGTGTCCCTCCTCAGGTTTGATTAATTTGCTAGAGCAGCTACAGAACTCCAGGAAACACATTTGCCAGTTTATTGAAGAATACAGATGAACAGCCAGATGAAGAGTTACCTAGGGCGAGGTCTGGGAGGATCCCGAGCACAGGAGCGTCTGTCCCCATGGAGTTTGGGGTGTGCCACCCTCCCTGCGTGGATTTGTCTGCCAACCTGGAATCTCCTTTAACCCTGTGCTGTTGGGATTTTGTGGAGGCTTCGTCACATAGGCATGATTAATTGTTAACTCAGTTTCTAGCCCCTCTCTATTCTTTGGAGGATGACGGGTGGGAATGAAAATTTTTTTATAATCTCTACACCCAATGTGGGCCTCAAACTCATGACCCTGAGATCAAGAGTCGCATGCTCTTCCGACTGAACCAGCCCAGTGCCCCCTAAATGATTGTTTACATACACTAAGGTTCACTCTTTGCACTATAAAGTTCTGTGGGGTTCAACAAATGAATAGTGTCATGTCTGCACAGTTACAGTATCATGCAGAATATTTGAACTGTCCTAAAAAAATACCCTATGCTGTACCTGTTCAACCCTTCCTCCCCTCTTCCTGAGCTCCTGAGCTTTTTTCTAAATTGAAGTATGGCTGACGTATTATATTGGCTTCAGGTGTACAACGTGGTGATTTGACAACAATATACATTATGCAGTGTTCATCGTGATGAGAGTGGTTACTGTTTGTCACCTGTAACTGACTGTATTCCCTATGCTGTACTTTTCATCCCCATGACTTACTTATTTTATAACTGGAAGTTTGTTCCTCTAAATCCCCGTCACCCGTTTCACCCATCCTCCCACCCTCCTCCCCTCTCGTAAGAACCACCAGTTCTCTATATTCATGACCGTGTTTCTATTTTTGTTGTTGTTTGTTCATTTGTTTCATTTTTCAGATTTTCGATCATACAGTATTTGTCTTTCTCAGACTTATTTCAGTTAGCATACTGCAAATGGCAAGATGTCATTCTTTTTTATAGCCGAGTAATATTCTGTGCATATATACACCACATCTTTATTCATTCATCTATCAGTAGACACTTAGGTTGCTTCCATATCTTGGCTATTGTAAATAATGCTGGAATAGACATAGAGGTGCATTTATCTGTCCAAATTAGTGTTTTTGTTTTCTTTGGGTACAGTCACTGAACTTTTTACTGTCTTAACAGTTTTACCTTTTCCAAAATGTCATATAATCGGATTCAGACATTATGTCACCTTTTCAGACTTGCTTCTTTCACTTAGCAATATGTATTTAAGTTTCTTCTATGGCTTTTCATGGCTTCATAGCTCATTTCTTTTTACCACTGAATACTATTTATGGCTGTACCACAGTTAGTTTATCCATTCACCTGTTGAAGGACACCTCCATTGCTTCCAGGTTTTGGTGATAATGAATAAAGCTACTACAGACATTCATGTGCCTGTCTCCATTTTGACTAATGAAATTATTTATGTCACTATCTTTTCTTTTTTTAAAAAAAAGATTTTATTTATTTATTTGACAGAGAGAGACACAGCGAGAGAGGGAACACAAGCAGGGGGAGTGGGAGAGGGAGAAGCAGCCTCCCCGCAGAGCAGGGAGCCCGATGCGGGACTCGATCCCAGGACCCTGGGATCATGACCCGAGCCGAAGGCAGTCGCTCAACCAACTGAGCCACCCAGGCGCCCTGTCACTCTATCTTTTCTTGAGCAGTCTTGCTTGACTTTTTTTTTTTTTAAAGAAAGCTCTACGTGTGACTTCAACTCACCACCCCAAGGTCAAGAATCACATGCTCTACAGACTGAGCCAGCCAAGTATCCCAGTCTTCCTTGGCTTTTATTTATCTTATTACTCTTTTTAAAGAACCAACTTCAAGCTTTATTACTCTTGTTTAGTGTATTTTTATTTTCTGTGTCATTGACTTATCTTCTTACGTTTACTATCCTGGGGTTTACTCTGATGTTTTTCTGGCTTCTTAAATTAGAAACTTATTAATCTTCAGGCTTCTCTAATATAAATACTTCAGGCTATGAGAATTTTATTCAAGCCCTGCTTTGGCTGCATGCCACAAATTTTGGTACATAGCATTTTCTTACCATTCAGTTCTAAATATTTTTGTTGAAATTTGTCACTATGAATTTGTAGCATACCTACCTGCCAAATTGTGTGATGTTCCCCAGTATCCTGAGTATGGGCACAGAAAAAGTGGAAATTTAAGGACAACCCAGGGTTACTTTCACCTGGAAAGTATATCCCAACTACTGTATCTAATTTCACACCTCACATCCACATCTCATTTTCTCCCTGCATCTCATCAGGTAGTCTTTCTTTAATTAGAGAATCTGTCTCTCATTACCCTTTCTTCAATTCACTGTGGCGTCTATCACACATGTCCATCATTGAATGTCAATGCCCTACATTGGCTCGTGGTACTGGGGACCGTGAGAGTGTCATAGAGGACTATAAGAGGTGGAGATGGAGAGGGCAAGGCGACTGATGGGCAGCTGCAGCCTAAACTGGCAAAAACGGTTCAGCTTCTCTTCGAGAGCATGGAAGTGCCAATATTACCTTTTACTAATCTGCTGCTCAGAACTATCACAATTATCCTTCACTATTACCCACAAGCACTCAGTATACTTGCTATATCCACAATTATATGGGGTCTTCTTGTAAAAATTGACAAGTGACTGTTCTCCCCATCCAAATCACTTGGAAGAGAGGGAAAGGAACCACTGCAGAAGGCAAGGAGACCCAAATCCAGAACATGGGAGGAGAGAGTCAAACCCAGAAGTGACCATGGAAACAAGCCCTGGATCTAGGCTGACATCCTGGGCAGGATGTGGATTAGTGTTTTTTCTAAGCTGCAGGGTATCCCCTCATTTAGAGGAACATGAAACAAATTTAATGGATTGCAATCAGCATCTGTTTTAAGTGAAATAGGACAGAAAGAATAGAAAATAACAGATTGTGTCACACATAGCATAAGATACTTTCTGTGAAATTTTTTAATGTGTATGTATGTGTTAATGTTAAATCATGAGATAAAATGTATTTTTAACTGAGGGTCAGAGTCAAAAAAAGTTTAAAGCACCCTAGACGAGAGGCTTAAAGCAGACATCTAAGTTACATATGGGGGTACAGAGGAGAGAACATATGGAGAATATGTGACCTGGAGGAGATATTTAAGTTAGGTCTTAAAGGGACTGTAAGAGAAGATAAAGGACATTCTAGAGGAAGTGCACATACAAAGGCATTTTTGGGAAACGGCAAGAAGTCCATGAGGTGGAACCTCATGTAGGGAGAGAGGCATGGCAGAAGATGAAGGTGGAAAGGAAGGTAAGTTGAGGATCCGTTGTGAAGGGTCTTATACACGAAGTGAGCTGGTTTTATTTTTATAAATTTTACTTATTTTGCAAGCTGAGGAAGCTTTTTTTCAAAAGGAAGATAAATTTATTATCTGGTTCCCTTGGAAACCCACAGAAGAAAACAAAGGTACCATTCATTGAGCACATACATTAGGTCAATGTTGAACTTCTTACTTTATATGCATTAGTTTAATTACTGATTAGCACAGTAACTGCTCATATGGTTGGTATTATAGTGACTCTCATTTGACAGATGAGCAGACTGAGGCTCAGAGATTTTAAGTTGCTCAGGTCATCCATCTATCAAGTGGAAAGGGTGGGCAGGTCTGACTCCAAAACCAGTGCACTGGACCACTTATAAAGATGGAGACTCTAGAGAGCAGTCTCATCACCTGATAGAGAATAAGGCAGAGAACGTTTGGATCTCACTCATCAGTTCTCATCACTCAAGCACAAGTAGACTGCTTTTTATACCTCTTCCAGGTGGAGGAACAGCTGGAGGGGGCAGTGCCAACATCTACACTCTCTCCCCACGTCATCAACTCCTCCTCTTCTGTCTCCAACCCTTTCGCTGCTTTACTACGACAACCTTATATATCTGCTGCTTTATAAAACAGGGATAATGTTATCTTTTATTAGGGATGTAATGATTATTCCATAAATTCTTCTTAAAAACACTTTGAGAATAAAGTAGTTACTCCTATTGAGTTGTTCATTTTGTAATATCTTTTTTACTTGCATTGGAAGGTACATTGTTACAGCTAAATTTCCAAGAGTCAGCTCCCTTCTCTTACGCTTATTTTTCTCACTTACATGTAGAGGCTATAAGGCACTAGGCAACTCAAGGGGCGCCTGGGTGGCTCAGTCGGTTAAGCGTCTGCCTTTGGCTCAGGTCATAATCCCGGGGTTCTGGGATCGAGCCCCACGTCAGGCTCCCTGCTCAGCGGGGAGCCTGCTTCTCCCTCTACCCTTCTCCCCTGCTTATGATCTCTCTCAAATAAATAAAATCTTAAAAAAAAAAAGGCACTAGGCAACTCAAGTCAAATGGCAAATTACTGCCTAGCTCAGGTCTTACTTCATTAAATATCCCATCTCCTTCTCTGCTCTCATTGGCCAGCCTGAGAAGTGGGCAAATCAGACAGCTACCTACTTAAAGATTTGAAAGATGCTAAAAGGCCTCTACCTTAAAAAATGTCTCCCCAGCATCTGATTCTAATTCTACACACTCTCTGGTGGCCTCATTGAAAAGACACACCCTTTCCAATTCGTTTAAGGTATGAAGTTACCTGACAGGGATTATTTATTAGCTAACTAATTAGCCTGTCACAGAAGCCACCTGCTTCCAATATCACCCAGAATAGAGGAGGGACCTGTAAGAATGACACTCAGAATTATATGATTTGATGGGTTAAGGGTGTGGGTAAAGGAGATGGAGGTGGAGTTAGGAATTAAAGAAAAGATCCAGAACTTGAAGCACTATTAGGGAAGGCAAAAACCCTTCAGCAGCCTAAGCACTTAGAGACATATACATGTCTAAGAGAAAAGGTTTTAGAGAAGTAGGTGGGGAGCTAGTTTTTAATGGGTACAGACTTTCAGTCAAGGAAGATAAGTTCTGGAGGTGGATGGTGATTGATGGTGGTTGTTCAAGAACGTGAATGTACTTAATACCACAGAACTGTACAGTTAAAATTGGTTAAAATTTTAAGTTTCATGATATGTATACTACAAATATATTCTAGAGAGGGGTGCCCGGGTGGCTCAGTTGTTAAGCGTCTGCCTTCGATTCTGGTCATGGTCCCAGGGTCCTGGGATCGAGCCCTGCATCGGGCTCCCTGCTCTGCCGGAAGCCTGCTTCTCCCTCTCCCTCTCCCCCTGCTTGTGTTCCCTCTCTCTCTGTCTCTCTCTCTGTCAAATAAATAAATAAAAATCTTTAAAAATATATATATTTTAGACAATCTGTGAGGGAAATGAAGTCAAAGCTGTTTTCACCAGTCCTTTGCCTTAGAAAATATGTTAGTCACCCTTCAAGATGGCACCAATGATCCGCACCTCCTAGTATATACTCCCATGTATTGTATCCCCCACCCCACCCCCCAACAGTGGATAGGGCTGACCTGGGTAACCAATAGGAGGAAGCAGAAATGACCCTCCAAGGCTAGGTTCTAAAAGATGTTGCAGAGGCGCCTGGGTGGCTCAGATGTTTAAGTGTCTGCCTTCGGCTCAGGTCATGATCCCAGGGTCCTGGGGTTGAGCGCTGCAGCACATCAGGCTCCCTGCTCAGTCGGGAGCCTGCTTCTCCCTCTCCCTCTGCCATTCCCTCCACTTGTGCTCTCTGGCTCTATCTCTCTGTCAAATAAATAAAAATCTTGAAAAAAAATAAAAGACGTTGCAGCTTCCAACTGGTTCTCTCTTAGATCTCTTGCTCTGAGCGAAGTGAGCTGCCATATTGCGAGGACATTCAAGCAGCCTATGGAGAGGTCCAGGGATGAGAAACTGAGGCCTTCAGCCAACAGCCAGCATTAACCTGCCAACCCACTGAGGAGCTGCCTTGAAAGCAGATCCTCCAGCAGTCCCATCCAACATCTGGACTGCAATCTCATGACAGAGCCTAAGCCAGAACCACCTAGTTCCCACATTCCTCACCCACAGAAATTGTGAGATAATATTTGCAGTTATTTTAAGCCACTATTTGGGGGTGGGGGGTAATCTGTTCTATAGAAATCGATGACTAATACAGGTAGCATGAAGATCCCCCATCAACTGCCTGAGGCTGATGGAATCTTCCGTCATTTATAGATCTCTCTTTGTTCCAAGATTATTTCACAGTTGCTTAAAGATATTCAGTGATCCCATTTAGATAAAGTTGCACTTACTTTTACAGGTTTTGAATACCTAAGAGGTAGTCCTTAAAAACATTTCCCAAAGGCGCCTGGATGGCTCAGTCGTTAAGCGTCTGCCTTCGGCTCAGATCATGATCCCAGGGTCCTGGGATCGAGTCCCACATCAGGCTCCCTGCTAGGCAGGAAACCTGCTTCTCCCTCTCCCACTCCCCCTGCTTGTTATTATTTTCTAGTCCAATTCCACTATATTTGGAGAACATGCTTTTAGCTAAAGAAGACAGCCATCTCTGACCAAAAAAACAAAAACAAAACATTCTCGTGTCCCCATGCTGCCCCTGTGAATTCAGCCTGTATTCCTCCTAAGATTTTTGAGATTAAAGGGAGAGTGCTCATTTAGAAGACTTCATCCTACGAAAAGAAGTTATGGCTCTTGCTATCTCTCTCTCTGTCAAATAAATAAAATCTTTAAAAAAAAAAAAACATTTCCCAAAATTGGAGAGGCATTGCAGAATTTCAAACAGTTAAGGTTAGCAAGAGCAATTCCTAACATACCTTGTCAGGTGATGGGAATGTTTTTCCTTTAATACTACAGATGGAATGCTTAAATACCTGAAGGCAGGCCAGTATTTTATTTTATATTATTTTATTTTTTCTTTCTTTTTTAAAATTTAAATTCAATTAATTAACATATAATGTATTGTTGGTTTCAGGGGTACAGGTCTGTGATTCATCAGTCTTATATAATACCCAGTGCTCATTACAACACATACCCTCCCCAATGTCCATCACCCAGTTACCCCATCCCTTCACCCCCCTCCCATCCAGCAACCCTCAGTTTGTTTCCTATGATCAAGTCTCTTTTTTTTTTTTTTAAAGATTTTATTTATTTATTTGACAGA
>NC_138378.1:99993146-100009064 GCF_054177405.1 Leptonychotes weddellii
TCTTCTTTATCCATTTATCTGTTGATGGACATCTGGGCTCTTTCCACAGTTTGGCTATTGTGGACATTGCTGCTATAAACATTGGGGTGCAGGTGCCCCTTTGGATCACTACATTTGTATCTTTGGGGTAAATACCCAGTAGTACAATTGCTGGGTCTTAGGGTTGCTCCTATTTTCAACTTTTTGAGGAATCTCTATACTGTTTTCCAGACTGGCTGCACGAGCGTGCATTCCCACCAGCAGTGTAGGAGGGTTTCCCTTTCTCCCATCCTCGCCAGCATCTGTTGTGTCCTGATTTGTGAATTTTAGCCATTCTGATTGGTGTGAGGTGGTATCTCACTGTAGTTTTGATTTGTATTTCCCTAATGCTGAGTGATGTTGAGCACTTTTTTCATGTGTCTGTTGGCCATTTGGATGTCTTCTTTGGAGAAATGTCTGTTCATGTCTTCTGCCCATTTCTTGATTGGATTATTTGTTCTTTGGATACCGAGTTTGATAAGTTCTTTATAGATTTTGGATACTAGCCCTTTATCTGATATGTCATTTGCAAATATCTTCTCCCATTCTGTCGGTTGTCTTTTGGTTTTGACGACTATTTCCTTTGCTGTGCAAAAGCTTTTATCTTGATGAAGTCCCAATAGTTCATTTTTGCCTTTGTTTCCCTTGCCTTTGGAGAGGTGTCTAGCAAGAAGTTGCTGTGGCCTAGGTCAAGAGGCTGCTCCCTGTGTTCTAAATCTGTCTCTCCCCAGGGTCAGGTAGAGAAGGCGTGTACTTATCCTTGTGTTCCTAGTGGAGGCTAGACAGCTTCTTCTAATGATGGGTTTCTTTAGCTTTGGGGTTATATTAGCATACAAATAATTTCCTTAGTAATCTTTACAGAATTCCAGAAGTTTAAGATCCTGTTTTTTAGAGGGCAAGACCATCTTTTCCTCAAAATCTAAATTTAAAAAACATGAATTGAACATACCCAGTTTATCTAGATATATGCAGTGGTTTCTCAGTACTTGGTATGCACACCCTCTGGGAATTCAAAAGACTCAACTCTTATGTTAATACCCACTAACTCCATCTTAACAGGGCAATGGGTAAGAATTGGATGGCCTGAGAACATTTAAGGAAATTCTTCTTTCTCTGCTTCTCAATCATTTATTTATCCAGTCATCCAAATATTTATTAGGCAGTTATTATATAACAGAACATGTGTCAAGTTTCAAGCATCTATTTCTTGTTTTCTTTCTCTTCACCATCTCTTAAAATTATAATATCTTCAATTTTTCTGAAATTTTCTCCTAATTCTCCATTTTATAATAAATTTTCATTTCAGTCATGGGGAAGATCATTAAAAACAGGCTAGATACTACCTGGAAGTCTTTATTATCTTTTCCAGTTTCCCTAAAAATTAAATTTCGTTTTGAGAGACTTAGCATGCGTTAGCACGAAAGTATAATATGTTCTCTTACACTGTGCTCATTCAGTTAATGCAGGCAACAGTTACCTAGGGTTTTCATGGCATTTGCCAACAGGCAGCAGGAGACTAATTGGATTTCTTCAAGGTCACAGGGTTCAGCTGACAGAGACTTTACTATGTAATTCAATCCCTTCCCAATGTCAGACAAGTGGGTCATATGAAGTAAACTCATCTTCTTCAGGTTTGTCAGGCCTTCAGCTGCAAAAAGTTGGAAGGGAAATTACATTAGGATTAACATCAAGTTAATTTGATTTAAACATAGATTAATGGACAGAAAAGAAGACAAAGAACAATTGCACAGAGATCTTGCCATGCTCTTTCTGTAGAGACCTTGAATTATAAAAAGCCAAAGAGAGTTGTTCTTCTTTCAACTCCCTCTCCCATCTCCTGGACCATACAAAGGTCACCTATGTGAAGGTCATTCTCTCAGCAGCATGAGAAAAAGTATAATAAATGTGTAGTAATTTAATGGGTATCAATGTATACCTTGCCATAACTTCTTTTCGTAGGATGAAGTCTTCTAAATGAGCACTCTCCCTTTAGTCTCAAAAATCTTAGGAGGAATACAGGCTGAATTCACAGGGGCAGCATGGGGACACGAGAATGTTTTGTTTTTGTTTTTTCGGTCAGAGATGGCTGTCTTCTTTAGCTAAAAGCATGTTCTCCAAATATAGTGGAATTGGACTAGAAAATAATAACAAAGATAACAAGGAAATCTCCAAACACTCGGAAATTTAACGGTAGACTTCTAAATAAGCATGAATTAAGGAAAACTAGACAGTATTTTGAAAAATATTGAAATAAAAATAAAATATATCAAAATCTGCAGCTAACACAGTGCTTAAAGGAAATTGAATTTATGGCTTAAAATTTTTCAAAAAAGAAATCTGCAGGCACAGATAATTTAACTTGCAAATCCTACCAAACATTCAAAGAAGAAATAATACCAGTTCTACAAAATCACTTCCAGAAAATAGAAGTGAGGAGAACACTTCCCAGCTTTTTCATGATGTTATCATTAAATGCTACAAAACCCAGACCAAGAGAATAAAACAAAACTTCAGACCAAGATACCACTCATGAACATAGAAGCAAAAGTCCTCAACAAAATATTACTAAGGATTCCAGCCATATATAAAAAGAATGTTATGCTACCACCAAGTGGGCTTCCTACAGGGAATGCAGAGCTGTTTCAGTATTTGACAATCAATCCATATAATTCACTATATTAACAGACTAAGAAAAACTGCATGATCAGATATATTGAAGCAGAAAAAACATTGAAATCATCTGACATTCATCCATAATAAGAATTCTTAGCAACCTAGGAATAGAAGGGAACTCCCTCAACCTGATAAAAGCCATCTACAAAAAAACTAGGGTTGACATCGTATTTAGTGGTGAAAGTCTAAATGCTTTGTTCCGGAACAAGGGAGGATGTTCACTCTCACCCGTCCTATGCAACACTCTACTGCAAGTCATAATCAGTGCAATAAGGCAAGAAAATAAAATAAATACAAATTGGAAAGGAAGAAATAAACCTGTTCTTTTTGGAGATGGCATGAAGTGAGTATAGCAAAGGTGTAGAGTATAAGATCAACAGACAAAAATCAATTGCATTTCTATATAATAGCAATAAATGAATGGAAACCAATTTTTTAGAATTCTATTTACAATAGCTCCAAAAGAATGAAAAAGTTAGATATAAATCTGATAAAACATATACAGGATCAACATGATGAAAACTACAAAATGATGATAAAAGAAATAAAAGGAAATCTAAATTTAAGACAAACCATGCTCATGGATTGAAAGATTCAACAAAATAAAGATGTCAATTCTCCCTAAATTGGTCTATAGATTTAATGTAATTCCAACCAAGATCCCAGGTAGAGTTTTTGATAATATAAACAATGTGAAAGACAAAGGAACTAGAATATAAAAAAACAATTTTGAAAAAGAATAAAGTTCGGGTGCCTGGGTGGC
This sequence comes from Leptonychotes weddellii, assembly GCF_054177405.1. Taxonomy (NCBI): domain Eukaryota; kingdom Metazoa; phylum Chordata; class Mammalia; order Carnivora; family Phocidae; genus Leptonychotes; species Leptonychotes weddellii. The sequence goes on from NC_138378.1 coordinate 99,996,601, forward strand.
TCAGTCGTTAAGCGTCTGCCTTCGGCTCAGGTCATGATCCCAGGGTCCTGGGATCGAGTCCTACATCGGGCTCCCTGCTCGGCAGGAAGCCTGCTTCTCCCTCTCCCACTCCCCCTGCTTGTGTTCCTGCTCTCGCTATTTCTCTCTCTGTCAAATAAATAAATAAAATCTTTAAAAAAAAAAATAAAAGAAAAAGAATAAAGTTGGAGAAACAACACTGCTCAATTTTATGACTGAATATAAAACTACAGTTACTAAGACAATATGACATTACCAAAGGATAGATAAGGGTGTTGGCAGATGATCAATCAATAAGAGCCTAGAGTCCAGAAATACACCCACATAATTACAGCCAAATGATTTTGGACAAAAGTACAAAGGCAATTCAAACATGAAAGAATAGTCATTTTTTTAAAAAGATTTTATTTATTTATTTGACAGAGAGAGACACAGTGAGAGAGGGAACACAAGCAGGGGGAGTGGGAGACGGAGAAGCAGGCTTCCCGCTGAGCAGGGAGCCCGATGCGGGGCTCGATCCCAGGACCCTGGGACCATGACCTGAGCCAAAGGCAGATGCTTAATGACTGAGCCACCCAGGTGCCCCAAGAATAGTCATTTCAATAAATAGAACACCTGGATATCCGTATGCAAGAAAAATGAACCTTGATCTAAACATCATATTTTATATAAATGTTAACTCAAATGGATCATAAATCTAAATGTAAAATGTAAAACTGGGGCAACTGGGTGGCTCAGTGGTTAAGCATCTGCCTTCGGCTCAGGTCATGGTCCCAGGGTCCTGGGATCAAGTCCCGCATCAGGCTCCCTGCTCAGCGGGGAGTCTGCTTCTCCCTCTTCCACTCCCCCTGCTTGTGTTCTCTCTCTTGCTGTGTCCCCCTCTGTCAAATAAATAAATAAAATCTTTAAAAATAAGTAAATAAAATGCAAAACTTTAAGAAGAAAAGATAGGAGGAAATCTTCATCACCTGGGGTTAAGCGAAAAATTCTTAGAAATCACACCAAAATTTTGATTCATACAGGCAAAAACGTCCTGCAACTAAATCTAAAATTTTTGTTCTATGAAAGATACCATTAGGAGAGTGAAAAGACTAGCTACAGATTAGGAGAAAATATTTTCTTTTTTCTTTTTTAAGATTTTATTTATTTAGGGCGCCTGGGTGGCTCAGTTGGTTAAGCGACTGCTTTCGGCTCAGGTCATGATCCTGGAGTCCCTGGATCGAGTCCCGCATCGGGCTCCCTGCTCGGCGGGGAGCCTGCTTCTCCCTCTGACCCTCCCCCCTCTCATGTGCTCTCTCTCTCTCATTCTCTCTGTCTCAAATAAATAAATAAAATCTTTTAAAAAAAAGATTTTATTTATTTATTTGAGGGAGAGACAGAGTGAGAACATGAGAGGGGTGAGGGACAGCAGGAGAAGCAGACTCCCTACTGAGCAGGGAGCCCCACACAGGGCTCGATCCTGGGACTCTAGGATCAATGACCTGAGCTGAAAGCAGACGCTTAACTGAGCCACCCAGGCGCCCCAGGAGAAAATATTTTCAAATCACTTATCTGACAAAGGAACTGTATCCAAAATATTTAAAGACCACTCAAAACTCAACACTAAGAAGATAAATTGCCCAATTAAAAAATGGGTGAAAACTTAAACACTTTGCCAAAGAGGTATATAGTTGGCAAACAAACCCATGAAAAGTTTTCAAGTTATTATCAGCTAAGTATGATGAAATAACACTACATCCAGAGTTCCAGTTGTTCCGTATCCTCATCAGCACTTGGTGTTGTCTGTTTTATTTTTTTCTTATTGTAGGGCAATTGTAGAATAAAAAAAACCCACAAAGGATATTAAGTGCTAGTGAGAATGCAGAGCAGCTAAACCTCTCATATATAGCTATTGGAAATGTAAAATTGTACAAACTGGAAAATAGCTTGGAAGTTTCTTAAGAAGTTAAACAAACACTTGTCCTATGGCTTAGCAATCCCACTCCTGGATATTTACCTAAGTGAATTCAAAGCTTATTTTCAGGGGTGCCTGGGTGGCTCAGTCAGTTAAGTGTTCAACTCCTGATTTCAGCTCAGGTTATGATCGATCTCAGGGCCATGAGATGGAGCCCCTCGTGGGGCTCCTTGCTAAGTACGAAGCCTGCCTAAGATTCTCTGTTTCCCTCTCCCTCCCTTTTTGCCCCTCCCTCCCACCCCCAGAGGGCAGGTGCACTCTCTCTCTAAGAAAAAAGGAAAACTTGTTTTCACACAAAACCTTGCATACGAACATTTATAGAAGCTCTATTTATAATCACCCAAGCTGGAAATAACCTACATGTCTTTCAGAGGTGATGAGATAAACTGTGGCACAACCATATAATGCAACACTATTCAGCAAAGAAAGGGATGAATTAGGAAGATTCTGAAGATATGTGGAGGGCAGAAACAGAAACCAGCCTTGGGTAGAAATGACAGGGCACTGGAGTTTAGCTATAAGAAGGAATGAGCACTGATTACAAACTCAAATATCAACAAGGGCCAGGGAGATAGTGTTATTACACGAAGTAGAACACGTGGGTGCTGTGCCCACACGGAGATTATGTATCTTGTCCACAGAACATAGGACCATCTCAAGAAGCTCTAGCTGATTGTTACCAAGTGAAGATGTGGGCATGCAGTTGCCAGACCTACAATTATCAAGAGAAATGAGTAACCTGTAGTTTCACACTGCAATCTCCCAATTGCAAAATGTTGCCAATGCCAGGGAAAAGAATCGTGACTAGGGGATGGGAAAGGGAAGGAGACTTCATTGTAGATTGTTTTATAATTTGGATCATGTGAATATATTACTCAAAAAATAAATTTTAGGGGCGCCTGGGTGGCTCAGTTGGTTAAGCGACTGCCTTCGGCTCAGGTCATGATCCTGGAGTCCCGGGATCGAGTCCCGCATCGGGCTCCCTGCTCGGCGGGGAGTCTGCTTCTCCCTCTGACCCTCCTCCCTCTCATGCTCTCTGTCTCTCATTCTCTCTCTCTCAAATAAATAAATAAAATCTTTAAAAAAATAAATAAATAAATAAATTTTAAAAATTAAGGACAAAATATTGGCAAACATTGAAAAGACAATTCTATACAATATGTAGGCCAAATTCAGCACATAGGTGACCAGTTTGCAAGATCAAAGGAATAGCCGTCAAGAGGAAATGGTGAGCTTCCTGACACAGAAGGTAGTCTAATGAAGTTGCGGTGACTATGCAGAATCTTATGGAAGGGATTCCTGCATTAAGAAGGTTGCAAAAATTATCTGTACAAAAGATTCTAGATTTTTTTAAATGATATGAAATTTTCCCTACAGGATGAAAAGTGAGGCAGAGCCTGATGGAAATCTATTGTGAATGAAAAGTAATCTTGGATCACAGTCAAGAAGAACAAGGCTCCTGCCAGCCCATAGCTTCACACCACAAGCAGCCCCTGTCCCAGGCAGTGGGCCTGATCTACTTGGTAAAGCTGGTTGACACATGTAAGGCAGACAGACATTCACCTTTAATACTATTTTGAACTTAGGGAAAACTCCCCTTTACCCAGAAAGATTGTCCCCACATGTATGTGTCTGAGATCTGAAATTATTTCATGTTAGACAAAATCTGTTCCCAAAATCTTCTTTCAAAATGAACGATATGTGGGGTGGGGTGGGGCTGGGTATGTTCTGCAGTTTCCTGGATGAGAATCCAGTAACACAATTAGCTACTAGCTCCCTCAGGTGATTAGTTTACAGGCTGGATTTCCTCTCAGACTTGAAGCGGGCAGGGCTGTCCTTTGGCAGGGAAGCAGTGGGTGTTGGGTAGAGATGGAGATGCTGAGAAGGGGGAGAGGTCAGTGAAGACAAGTTTAACCTACCCCCCCCCACACACACAAAACCATAGAAACTATAGTGCCATTCCGTCAGACTGTACAGCTTCAGCTCTGGGAATCCTCCCTGGTGCCTCCCAACATGGCAGCCTTCCCCCCTTATGGACCTCTCTCTCAGTCCTGCTGCCTCCCTTCCAAGTCCTGACACCTGGTTGAAACCATTAGAACATTTAAAGCAAAACTGTATGATATCTAATATTTCCACGGTAACCCAAACAGGCTTGATTATAAGCTTAAACTGCTGATGTTTACAATACCCGGCAGCCGTGAAGTCTGGAGGTCTTGAATACTCAAGTTTTTCAGGTTTGTCATGGGTGTGATGTGCTGCTCATATTCTATGGTGAGGGCACTGGCTTCCATGGTGAGAGAATGAATGTTCTCACGGGTGCTGAGGATGGAACTAAAGCTTCTGGCCACACCAGCACACCTCTTCATGCACAATCTGAGGCTTGTAGCGGAGCTGAGTATCTTTCCCAGATATCTGATATCTTGCTTATTCAACTTGCTGAAGTCCCAGAATATGACCTCCAGAGTCTTGAATTCCTGCTTCCAGTTGAAGAACAAAGACAGGGCCCTGCTGGGAATGTAGGTTTCTGAGGACTCTTCTCGACGCCTGCTCGTGTCTTCTGTGGTCTTGTCCCATGAGGCTGTAGCTTCTCCATAGAAGTCGAGTTTAATGAAGTCCAGAGCACTGGCACAATTAGGCAAGCATTCAAAGAAGTCAAATAGGTAATCAGGATGTTCTCTGAGTTGATATATAAGCTTTTACCACAAAAGAAAGCTTCAAATTCTTTAGTCAGGTCTGACTCATGGAATAAATGAACATCACACTCTGTAAAGGAATGGTGTTTATGGCTTTCAGAGTTTCTTGCACAGTGGTGTTTTTCACATTTTGCATAGATTCTTGCCTCCAGAGAGGCTTCTTGGTGTTGGAGAGCCCGAGGAGGCTGCCATGTTGATACACTCCTGCAAGGTGTTTCCAAACAGTCCTGGTGGCTTCCATAGCTGATCCACCCGTGTACAGAAGCAGGTTGCTATACTTGGATGTAATGTCTGAAACAAAAATCATTTTCTGCAAGTGACCCTTCCCCTTGGTCACCTCCTCTGGCTCTTGAGACTTTAGTAAATTGCTGAGCCTACGTCCTGCTATGTACTCCTGGGATGAGTTATGAAAGAATTGATACTTTGGCTGGAACCGTTGAGCTGTGTATTTACAGAGGAGTCCAGCTGTCAGTAGGATATCCTCATTCACATGGGACATGTCTTCCAGTTGGAAATCAAACCTGTGGGAGAACATGCCCCCCAGAGCTAGGTCTCCACAGTGGACCAGGCTCTGAGTGAAGTCACCTGCAGCCACCCCTTTAAGTCTGTGCTTGTTTTTCTGTATCAGCAGATCGTAGAAGGTATGGAACCGTGTTGTTTGTGTGTTAGAGTAGAACTCACTTTCCCCCATCTGGATGACACAAGTGATGACCACAAAGAGAGGGGTCTTCATCAGATTCCTCAATCACCTGGATTTCTGAATTTGGAGCAATAAGCCTTCAGCATGCTCCTTCATCAGCACTTTCCAGATGAGAGTCTGGGCACTGTCCTCTGTCATATCCCCCACCTCCGCAGTCAGGGCACCAAACGGCCTGATGTGCCTCAGGCACTCAGTGGTGGTGGTGACAACCTCCATATTCTTGAGGCGGTGGTTTTCCTTTATGAGGGCTTTGATCTCTGGGCAGTTCTGGGCCCTGAATTCATTGTAGCCATCAAGGAGAAAAAGAACTCTGCCGTAGCTTCAGCAGCATGGCCATGAAAGTCTGCTTCCTGATCATGTCAGGTGTATGCACGAGTTGATCACACACAGTGGCAAAGAGCCCACCCTGGGCCTTGCTCAGAGGGAGAAAGAAGACTAATTTGAACTTGGTCAGAGCCCCACACTCTCCCGAGGCCCAGAGCATGGCAATTTGCTGTAGCAGAGCGGACTTCCCTTTGCCCGGTTCCCCTTTGATGATGCAGGGGCTCTCAAGAGTGTCTAGTGGACCATTCAGGGTCAGCTGCTCCAATCGGTGATGGTGATGGTCCTTCCTCCATAGAACACGTTCTGTGAAGGTGCTTTTCAAATTAAAAATAATATCAATATCTTCACTCAGGGGAGAGAAGTTCAGAAAAGATGGGATATGGTATAAATCCTTTAGATCCTGAGACAAATCATCTAGGTCTTCTTTTGATATCTGCTAAAAAAGACCTGTAAGAGAAGAGGTGAGGTTAGAGGATCCGATTCTGTGTCTCCCCAGAACGTAGAGTTCAGGAGGATTTTAAGAGGCAGTTATGCTGAGGATCTTCCCCATTGGCGACTTGACTTTCCTTCCCCAGTATGAGCTGGCAGAAAGGATTCCAAATATTTACTCTTTCCCCTTTGCCTTCTGTTTCCTCCTTTCCACCACAGGATCTTTGTTGCAGCCGAAGGGAAATGGGAGGAGCCTGTGTTGGGCTAGGAAAGTGCGTGAGAATAGTAGGGATATGGCTGAGAGGGATGGTTAGGGGTAACTTCCCCAGATCAAGCCTCAATCTTGATTAAAATCTATCATGAAACAAAATAAGTTATTATTTAGTGATAATATGATTTTTTTAAAGATTTTATTTATTTATTTGGCAGAGAGAGACAGCAAGAGAGGGAACACAAGCAGGGGGAGTAGGAGAGGGAGAAGCAGGCTCCCCAGACACGGGGCTCAATCCCAGGACCCTGGGATCATGACCTGAGCCGAAGGCAGACACTTAACGACTGAGCCACCCAGGCGCCCCTAGTGATAATATTATTAAAAATAGTAATTCCTCATTGGACTAAAGAATGTCAAGAACCACGACTTCTTGAGTGCCTTCATTATCCAGTTTGATTTTGAAGTGAGACTATACTAAATCATTAATCCCTGACCCTGGAGTGACTTATTTGGCTTCAAGGACAAGTAATCTAATGGGAGTTTTTGCTGAGAGTGTCTGAGCTTTTCCTCTGCAGAACCAAAACCCAACTACCCAGTGATATAAAGAGAGAGGAGAGCAGAGGCTCTCTCATGGGGAGTATGGATTTTCTTCATGGTTTATTCTATTTGTAGAACACAAGAAAATTGATACTTTGTCCATTCAAATCCTGAAACAGAGGATAGTTCCAATTTTCAAGGGATTTGAGAAAGAGGTTATAGGATTCGGGACCCTTCTTCAAAGTCAGGGGAATGATCCCTCAGCCTCCTGCTTGACCTTCTTATAGTAAATGATGTTTACTTCTTTGTGATTCAGAACGTTCCACACAAATAGCTCATCCACAATTTGCTTTACAACAGTCATTCCCATCCTTTGAATGAGGACTTGACTATTCTCCTTTATGAAATACACTGAGGAGATGGGGGGAAATAGATACATTTATTTATTTATATAAAATGTGCTTCTCAGCATCCTGTTGCCAGAGCAGTAGGGTCATGCACTCCCCACCCCAACCCCGGCCCATCTTGAGTTACGGAAATGCCAAATCCTTGAATTCCAGGCCCTCAAGAAAAGCTCTGCAAAGCCCTGCATCCTTAATCCGAGAGTCTTTGTTGAGCAACATGGCTTTTCTTTGGAAATGAAGTCAGGGGAGCAATCTTGTGCCCCAATATAAAAGGGTCTCTCGTAAGAGTAATGAAACTGGCCTGAAATCTGCCAGTTGCTACCATCTGTGCAACCTTGGCAAGTTGCTAAACCTCTCTGAGCCTATTTCAGTGCTGTGCTGCTAAATATTGAACACACTTGTTCTCTGGGGGTAAAGGCCCTGATTTGTAGAATTTACCAATCTCCACATTAGAAATATTTTCACCGTGGCTGATCTCAAGCTAACAACATATGTCAACTGGCTAACAAAAATCATGAGAATTCAACAATCAGGTCTGACTAAACAGTAAGAACCAGCGCCAATACACACTGGTTGCTCATCTGTACCATGGGGTTGAGAACAGTATTTAACTTATGAAGTTATGAGAATTCCTGTATAATATCTCATACAAAGAGAGAGCTCAATACATGTTAGAGACTATTTTTAGCCATTATTCTGCTGTCACCAATCAAAGGAGTAGTGCATTTCACCTCCCATAGAATTTGTTCTTTTTTAGAGTATCACTGCAAAACAGTTGTCAGTACCAGGGGTAAGCTCTGACACCTCTCCAAGTCCCTGGAGAAGCCGTGTCACTTCTATTTCTGGCTCTCCATGATCTAACTCTCAAATGCAGACCACACTGCACCCTAGCAGCCCTTCATAGCTTGGAGAAATGTCTCCCTGGTGTTTTCACTCATAGACACTCATCTGTACTAGTTCTAGTCCTGGGCTAGGCTGCTCCTGGTTTTCAAATCTTAAGCTTGACTCATACAAATGGATGTGCTCCTCCTGAAGGCCCCAAGACCTCTCTGGTCTGAAAGGCACCATCTGGCACTCAACTGTTTCATCTTTTTCTAATTTATTTTTATTTACTTATTTATTTATTTTAGTAATCTCTACACCCAATGTGAGGCTCTAACTCGCAACCCTGAGATCAAGGGTCATAGGCTCTTCTAACTGAGCCAGACAGACACCCCTTAACCTGCTTCATTTAAAAAATCAACCTCATTAAGGTATAATTACATACAATACATGCATAAATATGGTATATTTGTGTTTATGTATTATATTATGTGTTTGTGTGTATGTGTTATATGTTTATTATTATATATTATATATTAGTAATTATTATATATAATACATTTTGTATTTATGTATTATTATATTGCATTATTACATTATTATATTAAGGTATAATTACATACAATACATAAACTGCATACAATAAATGCAAGGAGATTTGACCAATGTACACACCCATGTCAGTAACACCCAAGTCAAGATTTAGAATATTTCCATCATTGCAGAAAGTTTCCTTGTATAATCCATCCCTCCTACTCCCCACCAAAGCAACCACTGATCAGATTTCTTTAACTATAAAATTAGTTCTGCCTGTTCTAGAGAGTCCTATGAATGGAAAACCTAATATGTACTCTTGTATCTGGCTCCTTTCACTTACCATCATATTTTTGAGATTTGCCTTGTTGTTTGCATGTATTGGTAGTTAAGTCCTTTTATGACTGAGCAGTATTCCATTGTATGACCAAATCAGTTGACTTATCAATTCTATTGATTGACATTTGGTTTGTTTCCAGTTTGTGGCTATAATGAATGAAGCTACTATGAACATTCATGTACAAGTATCTTTGTGGACATATGTTTTCATTTCTCTTGGGTAAATACTTAGAAGTAGTATTTCTGGGTCATATATATGGTAAGTGTATATTAATTTTTAGAAGGTGCCAAACTTTTTTAAAGTGGTTGTACCATTTTACATGCCTACCAACATGTAAAACCAACAGTTCCAACGGTTCTCACCAACACTTGGCATTATTCATCTTTTAATTTTAGCCATACCTATGAATGGGTAGTGGTATCTCATTATGTAGGGTTTTTGTTTTGTTTTGTTTTTTAAAGGATTTTATTTTTTTATTAGAGAGAGAGAGCACAGGGGAGGGAGAGAGGGACAGAGAATCTGAAGCAGACTCCATGCTCAGCAAGGAGCCCAATGCTGTGCTCAATCCCATGACCTCAAGATCACAACCTGAGCCCAAACCAAGAATTAGACGCTTAACTGACTGAGTCACCCAGGCACCCCTCTCATTATGTAGTTTTAATTTTCATTTAATGATGCTGAGGATCTTTTCATGTACTTTATTGTTCATTCATAAATCGTCTGTGAAGTATCCGTACAGATCTTTTGCCCATTTTACAAATTGGGTTGTCCTCTTATTACCGACTTTCAAGAGTTCTTCATAGGGGCACCTGGATGGCTCAGTCAGTTAAGCGTCTGCCTTCGGCTTGGGTCATGATCCCAGTGTCCTGGGATTGAGCCCCGCTTCGGGTTCCCTGCTCATTGGGGAGCCTGCTTCTCCCTCTTCCTCTGCCTGCCACTCCCCTTGCTAGTGTTCTCTCTTTCAAATGAATAAATAAAATCTTAAAAAAAAAAAAAAAGAGTTCTTCATAGATTCTGGATGTAAGTTGTTAGCCAGATATATGTACTATGAGTGTTTTCTCCTAACCTGTAGTTGTTTTGATTGTATCCAGGAGTTAATTCATAAAGATAACTGAGTGACAACATAGAGAGGTCAATGCCAATAAAAGAAATTTTATTGCTTAATATTCCCAGTAGAAGGAGTGTATGCCATATCATACAGGGCTTGATCAGGAGGCAGAGAAGTAAAGGAGAAAAGGAGAAAGCTTAGCCCAGAGCATGCATTATAGTTTTCACAGGAAGAAATGAGTGAGGCAGGGTAGGCAAGTTTGAGCAAGTTTAGGATTGGATAGTTTGAATAATTTTGGCAGACTCTAGGCTCTAAGAGTGACTCTGGAGTGATTTAAGGCAAGGGAAATATTGTCTTGGTGCGTGAGTTTGTAAAGTTGGTGGTTGGGGATATTGTCTTTGGGTTGGTTGTTTTGCATAGAAAGGCACACTCACAGACAAGTTTTTTGCTTTTCCTATGAATTAGCTAGCCTTGATAGGGGCAGCCTCTCCCACCTAGCAAAACCCCCAAAAGAGCAAAGCACCATAAAGTATAAAAAATTGAAAACATGATTAATACAAGGTTTGCCTTTTATTCTCTGACATCTTTTGAAAAACAAAACATTTTCCTTTTTATGACTCCATAAAAAGGAAATGATCTTGAGGTCATGGGTCATTATGAATCTTCTTTGATTCATGCTATTTGTGTCCTATCTACAAAGTCATTGCTATCCCAAGCCACAGAGATTTTTCACCTAAGTTTTCTTCTAGAGGTTTTATAATTTTAGCTTTTACATTTAGGTCACTCATCCTTTTGGGGATAGTTTTTGTTCATGAAGTGGGATGAGGAGTTGTAGTTCATTTTTTTCCCCTATAGAGATATCTAATTTTTCCAGCATGATTGGTTGAAAAGAATATCCATTACCCATTGAATTTATGATGCTGCTTCTGGATTCTCTTCCATTCCATAGATTTATTATGTCTGTTCTTTTTTTTTTTTTAAAGATTTTATTTATTTATTTGACGGAGACAGAGACAGCGAGAGCAGGAACACAAGCAGGGGGAGTGGGAGAGGGAGAAGCAGGCCTCCTGCCGAGCAGGGAGCCCGATGCGGGACTCGATCCCAGGACCCTGGGATCATGACCTGAGCCGAAGGCAGTTGCTCAACCAACTGAGCCACCCAGGCGCCCTATATGTCTGTTCTTATGCCAATATCATACTGTCTTGAATATTGTATCCTTATAATAAGTCTTGAAATCAGGTAGTATAAATCCTTCCATTTTGTTTTTTTTAAAAGAATTATTTGCATTTCTACATAAATTTAAAAATTAGTTTATTGATAAATATTTTTAAAAGAAGCCTTTTTGACTTCTACTTTCTGGTCTGGCATGTAAAGAAATTGTTACCTCCATCCTAAAATCAAGTAAAAAGTAAACTGAATAAACTGAACATCAACAACTCTTTTTAGATCTGTCAGAGAATTGGAGCAAACAGGTGTCCCCAAACTGGAGACAGTCAGGCAGATAGAGAGAATCACACTTACTGGAGCAGAAACCCACAAGGAGCAGTAACCTCTAAGAAACCAGCATCAGAAAAGAACGGGGCCCGGGGCGCCTGGGTGGCTCAGTCGGTTAAGCGGCTGCCTTCGGCTCGGGTCATGATCCCAGGGTCCCCGGGATCGAGCCCCACATCGGGCTCCCTGCTCGGCGGGGAGCCTGCCTCTCCCTCTCCCTCTGCCTGCCTCTCTGCCTACCTGTTCTCTCTCTCTCTCTGTCAAATTAATAAATAAAATCTTTAAAAAAAAAAAAGAAAGAAAGAAAAGAACGGGGCCCCAGCACATTTGTATGAGGAGCCAGAGGATCTGAGGCTTTCAGAGATGAGAGAAGCAAGAAAAGCTGTCAAAACTAGAAAGAGTATCTTCTAGGGCAGTTTTTCAAATTGGCCAACTCATTAGCAGGTCATGATAGCAACTTAAGTGGGTTATAATTAGTATATGTGTATATATATATTTAAAGTTTATTTATTTATTTTGGGGAACCCTCCTACACTGTTGGTGGGAATGCAAGCTGGTGAAACCACTCTGGAAAACAGTACGGAGGTTCCTCAAAAAGTTGAAAATAGAGCTACCATACGATCCAGCAATTGCACTACTGGGTATTTACCCCAAAGATACAAATGTAGGGATCTGAAGGGGTGCGTGCACCCCGATGTTTATAGCAGCAATGTCCACAATAGCCAAACTGTGGAAAGGGCCAAGATGTCCATCGACAGATGAATGGATAAAGAAGAGGTGGTATATATATACAATGGAATATTATGCAGCCATCAAAAGGAATGAGATCTTGCCATTTGCAATGACATGGATGGAACTGGAGGGTGTTATGCTGAGCAAAATAACTCAATCAGAGAAAGATATGTATCATATGACCTCACTGAGATGAGGAATTCTTAACCTCAGGAAACAAACTGAGG
>NC_138378.1:100009564-100054399 GCF_054177405.1 Leptonychotes weddellii
AAAAAAAAATTTTATTTATTTATTTGACAGAGAGAGACACAGCGAGAGAGGGAACACAAGCAGGGGGAGTGGGAGAGGGAGAAGCAGGCTTCCCGCTGAGCTGGGAGCCCAACACGGGGCTCGATCCCAGGACCCTGGGACCATGACCTGAGCTGAAGGTAGACCCTTAATGACTGAGCAACCCAAGCGCCCCATCCCAGCAATTTTTATACGGGAAAAATGGAATACCATTTTGTCCATTGGGGACTGATTAAATAAATGATGGCATATTCATATAATGTAAAATTGCAGCCATTAAAAATTATTTTGGGATTCCTGAAAGATAGCAGTGGTAGTGGCACTTTTTTGAAATGCCCCAAATATCTCCAGAAAAACAGAGAAACTAAGATATTAAGTCCAAAAACCTATGGACAACATCTATAAAAAAACTAGATAACATGGTTCCCTAAGGAACCCTAATCACAAGGTGTAAGACCTGCAAGGTATCAGCATCTGTGGAGGAGGAAGAGACAGGATATCCAACTGACCTAAAAACCTCAAAGCAGCTAACCTGTACTTAATGGAAATCCAGGACAACAAATTTGAGAAAGGTAGCTGGGAAGCTGGGAGGGGTTCTACACGTTTCAATAGTGGATGAGTACACTGAGTCTGCAATAAGAAGAGATGGAGCAGCCTAAGCCCTGTGAGCCCCCCAAAGTAACCAAGCAAAGCTCCCTTCCATTATAAAGCACCACGTTAAGAACAATTGTGTCTGAGTCTATGAACCCAAATTGAGCAACACAGCAGAAACAAAAGATAAAGAATCCAAACTAAGCAACACAGTAGAAACAAAAGATAAAGAAGTTCAAATACAAATGGGAGGAAAAGAACCAGGAGAAAGTATTTTCACTCCACAGACTCATCAGAAGAGGGAGCTTTAGAACCATAAATTCAAACACACTACCCTAAACCACTCCTTATTTTAAAGTTCAGCCATCAGAAAGGATGAATACCTACCATTTACATTGACATGGATGGAATGGAGGGTACTATGCTAAGTGAAATAAGTCAGTCAGAGAAAGACAATCATCATATGGTTTCACTCATACGTGGAACATAAGAAATAGCTCAGAGGATCATAGGGGAAGGGAGGGAAAGCTGAACAGGAAGAAATCAGAGAGGGAGACAAACCATGAGAGACTCTTGACTCTGGGAAACAAACTGAGGGTTGCAGAAAGGGGAGGTGGGTGGGGGGATGGGGTAACTAGGTGATGGACATTGAGGAGGGCATGTGTGGTGATGAGCACTGGGTGTTATATGCAACTGGGGAATCACTGAACACTACATCTTAAACTAATGATGTAGTATATGTTGGCTAATTGAATTTAAATAAAAAAATAAAGTTCAGGAATACAATTTTGCATAAAAAGGAGCAACAGAAAAGAACTGAATCCAAATCACACACAAAGTTAGTATAAGAAAAAAAGAGAACAGATTATAAAAGATCGCCAGAAAGATTTACCTACAAAATGAGTAAGAACTATAACCTACTTTTTCAAAACAAGCTGAAAGACATGAAACGAGAATAACATAAATCAGCACTAGAAGACCTCAGAAATGAGTGTGCCTGGGTAGCTCAGTCAGTTAAGCATACAACTCTTGATTTCAGTTCAGGTCTTGATCTCAGGGTCGTGAGTTCAAGCCCTGCATTGGGCTCCACTCTGAGCGTGGCACCTACTTAAAAAAAAAAATAAAGAAAACCTCAGAAATGAGATGACAGTGAGAAATATAAGAAAAAACAATCACTTCAGAAATGAAGACCAAACTAGAAGGAATACAAAAGCAAATAAACATACAGGTCTACTATAAGAGAAATAAAAGGTGAAGAGAAGGAAAGTTTTAAAAATCAAAGGAAATGAAGAGTAAGAAACTGAAAGAAAGTAACAAATATGAAAGAAAGGCAAAGATCCAACATGCTTATAATAGGAGTTCCCAGAGAAGACAATAAAGAAAGAGAACAAAATAAATATTAATAATTAAAGAAAACTTCCCTGAAAGTTAATTTTTTTTTTTTGAAATAAAATTATTGAAAGAATATACTGCATACCTGGAGTAACTAACCCAGAAAGACCAACACCAAGACATAGTCTAATGAAATTACGGACTAAAAAAAAAACAAAACAAAAACCTTTGGGCATTTAGGCAAAACTCAAGTCACATTTAAGAGAAAAAAAAACTGACCAGAACAGTAATATTTAGTGACATAGAAAAACTATTCATGATATACTATGTGAAAAGAGCAAATTATAAACAGCATGATCTCATTTTCTAAGGAGAGTAAATATATGAGTATAAATAAGAAAATGTCATGGCAGGTTTCTCTACATGAAAGGATTATGGTGATTAAAAAAAGTTTTTTTCTGAGTACTTTTCTGTGTTTTCCTCATCATTCCTGACACAGGAATGAAACCATGCCATAACAGTCTCTCTGGTAATAGGTCCAAAGTGGATTTGTGAAAATTAATAAAAGGAAACCTTACTAAAATGGGAGTCGGGAGGCCAAGGGAGGGCCTTTGAGGCCCTACTGCCCCTAGTCAACTGCACACTCAACAGGAAGAGAGGTCGAGTCCATACTACTTTAGCTACTTCTTTTATCACATCAGCAGGAGAAAGGAGACTTTCCTTCTTCCCCCACAACAGCCCAGCCAATTAGAGACTGTCACAGCTCAGCAATGAGAGCCACTACACTCGAACTCCCCGTTTCCTCCACTGGATTTTTCAGTTGTAACAGTCCTTTCCACTTCCCCCTTTCCTTTATAAAAAAGCATTCCCCTCTTTTGTTCTCCAGACTTGCCTATGGTTTTGCTGTAGCTTGCTTGTCCCAAATTGCAATTCTCTGCTATTCCCAAATAAACCCATTTTTGCTAGTAAAATAACTGGTTTTATTTTTAAGGTTAATATAAAAAATATGGAATTTTATGCTGGAGCAAGTTGTGTTATTGTAACTCTTGAACATATTCAGCAAAATCTCCAAAAGCAGAACTGCAATTAAAAAAAAATTGTACTATTTACTTTTTGGATATTTTCATATTCAGAAATGTGTGACTATAAATTTGTCTTATCTGGACAACCCAGTATTAAGATCATTAACAGCAGTTTGAAAGGAAAAAAAAAAAGAAAAATATCCTTCAATTAATCTCAATTAAGTTACCGAATCCATCTACATTTTAGACTCTACTGAACAGAAATGGTAATCAAAGACTCTATAAAAAATTTAAAGAAATGCTTTTTTTTAGTTTTAAAAACTATAAACTATGTTGTAAATTATCTAAATTAATATGGAAAACATACCAGTGAGCCAAAACCTAGGGTCCAAAAATGCTCATTTCGAACTTCTAAAACTCCATCCAGGGTAGATACCTAATCAAAAACAAAGAAATAGGGTTTGTATTTGACATATCCAACACAGTCACATTATGGACTTGATCTAAGCTTAGAAATGACATGGCCAAACCCTGCATTAGGACACTCATTAGCCAAGAGAAGTCCCAGACCACTCAAGACATCATTTCTACTTGTTCGGTAGTGAGCCAAGACCTTGTATTCGGTTTCTTGTCTGGCCCAATCCCTTCAAAATCAGGTCTTTACCACCTACCCCCAGCACCACCTTGTTCAGCAGTGTATGGTCCTTTTCATTTTGTCAATATGTCATATATTTATATCCAGCACTTGTGGTATTAAGATTTTTCTCCCTTTTGAGGGGTCTCCTCTGTCATTGCTTTCTCTGTATTCCCTTTTACCAAGTTTCTGCACAACACAGGCTGTTATTTGAATGTGGGCCAAAAGGAAATTCCAAGACCAGATATATCGTGTATGGCCCACTGGTACAATGACAGAGGCTCACTAGCGGAGAAAGCAGCCAGCTCTGTTGGTAAAAGTGTCCTTTGTGATACCAACAGCCAATAGTTTGAAATACTCTCAATCCAAGTAATTTGATTATCTATTCCTTCATTAGTAAAGAGGTGGATATTTATAAAAAACAAAATCTAAACTCACAGATCAGTATGTTACATGGTGAAGCAATCAATCAATATGTAAGTGGCCTCTGACTTAATCAAAATCCTGGGTTTGAATACAGACTCATAAAAACCGTAGCATTTACATAGCTAGTAGTATGGTCTCTAGACCATGACCTTGCCTTCCACACTTACTTCAAGCTTCCAGACTGAGCAATTCCTCAAATTTTTGTACTTCTGTCACTGTGTTGTATCTCCTACTGTGTTATTATAAACAACACAAACTCTCCTAAAATAAAATCTAGGTAGGGCTGAATAAAATATTACTTGCACCCACTCTTTCCATCCTCTAATTATAAATTAAAATTATTTTATTTACTATTCCTCCTTACCTCTCTGATAAGTTTGTCCAACTGACCAATAACATGGGGTGGTGTTGTCTGGAGAAAAAATAAAATAAAATATGAATAACCCAGGGAGATAAAAAATTTTTTTTTGCGTAGTGGTCCTAACACTAACAGGTTGGCTTATACCAGACTTGGCTTTGTAGAACATGTGCCCTATCACGATTTAGGGAAGAGAGGTTTCAGTTGGCTCCGCTAGTGGGGCAATATCAAGGATCAGCCCATATTACTTTTCATCTCACAAAGCAGCATTATCTCTAGACCCAAAGAACCCTTGAAGAATCGAACCACCAACTAAAAATCTTCTGTATATGGCATAGCACTATGCAATTATTATCTTACTGTTATTACTGCTTCTGGAGCTGCAGCTAGTACCCCTAAGTTTTAGAAAAGGCATGAGGGTAAGACAGAAGGAAAAGCAGTGTTTACAAACACATTCATCCCTGGGAAGCTACGTTTGTATTCAGGTGCTTATCTACAGGTGTTATCCTACTGTTGAAATACATAGTAATTTGTCATTTTTAATTTTAAGTTTGAAATTTAAAAGTCTCACTAATTCAAGGACAGGAAATAAGAAAACAATTCACAACCAGATTACAAAATAGACAAAGCACATTTATTGGGGGAAAATCAATATGCAAAAAAATTTCTAAGTAACACTGTTAAACTAATTAACACTGTTTTCACTTGAAACATTAAAAGCAAGATATTTTTAGCTTATGATTTTGTCTTATATTATAAATATGAGAAGATCTGTGCCTATTTCATGGGCCAACAGAATTTCATCTGCTTCTTACTATATACAGACTTCAGAGACTACTGTTTAACTTCATTTCTGATGGGAACTTCCAGTTGCTAAAAATTTCACAATCTGGTAGAAGAGTACATATAATTTTATAATCTGGTAGAAAACCATGGCTAATATTAAGCATGTGTATTGGAAGAAGACCCTTACCTGCAGTAATACTTTGCCACTGTACACGCTCATGGGATACATAGTGCCAAACGTCATCAGAGCAATGGCTATGGCAGAAGCAGTGTCTACAGCAAAAAAATTACTAAAAGGAAAAAACAATTCTAAATCTTAAATGTATGCCTCACTGGGCTACTTGCAATTCAATCTTCCAAAAAATTAATTATCTAAAACAACAGGACTGTTCTATCAATACTGGCCACTACTGGTAACGGGAGTGTCTCCAAAAAAAAAAAAGAAAAAAAACCAACCAAACAAACAAAAAACAACAACAAAACATTTTCAGAATCCTTTCTTGCCAAAGTTTAGTGGAAAATGATAATTTTTTTAAGCAGTATGTTAAATAATTATGTTAAGATGTTGAAGAAAAAAATGTGAATATTTTCCCACTATGTACTCTCAATCTACTTGCCAGGTAGAAAGATTTCACAAATATTCACTTGTTGCAACAAATAAAAACCTTCAACTAGTAATTTCTGATACAGAGAAGACCAATGTACTTCATCAGTGATTCTGGCAATTTTCCTGTAAACACCTTTCCAATTATTACTACTAAGAATTTTTGAAATTCCCTAGGAATTACACAATGTGAGATTCCACAGGAGTTCATTAGAGGAACACTGGCCACTAAAGTGCAACACTCATCAGCAGTTCAGGCTGTTCTATTAAGAAGACAGTCCAAAATGCCCATGTTTACAAGCTGTTTATGCCTCTTTTTTTATACTTTTTCCCCACACACTGAGAACAGAAACATGAGGTAAGACATGGTCCCTACCTTTGAAATAGCAGGAGATACCCATGTAAAGAAAATAAATCAATTTGGGAACAAAGGAGAATTCCTACAGGGTATCATGGATGCATAGAGGAGTGAGAGACAAGCCTCCTGAGGAAGGGATAATCCAGAAGGGCTCAATATAAAAAGGTGACATCTGAGCTGACTCTTCCAAGATGAGTGAGCCAATGGGAGGAAGATATCACAGTTAGGGAAAGCAGCATGCGCAAGGGCATGAAAGTCCTGATACAGCACTGAAACCATGAGCAGGTAAGTACACGTGGCTGGATGGTCAGTAAGAGTGGCAGGGGCTTTATCATGCTAACAACTTTTATTTTCTTAAATAGGCAAAGAGGAAGATTTTGAAACAGGAAAATATTATGGTCAGACTTGCAATTTTGAATGATGAGGCTAGTAGCAAAATGGAAGGTAACTAGAGATGTGTGAGAATGATAGAAGACCAGAAGACTATTCTAATTAGACCAAGGAAATGATAAGGCCTCAATATCGGCAGCAGCAAGGGGAATGGGAAGGAGGAGACAAATTAAAAAGAAAGATGCAATCAGACTAGCTGACAAGACTGTTACTTACAATAGCCAAGACATGGAAACAACCAAAGTATCCACTGACAGATGAAGGGATAAAAAGTGTGAGATACACACACCCACAGACATACACACACTGGAATATTATTCAGCCAAAACAGGAAGGAAAGCATGCCATTTACAATAACATGATGGAGAAAGATGAATACTCTTACGAGCTCCCTTATATGTGCCATCTAAAAATCAAAACTCATAAGAAACAGAACAGTTTGGTGGCTGTCAGATGCAGGGGGTGAGGAGGGGGGAGAAATGGGTGAAGTTGGTCAAAAGATATAAACTTGCAGTTATGAGATACATAAGTTCTGAGGATGCAATGTACAGCATGGTGACTATAAAAACTTAAAAAAAAACAAACACAACACTAGGTGACCAATTAGAACTGGCTTTGGGAGGGGCAAGAGGGGAGGAGGGAGAAGTAGTTTATTTAAGAATGCACTGGAGCTCCTAAAAAAAATTAAACACTGAATTATCATATAATCCAGCAATTCTACTTCTGGGTATATGCCCACAAGAACTGAAAGCAGGGACTCACACAGATACTTGTACACTCATGTTCACAGCAGCACTATTCACAATGGCCAGAAGATGGAAATCCAAATACCCATCAATGGATAAGTCAGCAAAATGTGTTGTATATGTACAATGGAATATTATTCAACCTTAAAAAGGAAGAAAATTCTGACATGTATTACAACATGGACGAATCTTGAAAACATTATGCTTAGTGAAATAAACCAGGCACAAAAGGACAAATATTGTCTGATTTCATTTATAGGAATTTCTTCGTCAAATTCATAGGGACAGAAAGTAGGAAGAGTGGTTGCCAGAGGCTGGGGCAAGGAAGAGGGGGAGATACTATTTAATGGGTACTGAGTTTCAGGTAGGGAAGATAAAAAAAGTTCTGGAGGTGGACAATGGTGATAGTTACACAATGATGTGAAGTTACTTAACGTCACTGAACGTGTGCTTAAAATTGGTTAAAATTTTAGTTTTATGTTATGTATGTTTGAACACAATTCAAAACAACAGTGCAACAGAAGAGATGGTAGTAGTACCCCCTGAGATGGGAAATACAAGAACAAACAGCTTTGGGGATGCAGAAATAGGTTCAGCGGCTGGAGACGTGAACAGAAGTCAGGAAGATACACCTGTTGGAATTCAACAGACATCTGGACTAGAAATAAAGGCGTGGGAAATCCAGAGGGGGTAAATAAAAACAAGTAATTGAATGTAAGCTCCCAGGGGAGTACGCAAAAGAGGAAAAAGAATAATTAAGGACAGATCTTAGTAAACACTAATGTTTAAAGGGTAGGTAGTGAAAGAATCGTATGTCATAAAACGCTAAGCTTAAAGCAGCTATAAAGTATATTTCCTAAAAGGTTTGCCTTTAAAAAAATTATTTCACACCTACTTCCTCTGCCTTCTCTCAGCAACAGCAGCCATGGCTTATCTCTCTTTTACTGACATCTCTGTTTCACTCCCCAGGTCAGCAGTAGGGAATTTGAACAGTTTTCCAGTCTGAATTATAGACTATGACAAAAAATATGTATTGAATCCAACCTCCTTAATTTTTCTGATGAAGACACTTAAGGATAAGACTTGACCAAAGTTGCACAGGCCATAAGCAAACATGCTCTAAGCTTAATCCTTATCCATCCCACAGATGCCTTTAAAAGTCAGGCCCCCAAAAATGGAAACCACTTGACAGCAATAAAAAATACTTACTTAATTTCAATTAGCATATATGTAATACAAAGAGCAAATGCTCCAGCAAGATCAATCAAAACAAATGGATTCATTCGGGGAAGGAAGATACTGCTAAGTCCTGGAATAATTCCACATAAGCTATGAAGAAACAAAGAGTATTCATTAGCAGAACTCAATGTAATATTGATGAAAATCTTGTAAAAGGTAACTTTTTTTTTTAATTTTTTAATTTTTAAAAGAATTTTTATTTATTTATTTGACAGAGAGAGAGCACAAGCAGGCGGAGTAGCAAGTAGAGAGGGAGAAGCAGGCTCCCAGCTGAGCAAGGAGCCAGATGTGGGGCTCAATCCCAGGACCCTGGGAACATGACCCGAGCTGAAGGCAGTCGCTTAACCAAGTGAGCCACCCACGTACCCCGATAACTTGTTATTTTAGCATCATATGTCTTTTATAGAAAGCAAAGAGGATTTGGAAACAAAGCTCTCTCACTCATAAAGGTTTCTTATATCATCAGTTAAAAGTTAAGAAAAAGTAAAAGGAGAAGAAGAGTCTGATCTGTAAGATTCATGTAGTAACTTCAGCAATGAATACTGTAAGTTCCCATGACAGATGGATTTCTTGTGCATTCCTCCGAAATTATGTATATCATGAAACCCCATACATAAGATCTTACCTTCGACTAAGATCTGCAACATGCTCTTGAAGCCAACTCGTACTAGCAGCTTTAAGAAGAAAACACTTAAATTACTTATATAGAAAAATAAAGCACTACCAGAAATACTTGATTTCCTTAATTAAAAAAAAATAAGTTTGGCATGACTATCACATTTTACAAAATGACATGCTATTCAAATCTAGACCTTTTCCCTCTTTTATGCCTTCAAGATAATAAAGGAAAAGCAGTTTCAACTATTTATATCACTGACCTGAAGGAATTAGTGAGCTTACATATGCCACTGTTACTATTAATTTTAAGTTTTAAAGGCTCTTTAAATGTAAAGCAGAACTTCCTAACCAGTGTGCTGAGAATGGGCTATGGGCAAACCAATTAATTCCCTCAGCTCTCAGAAAGGACAAGTGGGGATTTGGCTATATGCAAACATCTGCCAGTTACTATCTCTGAACCAGTAGTCTCCAGGCTCAAGCATCCTCTTACACTGATCTCAAGGTTACAGAAATATTATCACTTTTTAATGTGTAACATGATGTAAAAAAGATTGGCAAGCTTTATACAAAAGCCATATAGTAGAGCAGTTAAGAGTAGACTCTGATGCCAGAATACCTGGCTTAAAACCCAGCTCTACCTTAGCTAGATGTGTCGCCTGGGGCAAGTGATTTTATATCTCAGTGCCTTGGCATAAAATAAGAATAATAAAATTATTTACCTCATATGGTTTAGGGAGAATTAAATGGGTTAATCTACATAAAGAATTTAGCACAGTGCCTGGCAGACAGAAAGTGCTCAGAATTATTTTCCACTCAAATTTCAACTAATGTCACAAATATTAATGCTTATGGGAACTTTAATATCCAGCTAATGAAAATACAAACTAGATAACCTTTCTGGAAATAAGTCTGGCACAATATACATCAATGACTTAAAAAATATTATATTTCCAACCCATTTACAATTTCTTCTCTGGGAATTTATCCTAAAGAAGACTCGGATGCATACAAAACACTTGATATAAAAAAGCAGATTGTAGCATTATTTGTAAAAGGAAAACTTGTATCTTCCTGATCATTTCTAAAACATACCTTCTTAAAATTTCTAGAGTGAACATTATATTATTTTAATAATTTATAATTTTTTTCAAAATAATTCTGGACATTGCAAATACCACTATTTAATTTTCTAGTTCATGCAGGAATTCTTAAACTCTAATTCATACAAATACAACTCATGCTTCATAATATTCATGAAGTTGTTTAAATTTGAATGGGCAATTCAGAGAGCTT
The DNA here is from genome assembly GCF_054177405.1 of Leptonychotes weddellii. Taxonomy (NCBI): domain Eukaryota; kingdom Metazoa; phylum Chordata; class Mammalia; order Carnivora; family Phocidae; genus Leptonychotes; species Leptonychotes weddellii. The sequence continues at coordinate 100,019,980 of NC_138378.1, forward strand.
TCTTCTCCTGACTGTCCTAGTGTTCAAGTCAGTGAGACCTAAAAAGACCCTCTCCTATCTTTGCTTCAAAGTGTGGGTCTGTGCACACAGTCCACTTTTGTTTTTATCTCACTTCTCCAACAATTAATGATTAACACTTTGTGAGTTAGTGGGATTCCAGAACATGGAAACGACTGACAAATGACAATAATTTTCACCACTGAAGTGAAGTATCAGTCTGAATTTTTAAAGGCTTGAAAATAAATGAGTATTTCAAAACATATATGCTACTTTACAAATATATGCCCATCCACCACTGACAGAGAGAAGTTCCTGGGAACTTATCTAACAGAATATAATTATTTGCAAAGAGCACATGAACTATTTGAAGTATAATGATGCTTCTAAAATGCCTGCAATAGATTTTTTGTAGGTAGGTTATACATCTAAAATTCCATTCATGTTATTTGGCAAATGTAATTTTTCATCATATGTAATTTAATACGTAAGTCAGTTCTGACTGTTTTTAAGTAATATGTTATTTTAAAGCTTGAAATAATTAGATTTTGTTTTATAATTCTCTAATTAGAGAAGATCTGAGAACCTCTAGGAGAGTTCTCTCTTCTCTTCAGAATAAGCTTCTTTGTTGATTTATGAGTTAATGAAATAAACACAAGACTTGTTTTTATGAGAGATTAACTGGATTTTTTATTAATGGTAAATAAAAATCATACCTTCAGAGACATAAGCAAAAGGTTTATTCCGAATAGAAAGCATCGTGAACAAGTTGAAGGAAAGAGCCACAAAAGTACCAACTAATAATCTTCCCCTAGAAAGAATAATAACATTCACCATTATATTTTTCTTGGTAATACCAATATGCAATTTCAGCATGCAGACAAAGAGACGGGAAGGCAGAGTGGTCTGCTTCAGTGGTTTGGGATTTGCAGAGCCACACTCTGAACTTGCTTTCAGGCTCCATAATCCATTGCCTGTCTACTGCTCCATCTTACATAGGACCAAAACTGACTCTTAGCATTAACAGTATCTTCTTACAGGTATCTGCTGTTATAAATCCATATAAATGCAATAGTGTTTGGTTTATAGTATACTAGACAGGTCAGAATATCCTGAATTAAACTGATCAAAATAGGTAAAGTCCATATATTTGGCAACTATATGTAGTAGATAATAACAATTCTATCTTTTGTAAAGGTGCTACTAAAAGATTTTGGGCATCAAATTTTAAATTATAGAAGATCAATGGGGCTAGTTTAGTGTGTTGACCAAGGCCTGGAAATAATGAGGGACCTAAAGCCAGAGTACAAAGGCCTTCTGATGTAATATAAAAACATAAGGGCTTGGGAATAATTAAGGGTGAGAAGTTGTCTTGGGATTTGGGAATTTTGTTTGTGAAATATCAGTGAAATGTATATTGCCACACTCTGAACTCTGACATTGGCCAAAGTAACCACTATTCCTAATATACCACTTAATAACTGGGAATCAAACATAATAGTAAATTATATGTTATGTCAAAAGCAAAATCTCACGTGTGTATCTCAGGCTGCTCCAAAAAGCGTTCTGCACTAAAAGAAAGAAATAGTGTACTAAATTAGTTCTACAAATTATGAAATTAAAAAGCCTTATTAAATACAGAATTAATTCAATAAGTGAACAAAATATTTTTTTAAATTAATTAATTTATTTAAGTAATTTCTATATCCAACATGGGGCTCAAACTCAAGACCCCAAGATCAAGAGTTGCACGCTCTTCTGACTGAGCAAGCCAGGAGTCCTGAACAAAATCTTTTAATATGATATCCAACTGTTGATTATTAGCAGTGATCAGGCAAGGAGACTTACAAATTATCCTTAATATGTAATACCAATCTTCTCTACAAAACCTGTTTCAGTGGGTTTGTAACTCAGCATTAAAACATGTCTGACTGAAGCCCTTTCTTTCATACCTGCCCAGGATTTAGTAGCATCAAAATAAAGTAATAAAAGAAGGGAGAAAAGTCTGAAACATGAGGAAGCCATACTATCAAAACTCCAGCACCATTCATCTTGATTTCATCTTCAAACCAATCCAGTGTCTCAATGGATTCTTTCATGTCCCCGAAGGTGGAAGAGCTGGAATTTACAATGACATGAACATTGTAGACAAACGTACCTTTCTTTTAATATAAAGAGGGCTCCCAACTGTGCCAAGACTGTGGAGGCAAATACAGCTAAGACTTCTAATCTTTCAAATCTGAAATCAGAAAATTAGATCAGCACAATTCATAAACCAGTATCTCCAGAACACATTTTCATTCATTTTTTTACTCACTCAATTTTTTCTTTCTTTTAAAGATTTTATTTATTTATTTGACAGAGACACAGCAAGAGAGGGAACACAAGCAGGGGGAGTGGGAGAGGGAGAAGCAGGCCTCCTGCAGAGCAGGGACCCTGATGCAGGGCTCGATCCCAGGACCCTGGGATCATGACCTGAGCCGAAGGCAGATGCTTAACGACTGAGCCACCCAGGTGCCCCACTTACTCACTCAATTTTCGTATGTGCCTACCATAAGCCAAACACTGTTCAGACAGACTACAGATTTTCTAGAATGAAGATAAACAAAGAACATCACAGATCAAGAAAAAGAGTGCCTATCTGTACATCTATTCCAGGACCCACTTATGGCTTTTTTTTTTCTAGAAATAATCGTTATCATAATAACAGCTAACACTTGATTGACCCATCTTGTGTTAGACATTGGTCTAAGTGCTTAACATATTATCTTTTTTAAAGATTTTATTTGAGAGAGAGAGAGAGAGCATGAGCGGAGGGAGGGGTAGTAGGAGAGAGCGTGGAGCCTGAGGCAGGGCTTGATCCCAGGACCCTGAGATCATGACCTGAGCCTAAATCAGATGCTTAACCAACTTAGCCACCCAGGTGCCCCTATATTATCTATTCTAAACTTCCCAACACCTCAGGAAGGTTACTTTATCCACTTTTTAAAAAAAAGAACAGATAAGGAACTTGACACACAAAAAGGAAAAGTAACTGTTTAGAGTCATATAGCTAGCAAGTGGAGGTGTCAGGTTTCCAAACTTAGGCACTCTAGCTCCACAGTTCATGATTTTAACCACTTATTATACTGTCTCTCACTGCTACACATAACTGTAGTTAATAATGTTTATGTCTTATAATCCTAAACTGTCAGCTGGAGGCCAGGGGCTGTAGCCTTATTCATCTTAGTTTTTCCCACAACACATAATTTAATGGCATTCAATATTTGTGGTATGTATAAATGCTTGAAATTTCTCAAGGAATTACATATTTTCAGAAAAGATAATAAAATAATTAAGGATGCTCATCACATTGCTGTTTGTAAAGGGAAAAAAAGGTTGGAATCAACAACAGAACATATTATTAAAAATATAACAGAAATTGGGGTGCCTGGGTGGTGTAGTCAGTCAGTAAGCCTTCAACTCCTGGTTTTGGCTCAGGTCATGATCTCATGGGTTGTGAGGCTGAGCTCTGCATTGGGCTCTGTGCTCAGTGCAGAGTCAGCTTGGAAATTCTCTCCCTCTGCCCCTTCCCCAACTCGCATGCATGCTCTTTCTCTCTCTTTCAAATGAATAAATAAATCTTTAAAAAATATATAACAGAAATGTATTTATTGACATGGAAAGATGTAAATGAAAAGAGTGAGTTATAAAAGAGTATAAAACAGTATGTAAATGAAGCAAAGTTATTTGTGAAAATCGATAAACTGATATTAAAGTGCATATGGAAATGCAAAAAGTGAAGGAAAGCAAAGATAATCTGAAGAAGAACAAAGCTGGAAGATTTACACTGCCAGATGTCAAGATTTATTTCAAAACTATCATAGTTAGGGGCGCCTGGGTGGCTCAGTCGTTAAGCGTCTGCCTTTGGCTCAGGTCATGATCCCAGGGTCCTGGGATTGAGCCCCGCATTGGGCTCCCTGCTCGGCGGAGAGCCTGCTTCTCCCTCTCCCACTCCCCCTGCTTGTGTTCCCTCTCTCGCTGTATCTCTCTCTGTCAAATAAATAAATAAAATCTTAAAAAAAAAAAACTATAATAGTTAACACAGCATAGTACTAATGCAAAAATAGACAAATGTACCAGACTGAATAGAAAAGAAAATCCAGAAATAGAATTACACGTTCATAATCACCTAATTTACGAAAAAGGTAGAGACATAAAAAGCAGTAGAAAAAGGGTTAATTTTTTTCCAATATATGTTTTATCAATTGAACAACTAGAGAGAAACAAATGTGCTTTGACCTCTACCTCAACCCATACACAAAAATGAATTCCAGTTTGACTGTAGGTCTTAAATGTGAAAAATCAAACAACAAGACCTCTAGCTAATACCAGGATATCTTTATGACCTAGGAGGGGCCAAGATTTCCTGACAAGTACACAAAAAGGACTAACCATAAAAGACTGATAAACTGAATTTATCATTCAAATTAAAAACTTTCATTTGTGGGAAAAGATATTTATATATAAAGAACTCTTACAGAGCAATAACAAAAGAAAAAAGGTAACCCATTTAAAAATGGGTAAAACACTTTAACAAGTATTTCACAAAAGAGATAATCTGAACGATTAAGAAACATATGAAAAAGTAAATAAAAGTATGAAAAAGTGTTCAACTAGTCATCAGGAAAATAATTTAAAACCACAAGACAACTACATACCCCAGAAGGGCTTAAAAAAAAAAGGCAGTATCAACTGTTGGTACAAGCATGAAACAATCAGAACTCTCATACATTGACAGTGGGAGAGTAAACTGGTAAAATCACTCTAGAAAACTGGTATTATCTTATCTTCTAACAATGAACATATGCAAATCCTATGACTGAGTAACTTCACTCAAAAATATGTATCCTACATAAAGGGATACACATGTACACCAAAAGACATGTGTACAAGAATATTTGGAACTAGTTTTATTTATAAGAGCTAAAAGCTGAAAATCATCTAAATGCCCTTCAATAGTTGAACATAAAAAGAAATTATGGTATATTTATAAAATACAATATGAGTGAACTACTGCTATAGGAGCATATATACTGGAATCCCATTTATGTGCCTTCAAAAACAGGCAACAATAATCTGCAAGGAATAGTGGTCAGAACACTGATTACTTTTGTTGGGTTTTGACTCTGACTCAAAACAAAGGGAGGCTTTTTGGGGGGACTTGTAGTGTTTTATATCATGATCCAGATAGTAGTTATACAGGTATATTCATTTATTAAAATTCACCACACTGTACAAGGATATAAGATAGAACAAGATTATAGTCCCTGCTGCCATGGAATTTATATTTTAAAGGGGGAGACAGAGTAACGATTTATAAGTTCTGGTAAGTTCTATACAGAGAATTATAGTAATCTGATGTGACAAGAGGCTAATTAGGATTCATTTTAGAATCTATTTTAGATTGGGCCCAGTCACTTGATGACATCGGCATTTAGTGATATTAGGATTGGAATAACAAGATGGAGTGCTGTATCTTGTAAAGATGACGTGAAGAACATTTCAAACAGAGACAACAGCTTGTACAAAGGACCTAAGGCAGGAATAAATTAATTGTATACAAATTACAGAAAGAAAGTGTGGTATAGAGGGCATGAAAGTGGTAACTTGAAGACAAGTAGGCACAGAACAGCTAATATAAGAATTTTGTAAATTAGAGAAAGGACTCAGGATTTTATTCTAAGTATGATAGCAAACAACTGAGTGGTTTCAAGGAGGAGACTGATAGTATGACTTGGATTTAAAAAGGAAAACACTCTGGCTGCTATCCGGAGAATGGTCTATAAGGGGGTAGGAGCAGAGGCATGGGGACAAGTTAGGAGGCTGGATTAAGGCAAAAAATGAAGGTAGCTTGATTAGGATGTTAGTAGTCAAGATAGAAATGGGGGTAGGGGCAGATTTCTCGATGTGTTTGTAGGTTACCCTGATGTAACCTGCTGATGGATAAATGTGGGGAATGAGATGGGAAAAACTGCAGAGGAATAGGTTTTGGGGAAAGAAAACAAGAATTCTAGCCAATATTTAAGACACCAATTAGATATCCATGTGACGCTGTACAGAAGGCAGTCTGAAACAAGACAGATCTCAGGGCTAAAGAACTGGAGTCTGTAAATACAGATATTTCAAGCTATGTGACTGATTGAAATTATATTCAGATGTTAATTTTATTGTTTAATTGCTCCCTCCTTTCTTGTTCACTCTAAGTTGGCCAAAATGGAAGTTATCAAGTCCTTGTTTAACCTTGTCTCCTGGCCACAGTATTTGATCTAAAGACTAATACCTGTCCCAAGCTAGACCAATCAGTAGTTCTCTCTCACGATTTTTTTTTTTTTTAAGATTTTATTTATTTATTTGGGACAGAGTGTGAGCACACAAGCAGGGGTAGCAGCAGAGGGAGAAGCAGGCTCCCTGCAGCAGGGAGCCCTATGTGGGGCTGGATCCCAGGACCCCAGGATCATGACCCAAGCCAAAGGCAGACGCTAAACCGACTGAGCCACCCAGGCGCCCCTCTTTCTCATGATTTTCTTAACTGGAGTTGGGGAAAAGCCTTTCCTTCTCTAAGATGAAGGTAAGAAGGTTCCAGTTAAGGTCTTGCTAGGGGTTATTCCAGGATGGTGGGGAAAAGTGGTCTGAGAAACTAAACCGGACATGCAGAGAAAAGCAGGCCTGAGAGATAAGAGAAAGACAATGTCCTGAGTTTGCTAGTCCCTATGCCAGTTACCTCAGTCTTCCCACATTTTGATTACATTAATTTTAAAAGTTCCCATTTTCCCCCATACTAGCTTGAGTTGGATTTTTGTCACTTAAAACCAAAAGCTTTAACTCAGAGTCACAGATTTCTATATACTGGTATTTATATGTACCTTATAACCGATTATCATAGTAATAGTCTATCAAATCTCAGTGACACTTATGAATATTTTCACTTTGCATTAAGATTCCATGTTTACTTTGCCCCCTTGTTTAAGCAAGTAAAAACCTGATTTTGTTCAAAAGATTAAGTTTGGTCCAAAAGTTTATTTTACAAAGTTAAATTCTTCTTTAAATGGGAGAAGATACTTGCAAATGATATACCTGACAAGGGGTTAGTATCCAAAATATACAAAGAACTTATACAACTCAACACCAAAAAAAAAATCCAATTAAAAATGGGCAGAAGACATGAACAGACATTTCTCCAAAGAAGACATACAGATGGCAACAGACACATGAAAAGATGCTCAACATCATTTATCATCAGGGCAATGCAAATCAAAACCACAACAAGATATCACCTAACACCTGTCAGAATGGCTAAAATAAAAAATACAAGAAACAACCAGTATTGGTGAGGATGTGGAGAAAAAGGAACCCTCTCACTGTTGGTGGGAATGCAAACTGGTGCAGCCACTCTGGAAAACAGTATGGAGGTTCCTCAAAAAATTAAAAATAGAATTACCATATGATCTAGTAATCCCATTACTGGGTATTTACTCAAAGAATACAAAAACACTAATTTGAAAAGATACATGCATCCCTTATGACTACTGCAGCATTATTTATAATAGTCAAAATATGGAAGCAGCCCAAATGCCCATCAACAGATGAATGGATAAAGACAATGTGTGTGTGTGTGTGTGTGTGTGTAATATTACTCAGCCATAAAAAAGAATTAAATCTTGCCATTTGCAACAACATAGATGGATCTAGAGGCTGTAATGCTAAATGAAGTAAGTCAGTCAGAGAAAGACAAGTATCCTGTGATCTCACTCATATGTGGAATTTAAGAAACAAAACAAAGAAAAAAAAAGAGACAAACCAAAAAACAGACTCTTAACTACAGAGAAAAAACTGGTAGTTACCAGAGGGGAGGTGGGGTAGGGGGGATGGGTGAAATAGGTGAAGGGGATTAAGAGTACACTTATTGTGATGAGCACTTAGTAATGTATAGAATTATGAGTCACTACATTGCACACCTGAAACTAATATAACACTATATGTTAACTATATTGGGATTTTTAAAAATTAAAAAAAGAAAAATGACAAGTGTTGGTGAGCATGCTGGTGGGAATGGAAAATGGCGCTGCCACTGTGTATGGTGGTTCCTCAAAAAGTTAAACATGGAATCACAGAATATGATCCAGGGATCAGTATACACCCAAAAGAGCTGAAAGCAGGGATTCAAACAGATACTTGTACACCAATGTTTATAAAAGCATTACTCACAATAGCCCAAAGGTGGATACAAACCAAATGCCCATCAACAGAAGAATAAACAAAATGTCATATATACATGCAATAGAAAATTATTCAACTTTAGGAAGTAATGAAATTCTGACATATGCTACAAACACAGATGAAATCTGCAAACATTAGTAAAATAAGCCATACTCAAAACGATAAATATTGTGTGATTCCATTTATATGAGTACCCAGAACAGGCAAATTCATAAACACAGAAAGTAGAATGGCGCTTGCCAAGGGCTGAGAGATAGGGGAATAAGGAGTTATTGTTTAATGGGTACAGAGTTTCTTTTTGGGAAGAGGAAATATTTCTGGAAATAGATAGTGGCAACAGATATAAAGGTACTTAATGCCACTGAATTGTACACTTGAAAATGGTTAAAATGTTAACTTTTATGTTACGTACACTTTATCATAGTAAAAACCCCCACAAACTTAAAAAGAAATTCTTCTTTCAAGTTGTTTCCTGGAATCCGAAAGGAACTCATTTTTTTCTAATACATTAAGAAAAACCTCTAATACAAAAGATTATCTTTCAACTTTCAACTTTTAATAATTTCTTTTTTTTTTTTTTTAAAGATTTTATTTATTTATTTGAGAGAGAGAATGAGATAGACAGAGAGCATGAGAGGGGGGAGGGTCAGAAGGAGAAGCAGACTCCCTGCTGAGCAGGGAGCCTGATGCGGGACTCGATCCCAGGACTCCAGGATCATGACCTGAGCCGAAGGCAGTCGCTTAACCAACTGAGCCACCCAGGCGCCCAACTTTTAATAATTTCTAAAACTATAGAAACAGAATCTCAAATTCTTTGATAGTCCATTGCTATCACAAATCCAGTCTTATGATAAAAATACATCTCTACCACTACATTAATGTTCAAATATATCACATTTACTCTAACATTTATAGGACACACCTATAGGAAAACCCTTTGTACTTTCTCTAACTAAAATTTAAGGGATTACCAAAATATCAAAGAACTTAATATGAACATTTTATTTTAATATGATTTACATGTTCCTTATCTAGAATCCTGTTGGAAGATGTCTTTTTAAATCTACTTTCAATATTTGATCCCCATCCCACTACACAGATAGCATTTATTCTCTACAAACACTCTAGCTACCTCTTTACTGCCTGATAACAACTACCATTTTTTTTTTTTTAAAGGGCATGGTTTTTTTTTTTTTTTTTTTAAGATTTTATTTATTTATTTGACAGAGAGAGACACAGTGAGAGAGGGAACACAAGCAGGGGGAGTGGGAGAGGGAGAAGCAGGTTTCCCGCCGAGCAGGGAGCCCGATGCGGGGCTCGATCCCAGGACTCTGGGATCACGACCTGAGCCGAAGGCAGTCGCTTAACGACTGAGCCACCCAGGCGCCCCACAACTACCATTTTAATAGCAGTAAGTTAGCAGAAAATAAAATAACTTGAACTTACCCAAATGAATAGACAGGGCTAGGTTTCCTCATCATTACCCAGTAACTTATCAAACATGTCATTAAACTAAGTAAAAAGGAAAATAAATTTAGCTTTAGAACTAGAGCAAGAGGGGAACACACAAAAAGAAATTAAGTTTTCAGAATTCCTAAGTTTGCTGAAAGTTATGTGTTTGCAGACTAAATTAATAAACTATTCTAATAAGCTATAATCTAATCATCAGGAGCATCCTAATATGTGAGTTTTAACATGTGGAGAAACTGAAAAAAGTCACAATACATCAAGTCAGTAAATTGAACCTACACCCATACTTTCTCTACTCAAGTAAGTTATCCACCCTAAATAGTTTCCATAAGTGAGCATGCAAAAATAACATAGTAATAATAAAGTAATATATTTTATTTTAGCCACAGAGAATAAATTTTAACTCTGATAAACTTTAATCTTTGTTAAAAGTTAAACGAAATATTAATAGCAACGACACTCTGGATGGGATAAAATTACATTCATTTTCCAAGTACAGTGGAGATTCACTCTAAAACAACTTACTACTGCGTGAAATCCAGGTGGTAACTCTATGTTTTAGATGAGTCAAGTAGATTTAGTTACATGCCTGATGAAAAGACATACTTATACTCCTATGGCATGGATCTTGAAGACATCAAGTATTCTGCAGTCCTTACATGGCGATATCAAAGGTCCCATGAAGCAGGGAGCCAAAAGGGTGCTTCCCTAGCTCACAATTGCTCACTTCTTAGTTACTAATGCCCATCTACACGGTTACGGAAGGAACTGGTACGTTCTTATGAGACACCGCTCCCTGGCCACAGCTAACTCAACTACAGGTAGGTACCCCAGGCATATGATCTAATGCCTGGGTATTATTTTTTCTGTTCCTCTATAAATGGGATATTTTCTTCCAGTATATCTCCTAATAGTTATTGTTTGTATATATGTTCTGTGTTGATAATTTTACTTATTTCACAGATTACTTTCCTTTAAGCAGAGAAAACAAATTCAGTGCAAGAAATTCCTTATTAGTTTCAAAACACTAAAGAGACTTTTTAAAACTTACCTAAAAAACTAATGATGTATGGTGATTAACATAACATAATAAAATAAAACAAAAAACAAAAAACAAAAAACTTACCTAAAAAGATCAAAAATGGTCAAGTAAGTATAGGCAGTTAAAGCTGCAAAACAACAAAACAACTGATTAAAATGTTGCTGAATCCACTGTTTGGAAATGTAGCTAATCACCAAGATTGTTCATACCAGAAGTATCCATTACCAAAAAAACCTTGAGTCACTAATTAACCTTACATGTTGGCAATTATCTAGATTAATATATGTAGCCAAACGTGATAAATACAGAGGTGTCTGACTGGCTCAATTGGTAGAGCATGGGACTCTCGATCTCAGGGTTGTGAGTTCAAGCCCAGCATTGGAGCTTACTTAATTAAAAAAAAAAAAAAAAAAAAAAAAGTTGGTAAGTACAAAAGCTTACTCTAGAGTCTGATTTTGCCATCAGGACAAAGGAAGCAGCATATACCCAAAAGTGCTACGATCATTTTGGCGTTTTTTTCTGCTTTCTTCTGTCATCTGAGTACTATTTTAAATATAGTCTTTAAATAGCAGGATGAAAAGAATGATACATAAAAACGTAAGAGGTCAAGAAACGGGGCACCTGGAAGACTCGGTTGGGTGTCCGGCTCTTGATTTCCACTCAGGTCATGATCTCACGGTCAGGATGGAGCCCCACGTCAGGGTCTGCACTGAGTATGGAGCCTACTTGGGATTCTCTCTCTCCCTCTCCTTCTGCCCCTCCCACTTGCACTCTCTCTCTCTCTCCAAAAACTAAAATAAAAAAATAACATAAAAAATTAAAAAATTAAAAAATTTAAAAGATGTCAAGAAACAAGAAAAATATTATAGATTTCCCTTTTCAAGGAAAATCCAAGAAACATAAATCTCAAAATCTTACTTAGAGACTGCGTAACTGAAGGGCTAATCTACTACATAAAAAGGAATCACAGTCTTTCAAACAGATTTAAAGCTATTTTTAAAAAAAATTTAAAATGATAATGCTTAGCAACTGAACCAAACTTTACAGTTTACAAGGCACTTTTCTTTTTTTTTTTTTAAAGATTTTATTAATTTATTTGACAGAGAGAGACACAGCGAGAGAGGAAACACAAGCAGGGGGAGTGGGAGAGGGAGAAGCCCGCGGAGCAGGGAGCCCGATGCAGGACTTGATCCCAGGACCCTGAGATCACGACCTGAGCCAAAGGCAGACGCTTAACGACTGAGCCACCCAGGTGCCCCAACAAGGCACTTTTCACATAGCTTCTCTTATTTAAATCTTGAGTTATATTTCAGAATAATATATTCCACATAAAGAAAGATACATCTTTATTTAAAACCAGAACAATAAATGTGCAACTAATGATTAACTCCACAAAAACAGGGACGGTGACATACCTATACTGTTAGTGGAACTGCACCACATAAGCAGGAAGCCAGTACATGTTAAGTTTATTGCACCAAAGAGCAGTATCTTCCAGGACTGTGAAAAAGAAAATCATTCTTATTTGGATAATGCTGATCAACTTCACTGGGTCTGTTCAAGTTGCTGCAATTCCCACTCTACAAAGGAATAAGCACAACTTCCTTCAAAAAGTCAGTGTCACATTTCCTACATCTACGAAAATTACCATCAACCAAGTTATTATTTATTAGTCTAAAAAACAGTTCTAGAGGAGGCATTCTCCAAGAGAAAAAAAAATTCTGCCATATAAACTCTCAAACAGTTGAGAAAAATAGGCATATACTTTAATATCATTTTGTCTCTATAAATATGTACACAGACACAACGATAGCATATGGGGCAAAATATAAAGCAACTGGTGAATGTGAGTAAAGGGCTTAGGGGAGTTCCTTACACTAATCTTGTGACTTTTCCGTAAGTTTGAAATTATATCAAAATAAAGTTATTCTTCCCCTCCCCCCAAAAAGGTCTATACTCACTTATTTACCAAATAAGTCATATGAAATAGGACTGCAAGAGAAGGAAAGATTACCATGGGTTAGAAGTTCACAGACCTGAGATATGCCTTGAAAGTAGCTAGGATTTCATCAGAAGAAGCAGAAAGTGCTTTCTAAGAATAAAAGAAGAGGTCAAGTGAAGTGCTTTTTAATTTTTGTTCCACTCCACTCCCTACAAGGAAGGGAGACCTATAATTGTGTGAAAGTAGAAGTGAAAGAAATTAGTGAAAAGGGAGTTATCTGGAGGTGTTAAACAAACAGATATAATTGCAAAGGTCAAGTGTGGGATAGGATGGCTTTAGAACACAGATGCAAAGTGTAGGTTTAGGATGAAGAACACCTTCTCTGAGAAAGGTGAGAAGGGCAAGAGATGACTGAAGGGACAGAAAAACTGTGAACTAGAGAGAAGTGACAGTGAAGCAGCACAAAGCTAACAACCTCTACATCTCTAGAAAAGAAGAAACAAGGCCATTTTCTAAAATAAAGGGATGTAGTAGAATAGGACTGGAACTTACATCCAGAGGAGAATTTGCACAACAGCAGTTCTAGTGAGTATACTTCTGAATCATCAGAGGAGAACAAGAATGACCATCATGAATTTAGGGTAGACAGCATTCTGCCACTTCCTCTACCCCCAGGAGCAAAACCAGAGAAGCAGGTGAGGTAGGGATGTCAGAGACTGAGAGCTGATATGATAGGTTAATGGGACAAGGGACTCTTACAGTGAGGATATTAATGAAACGACTGGACATGGGCTCTAGTCAGGACAGGGATTCAAGAACAGTCAGAAAAGGAGGATAAGGCATGTAATCTGAAAATGACATTCTCTGCAGCTCTACTGACGAATCAAGCTATTCATCAACAAATACCTGAGTACCTATTTTGTTTTTTTTTGTTTTTTAAAGATTTTATTTATTTATTTGACAGAGAGAGACACAGTGAGAGAGGGAACACAAGCAGGGGGAGTGGGAGAGGGGGAAGCAGGCTCCCCGCAGAGCAGGGAGCCCGATGCAGGACTCGATCCCAGGACCCTGGGATCATGACCTGAGCTGAAGGCAGTCGCTTAACCAACTGAGCCACCCAGGCGCCCCTTTGAGTACCTATTTTGTAACAGACACTTTTCTAGGCACTAGAGATACAGCAGTGAACAAAATATGGACCTTATATTCCAGCGGGGGTGACAGACAATTAGCAAATACACAAGGTCAGGTGGTGGTAAGTGCTACAAAGGAAAAATAAAGTACGGTAATGGGAAATGTGGAAAGGGTGTTCTGCCAGACAAGGTGGTCAAAAAGACCCCCTTGGTAAGGTAACATGTGACCAGAAATCTTACAGAGGCAAAGGTGCTAAGCATGCCGATATCTGGGGAAAAAAATGGGAACCACAGTGCAAATGCCCTGAGATAGAAGAGGACCTGGCCAAGGACGGACAGATGAGAGGTGAGAGGAAGTCTGGGGCTCCATCAAGTAGTGTCTTGTATGCCAGCAAAAGAATTGGGATTTATTCCAAATGAGATGGAAAGCGGCTTAACTTTCATTTTTATTTTTTTTATTTTTTTTTAAAGATTTTATTTATTTATTCATGAGAGACAGAGAGAGAGGCAGAGGGAGAAGCAGGCTCCCAAGGAGCAGGGAGCCCGATGCAGGACTCGATCCCAGGACGCTGGGATCATGACCTGAGCCGAAGGCAGACGCTCAACCATCTGAGCCACCCAGGCGCCCTTAACTTTCATTTTTAAAAAATCATTCTGGCAGGGCGCCTGGGTGGCTCAGTCATTAAGCATCTCCCTTCGGCTCAGGTCATGATCCCAGAACCCTGGGTTCAAGTCCCGCATCTGGCTCCCTGCTCAGCGGGGAGCCTACTTCTCCCTCTCCCACTCCCCCTGTTTATGTTCCCTCTCGCTGTCTCTATCTCTCTGTCAAATAAATAAATAAAATCTTAAAAAAAAAAGATTAAAAGATCATTCTGGCTTCTCTATGTAGAATATACTGCATAGTTGGGGTGCCTGGGTGGCTCAGTCGTTAAGTGTCTGCCTTTGGCTCAGGTCATGGTCCCAGGGTCCTGGGATCGAGCCCCGCATCGGACTCCCTGCTCCGCGGGGAGCCTGCTTCTCCCTCTCCCACTCCCCCTGCTTGTGTTCCCTCTCTCACTGTGTATCTCTCTGTCAAATAAATAAATAAAATCTTTAAAAAAAATAAAAATAAAAATAAAAATAAAAAAGAATATACTGCATAGGGGCAAGGATAGAAGTAGGAAGACCGTTTAGAATGTGACTGCAGTAATCCAAGTGAGAAATGATGACTTTGAAGTTGGTAAGAAAGTGTTAGAAGAGTCAGATTCTGAGTGTTACACTGAAGATAGAGCAGCAAGATTTACTTACAAAATGGATGAGGAATGAGAGAAAGAGAGGGAGAAGAATGACTCCAAGGTTTCTGGCCTGTGCACTGGAAGAACAGAGTGGCCATTTAGTGAGGAAGGGACAGAAAATCAAAGTTCAGGTTTGACCATATGAAATTTGAGATGCCTATTAGATATCCAAGTGGAAATATTGAGAGGGCCATGATATATAGGAATCTAGAAGTAGGGGAGAAGTTATGGATTGAGATATAAATATTGGGTCATCAACATAAGGTACTTAAAGTGTCACCTAGATGTAATGAACATAAACAACAGAGGCTGGAGCTCTAAGTGCTGGGACACTCCGAAACTTAGAGATCTGAAAGATGAGAGGAAAGTGATGAACAATGGCCAGGTAAGTAGGAGGAAAACCAAGAGTGATATTTCAGAGTCCAAATGAAAAAAGTGCTTTAAGCATTGTCAAATGCTTTTGAAGGTTAAGTAAGATGGGAAATGAGGATGACCATTGATTTTGGCAACACAGAGCTTACCAGTTACTTTGTTAAAGCTGCTCCAGTGGACTGGTGGGGGCTACAGCCAGACTGGTATGTGTTTAATGGAGACAGGGAGAAAAGAAAGTGAACAGAGAGTAAAGACAATTAGTTTAAGTAGTTTTGCTATATGAGGAAGCAGAGAAATGAGGCAGTAGCTGAAAGTGGAAGATGTGGCATGTGCTCATGATGCAGGAAGGAACAACTGTAGGAAGTTTGTCTTTGAGTAGGCAACAAGTAGAAGTTCAGAGAGTTCATTCATAGAAACAGGAGGAAAGGCAGAATGTTGGGAGATGACAGGATGTGGAAGTGTTTTCTGATTACTTCTTTTCCTTCAGTGAAACAGGAAGCAAGATCAACAGGTCAGAGAGAGGATGAAGAAGGTTTTGGAAGTTTGAGGATAGAAGTGAGAGACTATGGCACGAAACAGCTATCTAGAAAAATGGAAAACTGAATGAACTAAAGATATAGTATGGGCAGCACTAATGGCACACTTGATCTTGAATTTAAAGTGAGACCAGTCACCATGGTTTTGTGTTTCTCTCAGGCTACATTCAGTTGCTTGAGTGCAGGTACAGAATAGCAGGAATGTAGACTTAATGATGTTAAGGATTTGCCAGGGAAGTATGAGAGGAAGAGTGACAGATGAAGGGAGGGCACAGAGGAGCTGAAAACATATGCGAGAAGTCAGTAATGATGGACCAAAGAATCTAAATTGGATAAGTAAGCAAATGAGGATAAGGGAGAAGAAAAATAGTGAAAATATGGCATGTCAATGGATTGGAGATCCTAGTAAGATTGAAGAATTATTGGAATTGGGATAATACAAGGAATGAACTGGAATAACAAGAGATGGTGACTATGAGTGAAATGCGTGAAACTGAGACAATGGGAAAATATAGTTATTATAAATGATAATGTCTGTGGTATGATCACTGGAGTAGATAGCTGGAAGGGATGCAGGACAAGATTATTTGGGGTAAGGAAGTAAGGAACTGAGAAGTAGGGATCTTCCTCATGATCTAAGAAATTACCAAGAACCAAAACAGGAGTAGTAGTAAAGAGAGGTGAAGCTAGGCACATCTTTTAAGATTTAAATTATGATGGAGAGTATCTGCACAACTCAGGTGTTCTTATACTGGTCTTGTTCCTATTACCTATTCTGCGGTATACTGTGCTTCAACAAAGCATATGGTTCAAGAATTTCCTGTTTACGTCTGTAATGTAGTTGCTTTCTACCAACATTATAAAGTTCTATCTATCTGTACGCAAGAGATCATCTTAAATGGACTAGATACACAAGTAGCAGATGAATTTCCTACCCTTGGCTCTTTAACATCCAGGACATGATACTATTTTCAAATACTGAGTTCTTACTATATTCCAAGGTTTTAGCAACAGGAGATACAGTGATAAGAAACAAAGAACAGAAGCCTCTAGTCTAGTATCATAATACATGGCCAATATCATAGGTACACTTATGTTCCACTGAAGCTAGGTTTATTTAAAATTCATCACATATTTATTGGGTGCTTATTTTGTACTTCTATTAAAAAGTGAACAAAACAGACATAGTCACTGTCTTCAGGGAGCTTAGAGTATAATTTAGACAATAATGAGAACAATGAAAACAGAACAATAACTAGGTCTATATTGGTGACCAAAAAAGGTACCAATTATCTTTTTTTTTAAATATAAGCTCTGCGCCCAACATGAGTGGAGCTTGAATTCACGACCTTAAAGCATAACTTATTTTTCCTTCCTCACACTAAAAATGAGAAAACATGGCTTTAAACTGCATCCATTAAATTTGTAAAAAAAAGTAACAAAAGGCAATCATAAAATAATTTTTCTTTAAAACTCGTTAGAATAAAAACCTTAACCAAAGCCTAGCTTCCTCCCAAGCAAAACAACTGTGTACCAAAGTAACTGATTTTTACATTACAATTTACATTAAATTACAAAGTAATTTAATTTTATATTGAAATTCTGCTTAGCCAGGGGTGGGTGCCTGGCTCACTGTCAGCAGAGCATGTGACTTGATGTTGGCGTAATGAGTTTGAGCCCCATGTTGGGCATAGATTACTTAAAAAAAAAACAAAAAAACCCCTGCTTATCCAACATAAAAAAATGAAAACAGTATGGTGTGGAGCACCTGGCTGGCTCAGTTGGTACAGCATGTGACTATTAACCTCGGGACCGTGAATTCAAGCCCCATGTTGGGCGAGAGTTTACTTAAAAACAAAAAGTGTATGGTGGGATCACGAGTAATTTCTATATGCCTTAAAAATTATCTTTTTCAGTGTCATAATGTTGTCTGTACAATGATTAAAATTAGAGTTAATAAAGATAACTTACCCTTCGGTCAGCTGCTACAAGTCTAAATTCCTGTAATAACTTGCCAAAAAAAGATCTTTGCGGTTTTCTAAAGAGATGAATTGTCCCCTTTAAAATAAACAAAAAATAAATCAACATTGAAGCATCTAATCTTTTTCATATCCTGTGATGTGATATAATAGCAACCACTAACATTTCCTGAATGCTCAATATGTGGCAAGCAATTATTCTAGACACTTTACAAGTATTTATCTATTTAATTCTCACAATCATCTATGAGATGGAAACAATTTTTAATAAATTGTCCAAGGGCACAATGCTAACAAATGGCTGAGCAGAAATTCAAACCCAGGCATTTTATTTTTTTAAAGATTTTATTTATTTATTTAGTTGAGAGAGAGTGACAGTGAGAGAGCACAAGCTGGGGGAGCGGCAGAGGAAGTGGGAGAAGCAGGCTCCCCGCTGAGCAGGGAGCCGGATGCGGGGCTCAATCCCAGGACCCTGGGATCATGACCCCAGCCAAAGGCAGACACCCAACCGACTGAGCCACCTAGGTGCCCCCAAACCCACGCATTTTAGCTCCAAACTACACACTTCTATTTTTCAACGGATTTTAGGCAATTTTGAACCAGAAAAACAAACCATTTGCCAGATAGCTCTACTGGAAATAAAATATTACAATTAACTTAATAAAAGCTTTATATATGAAAAGTTTGGAAACTACTATTACAGTAAAATCTCTAAGGTTCTCTCTTAGGCATTCAAAGTATCTGACATTCTGGCTAGTCTTTATAGTCCTTGCTAGTACACTGTATGGGACCAGCAGAGAAAGGATGACAGTGGGGTTACCAACAGGAGAAGAAACCTAAGTGGAGACTAGAGAGGAATTTGCCACTCAAGTATAGGAAACCTTAGCATAAAACAGAGTTTAAGCACATATGGGAAATTAGCTTATGATTAAGGCAGTATCCAACATCAGCAGGAGAAAATATGAGTTATCCAATAAATGGTTTTTGGAAAAGGTAATGTTGGATCCTTACTATATTTCTTGCTCTAATTTTTTACTATATTAAAATTAAAATATAAAACTATAGAGTACTTGAAGAAATTTATGGATGTACAATTTTATAATCTTGGAGTTGGAGAAGACTTTTCATAATAGGATATAAAACCAAGAAGCTGTAAAGGGAAAAATTGATCAATTTTACTATCTTGGGAATATAATACTCAACAACAAACAAAAACAAAGACGATCCTAGAGAGGGAAGATAAACTGGGAAAAAAAGAATTTTAATTGTTATTCCAAAAGCAAAGTATTGTTTCTAGGGAAAAAAAATCTTGCACAATTTTCAGTGGGTCATATATAATAATTTGATTGCTAAGTGCCATGCACTTAATATACTTATTTGGATTTTAATTTTAGCAAAATGCTTCCCTAGATAGTAAGGCCACAATCACCATAACAACCACACAACGTTTCTACCTCACTACCGCCGGCCAATTTGACTTAAACACTGAAATTCCACAGAAAGCAGTGGAACTGGGTGTTAACAGATATCAAATGAGGAAAACTTTCAGATCCAACTCCAGCACAGGTCTGATTTTCCTAATTAGTAGGAACATCTCAGTAGTTATAAAAAAAGGTATATCCCATTTCTTCAAAGCTCAGACATGTCATTAGTTTCATTAGGTTGAGACTCAGAAAAGGCAGAAGATAAAGCTGAGCACTAGAAATCTGGCATTTAAAACCAGAATGTTGATCATTGTTGAGCCCAAGTGATGGCTACATGGGGGCTTATTATATTATATTCTACTTTCCTGTGTTTGAAAATTTCCATAATAAAAAAATTTTAAGTAAAACATACTTTAAAGTATAAAAACAAAGCATTAGAAAAAAGTGTTACTAATTTTGCTATCCAAATAAAGACCAGTGTGTGTGTGTGTGTGTGTGTGTGTGTAACTCTAAGGCTTTGCTAAGCTAATTCAGCTGAAAAGGAACAATATGCTATTTTCACTTGAGATGCTAATGAATGGTCAGTTAATGAATATACCCCATTCTTAATGAATTATGTGTGGGATATTTGGTCCCAAAGATAAATTCTGCTTAATACTGTTAACCCTGCATATCTTCTAACTTCATCCCACTTTAAATTATTTTACTTTAAGTTTCAGGTTGAGAAAATAAGGTTTCTAAAAGGTAGAAGGCCACTTCTGATGCCATTCTGATATTGGTTAAAAGAAGTAAAAACCCAGAAAAATCCTAATGTTCATGTCACTCTTTCCAAAATTATATTGGCCCTCCATTGCTATCACGATAAACTCCTAATTTTACAACCTGAAATTCAATGCTTTCAAATACTTAGCCTGTTTCTTTCCAGTTTTATCTCTTGCTCTGGATAGGGAATCAACTCCAACTAAACTGGTGTACCCCTCATTTCATGATCATACCACTCTAGAGTGAAAAGGCCAGACTTGTCTAACCCAAGCTCTAAAAGCCCTGTAATACTTAACAAATTACTTGACCTCTGTTTCCTCATGTGAATGAGAGTAATGAATAGCAGATTAAGAGTAATGGAGAAATGGGGTGCCTGGGTGGCTCAGTCAGTTAAGCACCTGCCTTCGACTCAGGTCATGGTCCCAGGGTTCTGGGATCGAGTCCCACATCGGGCTCCCTGCTAGGTGGGGAGTCTGCTTCTCCCTCTCCCACTCCCCCTGCTTGTGTTCCCTCTCTTGCTGTCTCTTTCTCTGTCAAATAAATAAAATCTTAAAAAAAAGAGTAATGGACTAAGGAAGAAAGTACTGTTTCATGGCTGACCTATGTGACACCTTCCTAAATTATACTGTTCTTTATGTCACTTGCTTTTTTTTTTTGTAATTAACCAGAGGATAGCCTTTACCTTGTCATCTTGCATTTTAAGTTAGTTTTTTAGTAACTTCACTAAAGACAAGGGCTATATTTCCTTTATGTTTTCTAAGATAGCATTGTGCTTTGCATATAACACCTTAATAAATAAGAGTGACTCGTAAACCCTTTCTTCCCCAAAACTTTTAAAATAAACCTTAAATGCTACTATTTTTCTGTATTACTAATGTTTCAAGCATAAAAATTTAGTGCCATAGTTATTTATTTGGTGTTTTATAAAACAGGTATTTATTGAAAACCTCCTCTGAGCCAGGAACTGTTACAAGGCTCTGGGTATACCAGAGTGAATACAGAGGTCCTGCTCTCAAAGAGCTTACAGTCTAGGAAGTGAGAAAGACAAGGAAATAAACAATATTAACATAGTCTGGTAAGGGCTACAGATGTTATTGGTAAATAGCACCAAGATATCACAGGAGCACAAAGGAGGCACCTAACAGGATCTTGAGACACAGCAGAAAGGCTCATGAAAGAGACTAGAGGGCATGTAAGGGTTATACTGATAAGGATGAGGGGTAGGAGATGATTGATTCCAGCAGACAGAACAGCATATACAAATTAGGTGCAAAGGCCTAATCCTTAGAGCATCATCTGCAAGCTGTTCACTGTGACTGGAATATGAATGTATGTATGTGAAAAAAGAGGCTATAAAGCTTGACCAAAAAAAAAAAAAAAAAGCAGTTGCAGCAGCAGCTTGACAAGATAGCTTTGTATGCCATGCCAA
Source organism: Leptonychotes weddellii (assembly GCF_054177405.1). NCBI lineage: Eukaryota > Metazoa > Chordata > Mammalia > Carnivora > Phocidae > Leptonychotes > Leptonychotes weddellii. The sequence goes on from NC_138378.1 coordinate 100,041,596, forward strand.
ACAGGACTTTATCTTGAGGATTACTGGGGGGGGGGGGGATATTAAGCAAGGGAGCAAGGGAGTGGCATGGTCCAATTTTAGAAATTTAATTCTGGCTACACAGTGGTGAGTATTTTGAAGAAAGTAGCTGGAAGGCTATTTGGTCAGCCCCCCAAAAGTAAACTTTTACCCAATTTCTGTGTGCAAAAGAGGGATTACAGAAGACTTACAAAAGAAAAGGAAGTATGCATAAGACATTTTTCTTAATCAAATCCACTCAAGGAAAAAACTTACTAGAGTGACAATGGCTTAGGCACTGAAACGTGGTCCTTTTCTCATATGTAGGCTATCAATAAGACATCCATTAATTTCTCTGATAAAATGATACCTCTTTTGACGCTGAAATTACAATCAACTTATCTTTTGATAAAATTCAGAGAGCTATACATTTGATCTCTAGAAGCATAAAGACTAATTTCTCTAAAAAAAAAAAAAAATTAGGTTAAGCATCACATCCCCCAAACCGTAAGGTATACTGGGCTCTACAAACGCAGGAAAAAACTTACAAGAAAGATGCTCTACCAACACCTGGACTTTCTCCAGTCACTGGCCTTCTTAAAGTTGCTGCTGTATCAGGCTATCTGGCACTCCATAAAGCCAAGTTGCAGAGTGGGGCGTTCACCTCAATATCCTGCTCATAACCCTCTTTATTAACGCCAACGGTATTGTCACTGGTGTAAGCATTACTAATTACGGTCGCTGTTGCTGTGAACTTGTTTTCAGAGCTTTCGCTGGTTGTAGACGCTGACGCCGGCAAAGACTTTTATTTCTATATCAAGTAAATCTCGGCAGGGGAAAGTCATAAGCTCGCTGAACTGAAAGCTCGGGCTGGAGCAGGGCCGGGATCCTGAGGTCTAACCAACTGGGTGAAGGAGAATGAGGGGATCAGAGCTTTGCGGGGAATGCTTCGGACGTCAGCCCCTTCTCCTGCGGAGTGGGGGGAGCCGAGCACGACTCCGAGGACCCCTCCTCTGGGCAGCTGAAGCATGTGAAGGCCGCTTTGGGATGAAAGACGATAAGAGGAATCATCTACGACAGAAACCCTCATTACCCCAGCCAACTCACCATGATAAGGAGCAGCACAGCTCCCGCCGGAAGACGCTCTGGGAGCTGGTTTTTTCCCTAGAGCGGAAGGGGTGGGGCATCAGAGGCCGATTGGCGGAGAGAGTCGCGGGGGCGGAAGTGCGTGCAAAGTCTCTTGTTCCCGCCTTCTCCCCGGCTGTCATTGCGTTCTATAGAGGGGAAGGCAGAGGCTAGAGTGACCCTACCGAGGCTTATGAGGGGTAGGTGGAGTAGAGAGCTAGAGATCGGTTAGGGTTTTTTGTTTTGTTTTGTATTTTTTAAAATGTATAATGTATTTTTCATTTAAATTCAGTTAACATATAATGTATTATTGGTTTCAAAGGTAGAGGTCAGTGATTCATTAGTTGTACATGTAGGTTTTTTCCTGCGTTTGTAGTGCTCATTACATCACATGCCCTCCTTAATGTCCATCACCCAGTTACCCCCTCCCCTGCTCCCTTCCCCTACCCAACAGCCCTCAGTTTGTTTCCTATGATTAAGAGTCTCTTATGGTTTGTCTCCTCTGATTTCATCTTGTTTTCCCCCCTTCCTTCCTCTAGGATCCCGTTTTGTTTCTTAAAATCAGCATATGAGATCATAATTGTCTTTCTCTGACTGACTTATTTTGCTTAGCAGAATACCCTCTAGTTCCATCCACCTTGTTGCAAATGGCATACACACACACACACACACACACACACACACACACCCCACTTCTTTATCCATTCATCTGCTGATGGACATCTGGGTTCTTTCCATAGTTTGGCTATTGTGGACATTGCTGCTTTAAACATTGGGGTGCAGATGCCCCTTTGGATCACTACATTTGTATCTTTGTGGTAAATACTCAGTAGTGCAATTGCTGGGTGGTAGGGTAGCTCTATTTTCAACTTTTTGAGGAACCTCCATACTGTCTTCCAGAGTGGCTGCATCAGTTTGCATCCCCACCAGCAGTGTAGGAGGGTTTCCCTTTCTCCACATCCTTGCCAACATCTGTCGTTTTCTGACTTGTTAATTTTAGCCATTCTGTTGTGAGGTGGTATCTCGTTGTGGTATTGATTTGTGTTTGGTTAGGGTTTATTTGTAATGGTAGGAAAATTTCATTTAGTGCTGAAGCGCTTTTACCTATGTTGTGTGATGTAATTTTTTGCAATACTTTGTGAAATAAATAGTATTTCCGTTTGAGGAAGCAAGAAGAATAAGAAACTTGCCCAGAGACATACAGCTAGTTCTCCACAGAAGCTGAACTTGAACTCAGACCAATTACAGGATACTGTGTTCTGTTTCCTAAAACACTACTTAAATTCTCATGAAATTAATTTTATTATGGAAGTAATATAGAATACAGGAAATAAAATAATGTGATACAGAATATGCAACACATGTGTGTATCAGGTACTGGTCTCATAAAATTATGTCCCAGTAAGAAGAGACAGAATGAATAGGGAGGAAAAAATGTTTAATATATTGATAGTGTCATGTAGAAAATAGAGTTATGCTACAGAGAGTGACTGAGTGGCTAATTTATAGTAGTCCAAGAAAGGTTCTCTAAGGAAATGAAATTTGACTTCTGAATGACAAAGTCTTTCTGTGAAAATTATTCCAGGCAGGATAAACAATACAAATACCTAAGTCAAAAACAAGCAGAAGTGTTTCAAGGTCTGAAAGAAGGCAGTGTGTCTGGAGCTTTGTGCTTGAGGGGAAGAAATGAAGAGATCTAAATGGTAAATGGGTCAGATCAAGCAGGAATTTCTAATGGAGGGGTAAGGAGACTCGTTTCATTTTGTTTTGTTTTCTAAGTGAGACAGGAAGCCTGTGGAGGGTTTTAACAAGGGAGTGACCTTTACATTGTGGAATGGAGAATGGATTGTAGGTGGATAGTAATAGTGAACATTTACTAAGCACTTAACGTGGTAGGCACCATTTCATGAGTTTAGTATTAGCTCATTTAATCCTATCTGGCATTTGGTATGGGTACTATTATGAGCCCCTGCTTGGAAAATTGTATGCCAAGGTCACATACTTAATGGCAGATCTGGAATTCTGTGCTACAGAACCTAATTCTAAAGCCTTACCTGCTACTGTGTGCTTACTACTCCTGGACAAGATTAGAAGCAGGAAGACAGGTTAGAACATTATTGCCTTATTTACCCAGAGCAAATCATTCATAATTTTTTGAAGTTTCTTTACAGTCTTTTTTTAAACAAAATTGGATTCAAACAGTATATATTGTAGTCTGTCTACTTCATGTAAGGATGTATTCTGACTTTTCCCTGTGTATTAATTTTCCTAGAATGTTTGTTTTAATGACCTTAAACAATTCAATCACAGGTATGTGCCTTTACATAATTCCTTATTAATGACTATAACAGGGTTTAGACATAGCAAAAAGAAATCTCTCAAGCTATTTTAAGAAAAAAAATATACTACAACAACTATAGAGGAGATCAACAATTAAATAGAAGACTTGAACAATACTATATACCTATTAGACCTAACATATCTCTAGAGTATACCATCTAAAAACAGCAGAATACACATTCTTCTCAGGTACATATAAAGCATTTTCCAGGATAGTACATATGTTAGGCCATAAAACAATCTTCAATAAATTTGAAAGGATTAAAATAACAGTATGTTCTCCAAACATACTGGAATGAAATTAGAAATCCATAACTAGAGGAAATTTGAGATTTTCACATCTTGTGGAAATTAAAAAACATAGTATTTAATAGTGGGTCAAAGAAGAAATCACAAGAGAACTTTGAAAATATATTAAGATGAATGAAAATGAAAACTCAATATACTAAAACTTACTGGATACAGCAAAAGTTGTAGGCAGAAATTTATAGCTATAAATGCCCATATTTTAAAAAGAAGAAAGATCTCAAGTCAATAATCTAACCTTCCATCATAATAGAGAAAGAGCAAACTAAAGCAAGCAAAGTAAGTAATAAAGCTTGGAGAGGAAATAAATGAAGTAGAGAATAGAAAAACAATAGAGAAAAATTCACAAAACCTTTGATCTTTGAAAAGATCAACAAAATTGACAAAGATTTACCTAGACCGACCACATGAAAAAGAAGACTGAAATTACTAAAATCAGGAAAGGAAGAAGGGGACAAGTTACTACTGCTCTTACAGATATAAGGAGGATAATAAGGGAATATTATAAACAATTGTATGCCAACAAAGTAGATAGCATAGATGAAGTGGACTAATTTCTGTAAAGACACAAACTACTGAAACTGACTCAAGAATAAATAGAAAATCTGACTGTTTAACAAAAGATTGAATTTATAATAAAAAATTTTCCACAAAGAAAAGCTCAGGCAAAGATGGCTTTACTGGTGAATTCTACCAAACATTTCAAAATAGGAGGGAAGACTTTCCAATTCATTCTACAAAGAATTACCCTGATGCCAAAACTAGAGAAAGACAAGAAAACTACAGACCAACATCCCATATGAATATAGATGCAAAAAACCTCAACAAAATAGCAAAATGAATCCAATATATAAAAAGAATCATACACCATGAATGTGTGAGAATTATCACAGGAATGAAAAGTTCATTTAACATATGAAAATCAAGCAATGCAATTCACCATATTAATAAAGGAAAAAATCACATGATCATCTCAATAGATGCAGAAAAAGCATTTGACAAATCCAACACCCCCATCTGAAAAACAAAAAACTCAACAAAGTAGGAATAAAACCACAGAAATGGGTTATGTTGAATAATTAGCCCTTTTAGTTTGGAGGTATACTATTTTCTAATTAGATCTAGATCTTTGTGTAAAATCATTAGACTTTTTATTTTGAAAATATTTTTGCCATTAACCTGTTTATTCTTCCAGCTGCTTTTGCTGTTCTTTACCTCTATTATAAAGTCTTGTTCTGTTGTTTTTATTGTATTATTTCTATTTAATGTATAAAGGAACATTCCAAAGGAAACAGATGTTAAGTATAAACCTGACAAACCTTCAATTCAATCCAAGCCAGCTCTAAGGTCTAACAGTTGCAAGTTCCATTAGACTGGCAATCAATTGTTGAAAAAGTGATTGGTCAAACTTTGCTTTGGTTATCCTAGGCCTCCATGAGGACATTCCCTGTCTTGTCCATTGACCATTTTGATTAATCCATATTCTGGGGTCAATGATTGTTTGAATGTAATGGCATTTCCCCTCCCTGACTGCTTATAATTTTGTTTTTTTATTTTTTGGCAATGTGATGTATCCAAACATAGTCTTTGTTGTATTTATTCTGCTTGAGCTTCACTGAACTTTTTGGATCTGTAAGTTGATGTCTTTCAACAATTTGAAGAAAACTTTAGGCATTACTGCATCAAATGTTTCTTTTGCCCCATTCTTTTCCTCTCCTCTCCTTTTGGATTTCAAATCAGAGGTAAATTAGATTGATACTGTCCCACAGGTATCAAACTTTGCTATATTTTTCTATCTCTCTGTCAGCTGTCTTTCCTCTGCTGTCCAGTTCATGCTGAAGCCCATCCAGTGAAATTTATTTCAGATACTAGATTTCATTTCAAATTCTTTTTTCATTACCAGACTTTCCATTTGGTTTTTAGTATCTATTTCTCCACCAAAAATCCTAATCTGTTCATTTTTTTCCTATTAATTCTTTAATAAGTTTTAAAGCTGATTTAAAATAATTTTGTTAATTCCAACCTGTGAGCAATCTCTGCATTTGCTTCTACATATTTTCTATTGTTTATGGATATAATTTTTCATTGTATGTTTAGTAATTTTTTTATTGTGTACTGGTGTGGATGTGTTGTGAAAACTCTGGATTCTGCTTTCTTCTAAAAAGTGTGTTTTCTTCTGGCTAGCTGTTAAATTACAGTAGATAATCTTGATGCTGTGAAAGTTTGATTTTAAGCTTTGTTACAGTGAGTTTATCATTTTGCCCATAGTCCTAACTATAGTATGGCCCTTAGGTCTAGGATGCTGTCCTTCCTCCTTATTATGGTCCTTTTTGGGTCTCAATGGAAAACCGAAAGTATTTACTAAACCCCTTTTAGTGGAATTTAAATTTCAAACTCTGTATTCCCCTGGAATACAGTTCCTCTACAGTTCGCTAGATTTCAACTATTGCTTTCTGGTAGGTTCCTTTGAATATTACACTGCACAGGTACAATTTTGGAGTCCACCAAAGATTTGAAAGAAATATTTATAGGCATATCCTGGAGTTTATATCTGAAACTCTAAGATTTCCCTCCTAATTTCCAGCTGTTTTACAAGTCCCAAATGACTCCTCAGCCCAGAACGACAGTTACATTCTGCTTGAAGTCTATTTCTAAGCACATTGCACAAACTGGAAATTGCCCTTGGGGTAAAAGCTAGTTAATGTGGATCTCTTCTCGTACATGATTTTGTACAGTTTCTGCCTGTTTTTGCTTGCTCTCTAGAGTCTTCTAATCTTTGCTCTTTATATTTTGTTCAGTTTATAATTATTGGCAAGAGTTAGTCCAATACAAGCTACTCCTTCACTGCTAGACTGCAACCTCTGAAACCTCAAAAAGTTTCAAATAAAAAAATTAAAGGCAAAATAAAATTTATCATTTATTTCCAATCCATTAGGATAAAAACCCACTTTATGCAGCTGAACCTTTTCATTTTTTTTTTCTGAAGAAAAATACAAAAGACCAGATTAAAATTTGAGACAAGCATTTAAAGTAAATCCTCTGACTCAAGAGTCCAAAACCAAACTGTTAATGGTTCATTCTACCAAAACAATTAGCTTTTGTACAAAACATAAAGAATTTTACCCTATAAAGACTGCTGTATATTTAAATTATAATTCTAATACCTGTTTTTCCTCCACTTCTTCCTAAGCACAACACATAGTCAGAGATCTAATAACCTCAATGGGCAGACTGTCTTAGAATAAACTTTTACTGTTAAGATATCTGGGAAAGACAGTACTGACTTCCCTTGGCTCAATGTCCAGTACATCAGTAAGTTTTAATATAGTTTACAAAACACTATCATATTAACATGAGCACATTAACCTTTCATGTTTAAGCATTATCTTTTAAGAAGTTAATGACAGAGAGCTCAATGCAGACTCCAAAAGGTCACAACCTAAGTCTAATATTCAGAAAGACTCTGCAACTTCTATCTTTATTGAGAAGACCAGACCAATCCCTTTCACCTCCTATTGTATCATTATCTTATTTTCATGGTCATTCTTTGAGGAGGAAAAAAGCCCAGCTTAAACGAAAAATAAAATAAAATAAAAAGTTACAGAAAATAGTTCTCTAGCTCTAAACTCAACTTCAGACTTTGGTCAGAGAAGTAAAATAACTTCTATACTGTATGGAAGGTTATTCATTCACTAATATAATTCTGACTCAGTGTTTATGACAATATTAGCTTGACTTTTCTATCTTTTTTTTTTTTTTAAGATTTTATTTATTTATTTGACAGAGAGAGAGACAGCGAGAGAGGGAACACAAGCAGGGGGAGTGGGAGAGGGAGAAGCAGGCTCCCCGCCGAGCAGGGAGCCCAATGCGGGGCTCAATCCCAGGACCCTGGGATCATGACCTGAGCCGAAGGCAGACGCCTAACGACTGAGCCACCCAGGCGCCCCGACTTTTCTATCTTTTAACATCTGAAATCTTTGTTATCTAAAAACTATTCCAATAAAAATAGTGAACTACATTACTGCAGAATCATGATAAATTTAAAGATTATATTTTAAAAGTTGAACATGAAGCATAGACCTTTAATATGACTGATCAGTTATTCAAGTATCAACAATGTTAATCCTTTTCTAAATGAAAATACAAAGTGAAATTTTATGAGCTTTATTGAAAATGTTTTAACTTTGGATATTCCCAATTCTTGTCATCATGTATACTGCATCATCTTTCATTATCAGTATTTTATAATTGATGCTTTAATGTTTGAGACCTTAAAAAGATACAACATATGACTGAAAATGGGCATGGTTCTGGCTTAAAATTTTTTTTCTATTTATCTCAACCTTCATTTCTGTTATCCAGGGAGTTCTAAGGTCATGATTAGAGGAGACATTTAAGTTACAGCTATAAATAGCACATTATCTTAAACCATACATCTTCTATATGTAGGTAAATCTTTAACAGGAACAAGAAGATTAAAATTAAGACGAATGTATGTCTTCATTATAAAATTCCTATATAGATGGGGCAAGTTTTTAATTTTAATGTATTCTCTCAAAACCAAAACCAAAGATATTTTTCCTAAATGAAAAAAATCTGTTACTACTATAAAATTATTCCTTCCGCCCATAACATTTTACATAAAAGCACCAAAGAAAATTTCTGTAAACAAACTTTTAACCAGTAAACTAAGGGCAAATACCCATTTGCCTTTATTACAATATTTAAAAAGCCATGATATGAGTCTCTACTTCCTACAATGACAGTTTTATAATAAAATCCAGGCATACTTATACAAACGAGAAACAATTACTGTACATTTTTGGGGAACAAAAGACAGATTAACAGACTAACTTTTTAGTTAACAAAGTGAGCACAAGAAACCTATAAAATGTATGCAATGTATAAAAATTCAGTAATTTTTTAAAGTTTCACTGAAGGGATTAATAATTATTAAGAATAAAAGATGGTAGATCCACTGGCTTATAATTATCCTGTAAACAGTAAGAAAGCAATAAGCAATAAATTAGAAATGTCTTAGCTCTCAGTTCTTCCCTTCTCTCACACAGAAACCACTTTTACAGCAGTTAAAATTGGCCTTCTTAAATATTAGAATAATTCTAGCAGAAAATAAACTCCATTAGGAATAAATTAACAGTCTACAATAGATTTCTGACAAATATATTAGAAAAAAATACTGCAGGTCACATGAGGATTGATCTACATGTTGTAATGACAGAGTGACTCAAACCTTCTAACCGTCTCTTTTTCTATTTTACTAGATTTGCTTTGTTGCTATCAACAAATTGCTTTCTAAATTGGTAACAAGGTAACAGAAAAATGAAAAGTGAAATGCAGTATTTAATGTGTAGATTTATGAAAAAGAAAAAACCTTCAAAATACTTATTCCTATTACTGTTACATAGGAAGAAGTTTCATTTGGCACACTGGACTTGTAAAAGAAAAGAAAAAAAAAGAAACTCAGAGTGTTTGGCATTCTAATCATCTGTAGTAAAGATAACAGTAGGAAAGGAAAATAGAAAAAATTATTATTTTAAGAAAAGACATCAGAAGACAAACAACCGAAGGCGCTTGTGTCTTCTACCATTCACTGTCTCTGGAATACTTTCATCTGCAACACAATATACAAATTATTATTTACATTATGATTATATTGGTAAAGAAGACCAGAATCAGTTTTGGTTGTGCTCTAACTTACAGTGCCCATCGGGATAACCATGAACAGGCCTTCAACAAAATACTCCATTTGCATTGTATATTTTATTTAAATTTTGTTTTATGGTGCATCTGCTGGGGTGCACAAGTAAGACTTAATTGTAAGACTCTGAAAAGTCCTGTAAACTTAGGCTCAATTTCTGTAGCTGATAACTATTCAATGAAGATGGTGTGTTTCTCTCTTCGAAAGCAAAATGTTCTGCAGGCTTACAAAGGTCTTTCCTTAAACAGTGGTATCGCCAAAGTCCTTGTTCCAACGTATGTACGCTTCTAAGGTTTGAGGGCTCACGCTGCGTTTTATCTTTTTCAAGGATTCAGTGAAGTCAGATAATCGAATATTTCTCATCTAGATTTTAAAAAAATACATGATAATACAAATGATGAAGACATAAACAGTAGTTAACCCAAAGATGGATTAAAATAATGATGCTATTACTGTTATAAATATATACATGTATTCTTAGAAAATCATGTCTATCATCTTATTTTACATACTATTATATTTAGGCAAGTTCACTATATAAGAAATCTTATCAAAATGCTATACTAATGGGGCACCTGGGTGGCTCAGTCGTTAAGTGTCTGCCTTCAGCTCAGGTCATGATCCCAGGGTCCTGGGATCGAGCCCCACATCAGGCTCCCTGCTTGGCGGGGAGCCTGCTTCTCCCTCTCCCACTCCCCCTGCTTGTGTTCCCTCTCTCACTGTCTCTCTCTGTCAAATAAATAAATAAAATCTTAAAAACAAAAAAAACAAAAAAACCCCAAAATGCTATACTAATATACTTTTATTATATATGTTTTATTTCTTAGGTATTAACATTTTAAATCATACTATTTTTCCCATTATAAAAACAGAAAACACTCATTATAGAAAATTTGACAAAATAGAGACAAGCAGAAAAAAGAATCACAATTCCATCATTCAGAATTCTCAGGTCTCATGCACCACAAGCATACTCTAGCTAAATTCATGCTGGGTTTATTAGAAAGGAAGATAGTTTACAAGAAGCACATGAGACTTTTAAGGAAATAATGCCTTTTATAGCATGTAGGATGCTTGTCTCTGAAATTTTCTAATATTAATATTACTTATAATGCATTTTATATAATGTGGTGTCATTTTTTGACTTTTTTTTTTTTTTTAAAGATTTTATTTATTTATTTGACAGAGAGAGACACAGCGACAGAGGGAACACAAGCAGGGGGAGTGGGAGAGGGAGAAGCAGGCTCCCTGCAGAGCAGGGAGCCCGATGTGGGCCTCGATCCCAGGACCCTGGGATCATGACCTGAGCTGAAGGCAGTCGCTCAACCGAGTTTTTTGACTTTTTAAAAAGATTTTGAGAGAGAGAGACAGCACAAGCTGGGGGTGGGGCAAAGGGAGAGAGAGAAGCAGGCTCCCTACTGAGCAGGAACCCTAACCCTAACCCAGGATCCCGAGATCATGACATAAGCCCAAGGCAGACACCTAACCGACTGAGCCACCCAGATGCCCTTCATTTTCTGACCTTTTTAATTGGCTATGAGAATGTAGAATAAAACAATGCTGAGTCAACATGTATCTATAATTACCTGAAGATTTTTAAAACTCAAAAGGAGCTTGGCACAAAATGAACAGTTTTAAAAATCACCACTAATATATACATGTGCATTCTGCCCAAAAATAAGTTAAAGAATTTTGAGACAAAACCTCAACTGATATTCATATATACTCTTCTTTTTATTACTCTTATAAAACCCAATCTAACTATTTCACACTCTCTGATATCCTGATGAGCACAGATTGAGAAAATCACCCACACTTGTAGCCTAATCTTAGTCAAAAAGGAAAAGGATATATTGTTACCACATAATCATCATATGAGGCCTACATGTTTTTTTATTTAACTATAAAACACACACTGGCTCTTCCTAAAGCCCAAAGAGTAGAAGGATAATGAATGTAATGTATTACCTATGATATTCTTGAATAAAATTTGTTATAGAAATTCAGGTCTTAAAAGCTTTTGATGAAATTCCAATTGAACTGTATAGAAGGGTATACATAAATACATGAAATTTATATATGATATTTTGAAGTTAGTAAGAGATGAATGTATACAGTAGGAAAAAGCAACTGGTAGCTAATTTGAGAAAGAGAAAAATAAGCAGCAAAGATATCTTTTCAAAACAAACTAATGAAATAATAAAGTTAAAGTTAAGATGGATACAAACTGTGTGCTTTGTTTTTTATTTTTATTTTTAAGTAGGCTCTGTGCCCAACCTGGGGTTTGAACTCACAACCCTGGGATTAAGAGTCACGTACATGCTCTACTGACTGAGCCAGCCAGACACCCCAAACTTTTTTAAAAACAAAGTACATTATACCCTGAATTTACAGCCAACAATTTCTAGCACTACCTTTTAAAAACACAGAATTCCAATACAATTATTTGAGTTTCTATTCTCATAAAATATTCTTTATATATCTTTATATTCCATAAAAGTCAAATTGGGTTGATCTCACCTAAAAGTGTGTATATATACCAGTGCCTGACAACACACTTAGTTATTAAAGTTGTACTGAATAATGACTAAAAAAATTCTGGTATACAATTTAGAAACCAATGTTTGTGTTTTCCTCTCCTCTCATAAATGCAATGCAACTGATAAAACAGATTCCCTTAATCTCTATAATAAAATGCCATTATTATTATTATTTATGTATTTTAAAATTATTCTAGGGACACTGACATAGTATCCACTATTGCCAGACTCATTTTTAAGCATTTTATAAATATTAACTCATTAGTCCAGGACTAACAGCTAAAAGTACTACCAAATTATTAATGCTAAAACTATTAGATTAAAAATAAATAAACTAGATAAAAGAATACAGTAGAACCAAAACTTGTAACAATGTAACCTAATACATAATTAGTAGGATGGTCACAAATGGTACCAGTAATGTTATTTCTTGTAATTCATTCAATAGTTTTTTTTTTAAAGATTTTATTTATTTATTTGAGAGAGAGAGAATGAGAGACAGAGAGCACGAAAGGGAAGAGGGTCAGAGGGAGAAGCAGACCCCCCGCCGAGCAGGGAGTCCGACGCGGGACTCGATCCCGGGACTCCGGGATCATGACCTGAGCCGAAGGTAGTCGCTTAACCAACTGAGCCACCCAGGCGCCCCTCATTCAATAGTTTTAATAAGTTTTAATTTTAGTGTTCCTCTCTAAATTTTAGTATTTATTAAAATAAGGTTCTTACTGGGGTGCCTGGGTGGCTCAGTTGGTTAAGCGACTGCCTTCGGCTCAGGTCATG
>NC_138378.1:100054499-100073991 GCF_054177405.1 Leptonychotes weddellii
CGGGATCGAGTCCCACGTCGGGCTCCCTGCTTGGCAGGGAGTCTGCTTCTCCCTCTGACCCTCCCCCTCTCATGCTCTCTCTCTCTCTCTCTCAAATAAATAAATAAAATCTTAAAAAAAAAAAATAAGGTTCTTACTTATACATTTTAAAAATAGTGGATAAAATTATATTTTTAGGTGTGGGATTAGAATTCAAGTAGATTTTATGCTGAAATATTGAAATAAATATACTCTATCAGAATGAATTAATGATATTTTAAAAATATGTATATTTTTCAGGCTCTTGTCATTGGAGTAGGCTAATTTAACACCAGTACTAATAAAAAACAATGTAGTATAAGTTTCTTTCTTTTTTTTTTTTTTTTTTAAAGATTTTATTTATTTGACAGAGAGATACACAGCGAGAGGGGAACACAAGCAGGCGGAGTGGGAGAGGCAGAAGCAGGCTTCCCACTGAGCGCAGGAAGCCCAATGCAGGGCTTGATCCCAGGACCCTGGGATCATGACCTGAGCCCAAGGCAGACGCTTAATGACTGAGCCACCCAGGCGCCCCTGTAGTATAAATTTCTAATCCCAGAGTCTTAACATTATTCTCCATTAAGATGAACCAGGGTTCTTGGGATGCCTTGCTGGCTCAGTGGGTAGAGCATGCAACTCTTAAACTCAGGGCTGTGAATTTGAGTCCCACAATGGGTGTAGAGATTACTTAAAAATAAAATCTTAAAAAAAAATGAAGCAGGGTTCCTGTAGAGTTGCTGATTCCAAGTGTTGGGATTAAGTGCCTTGCTCCCAGAATGCAAGAATACGTCTCAAAGTTCTAAAGTAATATTAAAAGGGCACAGCTTAATATAAAAAGCAGATTTCAGTGGCCAAATGTAACTCTTTAAACGTTAAAAAAAAAAAGTTATAATTGATTTACAGATGTCTTGGGCATCTTCTGACATGTCTTGTAATGATTCCTACCTCTTGTGATATATGCCCCTCTGTAATTTCTTCCCCTTGAATGTGGACTGGACATTAAGAACAGAATACTGCAGAAGTGATGGGATGTCACTTTCAGGATTAGGTTATAAAGACTCTGACTTCCATCTTGCTGGTACTTTCTCTTCTCCCTGGCTTGCTTGCTTTAATGAAGTAAGTACTATGTTGGAGAGGCCTATGTGGAAAAGAACTGAAGGAGGCCTTCAGCCAAGGGCTAAAGAAAACTGAGGCTCTCATTTCAACAACCCATGAGGAAGTGAATCTGGCAAAGAACCATGTGAGTGAGTGTGGAAGCAGATCTGCAGCAGTTGAGCCTTGTAATGACTCAGCCCCAAAGAACATCTTGATTACAGCTCTGTAAGAGACCTTGGGCCAACAACTTGATTGCAGCCCTATGAGAGAGCTTGAAGCAGAGGACTTATCTAAGCTATGCCCATATTCCCAACTCCATGAAAATGTGAGATAATAAATGTGGTCATTTTAAGCTAAGTTTTTCGGCAATTTGTTATATGGCAATACATACCTATAGCAACAGAACTGTCTTGTTTTAAAGTCATAAAAAAAGAAAATAAGACTCAAAATTTCTTTATTCTTCAAATAAAACAGGAACTATATTTAGGTTGACTTTGTCCAGTGAGGAAAAATACTGCTCGGGGCGCCTGGGTAACTCATTCAGTTAAGCATCCAACTCAGTTTCAGCTCAGGTCATGATCTCATGGGTCATGAGATCAAGCTCCATGTCAGGCTCCCCACTTGGCAGGGAGTCTGCTTGAAGATTCTCTCCCTCCACTCCTCCCCTCACTAGCTCACTCACTCTCCTTCTTTCTCTCTAATAAATAAATAAGTCTTTAAAAAAAAGAAAAATGTTCAAATTTGATTGTATGTATATTCTCATGATGGGCAAAATATATACAAAGGTTAACAGAGCCACTATCAGTAAAAAACTGGTCTCTTTTCTCATGCAATAATGGACAGATGTGTAAGACTTTCTATTCCCTAAGGAGGCACCTACTTATAAGTAATAAGGCTAATTATTATATTAATCAGAGTGTATCAAAGCATTCCATTTATAGGTACAAGTGGACTTCCCAATTGACTTCCACAGGAAATGCTATGGCCTTAGAGCTTGAGACAGAATACTTGGAGATGAGGAGGTGAGTGGATTTTGCCTGTTAAGTCATTTGAGAATTTGTAGACTGCTTCTTATTGGAATTTATTTGCCAGTTGGTGGTTTTAGCTCATTACTGCCTTAATTAGTCCCTTTATTCCACATGGTCTTTCCAAGGGACAAAAACAGAGCCCTAAATTGTCACACAGTTGGCCTCTCCTCAGTCTGAATCTAGGGGGCCAAAGTATAGGTGATATCAAGTTTACCTGTCCTAGGTCCAAGGCAGGAGAATGGTGTGTGGAGAAGAAATAATTCATGCATGATGCTTACTTTTTGGGTAGAAAGGTACTATCAGGTTTATGTTTTAAGAACATTAAAAATATATACTTATGGGATATTGTTAATAAATTATACTTAAACTATTTTTAAAAACCCACAAAACACTTTGGGAACACAAACTGTATAGTACTTATATGAAAAAAATTTTAAAAATGTGGAATTAAAATTACAAATCAGATAAAAGGGACTTGAAACTTATACTTTAAATGTGCATTTTTAAGGTAATAACAGCTAAATGCCAAAGAAGGTATGTGGAATTCTCTGTTCCTAAGCTTCATTCAGATCAAACACACTCTAGGTAAACTAGACTTTTAAAATGGAATGGTGGTTGCAATAAGTGTGAGGGTATTCTTAGCAATGTAGCTGATTAACTACCACACACAAAATACCCGAAAACAACTAAGTTTACTTAGAAGCTTGAAGAAAAAAGACTATCAAAATGTGCTCAAATACATTCATTCTCTATGTTAAGAGTTCACGGTCTCCTCAGTAGTTGCTGAAACTTGGTATACGTGCTGCCGAAGCGAGCACAATAGCTGTTGAAACTCGGGCAGGAAAAAATACCTCTGACGTGTAATTATAAATATAAGGCTGATTTTAAATGTTTGCTTACATACTTATTACAATCATTCTGCATGTCCAACTTTATATTTTTTCAAAAGAAATGCCTTAGCATCTGATAAGAAATTGTAATGAATTACATTACAATGGTATTGCTTTTATAAGGACAAAAACAAATGCTGAGAATCTTACAAAATACAATACCAAGGAATTAACTTGTTACAAAGAGTAAAACTCTTAAGTTTTCTATAATTTTCTTCTAATATTTATGTATCATCTGATAGAAAATGACTTAATGACTATATACAATATTTTTTGTCCATTACCAAAGAACACCATTAAGTGATTGTAATTTGATAGGCCCCTATATTTTGAAATAAAGGAAAGTTAACTTTTTCTAGCTTCTAATCAAATCAACTACAAAAATCCAGACAAAAGATATGCCTTACAATATAGAGAACCAGAGCAAAGAAAAGATAATAATAAAATAATATACCTCACTGGCAGACATATTCTTTACTTGTTCTGGTTTCAGTTCTGTAAAATATAAGACAGTCACTTAAAAAAAGATTTCTAAGTTTAAATTGCTGAAGAGCAAAACCAAGTACAATGATCTAGAAGTACACGTTCAATATAAATTATTTCTATTAAAAGGAAGATACACATTAATATTAAGAGCACAATTTATAAATGCTTAGAATAACAGTCCATCTTAGGAGTAACTGGGAGGCATTCAATTTATCTGCATATTGCCCAAGAACAATAAATTTTACAAATTTGAGAGTAAACTTAAAAGAATGTAGCTTGTTCCTCACAAAGGCTTTATTTTTTTTTAAACCCAATAACTTTTATCTGCTTCAGAATAATAGCTAAAATATTCTGATAAAATACAAATGGTTTATGTATTATGTACTGGTTGAGTCCACTATCTGAACATGATTTCATGCCTCTGGCAGCAAGAGTTTGACTAGAATGTTTGCCCAGAATTTCAAAATACATTCTCAAGGTTACACTTATCATTCTCCAAAGCAGCAATTCTGAGTCAGTACACTGTTTCACTGCAGGAGATCTGTTCTAGAAGTTGCACGTTCCATGTTCTAGTTTATCGTCACAGTCAGCAATCTGAGTGCATACCTGGGAGCATCACCCAGCCACTGCCCATGCTGGCTGTGGAAAAGCAGCTGAGAATATCTAAAGTGATATCACAGTGGTATTTCAGAATCAGCAAATAACCTTGTCAAAACAAAGCAATTCCTCAAAAGATAACATATAATAATACAAATAAAAGCTTCTTCTCAGACACTTTAATTTCAAGTGTTATCAGAATATTGAAGTGAAAAGAGCCAAAAACAGATAAGAACATTTCCCCTTTATTTTTCTTTTTTGCTTGCTTAAAAATGTTTTCTTTTCCTTTGTGTCTTCTGCTGGTTACCTACTATCAAGAAGTGAAACATATGGCAGATGGTAATTTATCGTGCTGAGCACTGTTTAATGTACAGAGTTGTCTAATCACTATGTTGTACACCTGAATGAATATAACACTGTACGTTAACTGTAAATTTTAATTAAAAAAAAAAGAACTGAAACCTTTTGTTTATAACAGGGTCATGATTTACTCACCCATGGACTATCTTTGTATGGTCTGTGAGCTAAGAATGGTTTCACGTTTTTGTTTGTGAAAACAAAACTCAAAAGAACATACAATGGAGAACATCTGTGGCCCCATGAGCCTAAAATACTTATCAGGCCTTTTACTGAAAAGTTTGCTGACTCCAAGTCTAGAAACTACTTTGTACCAAGTTTTCTAGCAGCTTAAATGCTTTCTTACTAAAAATAAAACATCTCAATAGGGACTTTTTAAATGTCTAAAGTGGTCTGACAAATAGGTCTAAATGTTTCAAGCTCTATACACATACCTCGGATAGGACCCAGTGCTGCATCTTTTGCCAAAGCTGTTAGATCACTTCCTGAATATCCATCGGTCATTCTAAGAACGGGAAGGAAGAAAGAGCAAATTATTTTCATCTTTGCAGATTTAAAATCTCCATGTAAAAAGAGGGTAAAATCTAGTTTGCCTCTGTCATCAAGCAGGCAGCTATGCAATGTGATTTTAAGAACACAGAAAGGCTCACTTGCTGAAAACAAACAAAACAGTCTATGGCAGGCTCCTTAGATAATGCCTGAAAATTTCATCATGAGAACCAATCTTTTAGATTAAAGCATACTTGATCTCCAGGAGGCTCCATTAAATTGTAAACAAATCCCTTGGAAAGGTAACATCTATAAGTCATGGCTGGCCAAAAGACACATAACCATAATTATTGCTCTGTAAGTTAATGTTTCTTTATCTTGACAAAAAACACTGCCAGTCAAGGTAGATTTCCTTTTTTTTTTTTAATTTAAAATTTTTAAAATTTTTTCAAGTACAAACGTGGGGCCTAACGTGGGGCCCAAACTCACGACCCTGAAATCAAGAGTCACATGCTCTACCAACTGAGCCAGCCAGGTGCCCAACGTACATTTCTTTAAATGTAGGACAAACAGGGTGAAGGAAGGGTCTGGGGTAGAAGATATTGGCAAACAGAGGCACACCTGAATGGGATGCCACAGTGGAGAGTCCTGGGCAGCCAAGAGATTATCAAAGGAACTAAAAACTAGGGCGGCAAAGGGGAAGAAAATAAAACAGGAAAAGAAAGCATTTACTTATCATGTACTATGTTATATAACTATAGAGATCAAACATTAGCTGAATTCTTTATTGGAATGATGAAGAAGAACCTCAATGTTTCTAGGTATTGAAATTATTCTTTTTCATAGGTATCTGGGAACTCAGAGTTTTTACTAAAATTACTAGCTTATTTACATACTTATTTAAATTACCTTATGAGATTTTTAATGAGTAAAATTCAACAAGCGCACCTTATTTATATTCAGTTTCTACTTAAGTACACCACTCATAAAACAAGCTGAAGATGCAAAAGTTAAAAAAAATTATGTATAATACAAGAGAACAAGTTTATATGAAAATAATTGTGTTGGTGTGGGCAGATATAAGACATTTTAAAGTTTTAAAATTATTTTAATACTACTTAGAAGTGTTTTTTTTTTTTTTTAAAGATTTTATTTATTTGTCAGAGAGAGAGAGCACAAGCAGGGGGAGCGGCAGGCAGAAAGAGAAGGAGGCTCCCCGCGGAGCAGGAAGCCCAATGTGTGACTTGATCCCAGGACCCTGGGATTATGACCTGAGCTGAAGGCAGACGCTTAATTGACTGAGCCACCCAGGAGTCCCTTTAAGTTTTAATAAATTTATAAAAAGAATATAGTACCATCATCAGATATGTAGGTCAGGTCTTGTAGAGGATCTAGAAATTTAAATTTAGATATTATATATATAAGAATAAGAGGTAAGAAAAAAGGTGAAATAAAGGATGAGACGGTTCTCTGAAAAATAAATTACTCACTTCAGACCTGAGTTTACTTTAAACAAAAAAGAGAAAGAATTCTTAAAAAAAAAAAAAAAAAGAAAAGAAAAAGAAAAAAGTTTTAAGGTAGACCAAATCAAATTACTTACCTAGCAAGTTGTGCTAGTTCTTTTTGGGTCAATGGGCTTCCTTGCTTACATAACAGATTTTTAAGTAAAAGTAGTCGTGTCTGAAAAGAAATATTGAAGAATTATCAGTCCCAAGAATTAGCTTAACAAAATCTGTAAGTTAGGTTCAAATCCTGACCCTCATTTATGAGCTGAATGATCACAAACAAATCACTCTCTTAGAGCCTCACTCATGTCTGTTAATTGGAGTTAAAAAACGACCATTTTTGGGGGTGCCTCAGTGGCTCAGTTAAGCATCTGACTTTGGCTCAGGTCATGATCTCAGGGTCCTGGGATCGAGTTCCGTATCAGGCTCTCTGCTCAGTGGGGAGTCTGCTTCTCTCTCTCTCCCTGTGCCCCGCCCCCGCCCACTCATGCTTTCTCTCTCTCAAATAAATAAAATCTTTAAAGAAAAATAAACTACCATTTTTTGAGAGTTCTTGAGAGGCTTAAAGATAATCCAAAGAAAACACTAAAGATGTAGCTGCTGCTACTATCAAGTATGTTAAGGATCTGAGCTAGACAACCACAATTTTAAATTTTTTAATACTTTTATTTTTTTCTAAAGATTCATTTATTTTAGAGAGAGAGAGCGTGCAAGAGTGCAGTGTGGAGGGGCAGAAGGAGAGGGAGAGGGAGAGACAGAGTCTTAAGCAGACTCTGTGGCTGAGTGCGGGGTTCGATCTCACAACCTAAGTGGAAACCAAGAGTCAGATGCTTAACCCACTGAGCCACCCAGGTGCCTCAACAATCACAAATTTTTAAAAACACTTTTATAGATGTATGAATTCATAGAACATTAATCTCCCCATTGTAAGTATATAATTCAATGATTTTTAATAAACAAACAGCTGTGCAACCACCACCATAATCCACTTTTAGAACATTTCTATCACCCCAAACAGTTCAGTTATGCCTGTTTGCAATTAATCCCCACTTCGACCCCTAGCCTTTGCAAACCACGATTTCCTTTGGTGTCTAGAAATATGCCTTTTCTGGACATTTCATACAAATGGAATCATATGATAGGTTATGTTTTACATCTGGTGCCTTTCACTTAGTATGTTTTTGAGGTTTTTCCGTATTACAGCATGTATAAATACCTCAATCCTTTTATTGCTAAACAGTATTCCATTAAATGCATATGCCAAATTTGTTTATCCATTCTCTAATTGATGAACATCTTAGATTCCCTACAGTTTTGGCTATTATTTATAAATATAAAAGTTCTTGTACACATCTTTGTGTCGACATATGTTTTCATCTGTCGTGGGCAGATTCTTAGGAAAGGAATTATTGGGCCTTATGGTAAGTTTACATTTGTCTTTTTAAGAAATTGCCAAACTATTTTCCAATGTGGCTGTATTAATGATTGGAAGATTAATACTGTCAAGATGGTAGGTCTTGTTTCTGCTTAAAGAAAAAAAAATTCAAACACAGATACATACCTCCTCATTTGGCAAAGACACATATACCCGTTTGATGAAACGCCTAAAAAAAGGATTCAAACAATTTAAAAAATACAGTTCTGAATGTAAAGGTAACTCAGTTCAAGTAGCAAATGACAAGAAAAAAACTTTTAACATTTGAATGCATTTTAGTAGTCATCAGTGTGAAGTTATTTTGAATTACTTGGTTTTTTTTTTTAAAGATTTTATTTTTAAGTAATCTCTACACCATACATGAGGCTCGAACTTACAACCCCAAGATCAGGAGTCTCATGCTCTACTGACTGAGCCAGCCAGTTGCCCCTTGAGTTACTCTTTTAAAACTCTCTAGATATTTAAAAATTATGTATGTGTATTTTTTTTTTTTTTTGAGAGAGAGAAAGCGCAAATGATCATGAGCAGGGGAGGGGCAGAGGGAGAGAGAGAGAATCCCAAGCAGGCTCCACACTGAGCACAGAGCCCAACATGGGGCTTGATCTCATTACCCTGAGACCATGACCTGAGATGAAATCAAGAGTAAGACACTCAACCGACTGAGCCACCCAGGTGCCCCTGTATGTGTATGTTTTCAATAGCAAAAATGTATTAAAACACACAAAATATCTGATATAAGCAGAATAAGGAAATCTCTGCTACCTTCCTGAAAGTGAAAACAACTAAAACCAAGGACCACAGAAACAGAAATGTAAACTTCACCATCAACAAACTCAGGTAACATTTACACAACTAAAGTGTATGAAGAAGGGCTGCCTAGGGCAGTGAAAATTACACTGATGAAGGAGCATACGCACAGGATCTGTTGCTGCAGATTCCAGACATGGCTATCAGAGCACAGAGTATTCCAAAGGAAATAGATCATACTCTGAGGAGTAATAAAGCCAAACTCCCATATTTAAACAAGCAGGTGAAGAATGGCTCTGTGATACCTAGTCAGGAGCAGGGGAATGGAAAGGAAGGTGATGCCAAAAAAAAAGAAATTCAAAGACACATCATCTTTGTAAGAAGACACCAGTCAGTCTGGGAAGATCACAAACTGTCCTGTGCTCACTAATCTTCTTTACCATGTAGGGTTTGATTGTGACTCAGGGAGACTACCTGTTAGTCAAAGCTATTCATAGGACAACTCAAGATACTTGCTCAGTATCTTACTTTTCTAGCTCTTCTCCTATAATATTACTCCAGAACTAGGCTTTCCAAGAAAACTCCCCTTTATTCAAATGAAAATAGTAAGCAAAATAGGCAAAAGCACATGGCTAATTTCTTTAAAGTGCCAAAGAAGAGGGAAAAGATTACAATAAATAATAGAGAATATACACAAGAAGGTTTGCCATACAACAAATTAAATTTGTGATCAAATATCTTTCCATGGAATAAAATAATTTAATGAAAAAAAAAAAACTCCTCTAATAAAACAAGAACTCAATGAGATATAAGGACTCAAGGCAATGACTTATAAAAGCTCAAGGAAAGAAGACAAAAGAAGATGAAAAAATGTGATTGCAGAGATCAGGAAAGCAATGAAAATGAAGAAATCCACCACAGACACAAAAGTTACAAAAGTAGTAGCACAAAGAAGATTAGACACAAGCCCAGTAAGCAGTAAGGACAACAAACAAGAAAACAAACAAAACAAAGAAGACCTAAGAGTTAAAAAGGATTAGAAGGAAATTAAAGATATGGAAGACAAAAAGATACAATATAGTGAAAGAAAAAAACCAGAAGAATGAATTAAGAAAAAAAAATTGAATATAGTATTCAAAATAACTTTCCTAAAACAAAAGAGGTTTCAAACTATCAATTTAAAGAAACACCAAATCCCAGAAAAAATAAAGACAGATCAACATATTCTTCTTTTTTTTTTTTAAGATTTTATTTATTTATTTGACAGAGAGAGACACAGCGAGAGAGGGAACACAAGCAGGGGGAGTGGGAGAGGGAGAAGCAGGCTTCCTGCTGAGCAGGGAGCCTGATGTGGGGCTCGATCCCAGGACCCCGGGATCATGACCTGAGCCAAAGGCAGATGCTTAACGACTAAGCCACCCAGGCGCCCCAACATATTTTTCAAGTA
Source organism: Leptonychotes weddellii (assembly GCF_054177405.1). Taxonomy (NCBI): domain Eukaryota; kingdom Metazoa; phylum Chordata; class Mammalia; order Carnivora; family Phocidae; genus Leptonychotes; species Leptonychotes weddellii. The sequence continues at coordinate 100,064,594 of NC_138378.1, forward strand.
ATTAGATTTCAATGGTTAAAAATTATATCCAGTAAAAAGAAAAAAATCAAGTTAATCCATAAATGTGAATAAAAGCAGGCTGGCTTCAGACTTTTACACTGCAACATTTAATCCTAGAAACAATGGGGCAATGTAATCAATTACTCAGGAAAAGAAAGGGAGGCCCAAGAATCTTATGCTGAGTCAAACTGTCCTCCCAGTAGGAAGGGAATAAATTTGTTCAATCACACAAGAACACAGAACACAGTTCCCATGAATCCTACTTTTATTGGCTTCTTATGAAGCCCAGGGAAAGGGAGTAAGAATCAATTCTGGAGTTGTAAGATAATTTAATCCTAATCAGAAGAAATAAGCAAGCTGCCTGAAACCACAGAGTGTAAACTAGTTTTCGTGGGATCATGGTGGTTCTTTCTTCAAAATGTATAGTAGTTAGTAAGTGGCCAAAGGATGGATACCAGGAAGAAAATAATGACTTTATTTATTTATTTATTTTTATTTTTTTTAAGATTTTATTTATTTATTTGAGAGAGAGAGAGAGAGAGAGAGAGAGAGAGAAACAGCATGAGAGGGGATAGGGTCAGAGGGAGAAGCAGGCTTCCCGCCGAGCCGGGAGCCCGATGCGGGACTCGATCCCAGGAGTCCTGGATCATGACCTGAGCTGAAGGCAGTCGCTTAACCAACTGAGCCACCCAGGCGCCCAATAATGACTTTAGTCTTCAAATTAAGAGTGAAGGAAATAAGAGATACGTGAGATGAACACAGGAGTAAATACACCTGTAACTGACATGTGTTTCTACATAATCTCCCTACCTGAGAACAGCCTCATCAAGCTCTTGTGGCCTGTTAGTTGCACCCATTACAAGCACTCTGTCATCTCCAGCAGACTGCACCTATAAGCCAAAAAAATTTTTTAGTACTTTTAGATAGAGTAATAACAAAAACATGATGAAGGTATCTGTATTTCTAATTTGGGTCATTTAATAGGAAAACATATACACTAAAATACTACCACCTTAAAAATACCATAATCAATACTTACACCATCAAATTCTATTAGAAATTCAGTTTTTAGACGTCTACTAGCATCATGTTCTCCTTCTCTTCTTTCACACAGAAGGCTATCAACTTCATCTAAAGGAAATACAAGGATAAGACTTTAATTAAAAGCCAAGCTATAGGAGTCATATGAGATTAATCTAGTTTACTACTTAAGTTATTAATATCCTGGGTCCTACTCAATTCATTAGTGTTTAACTTTGCACTTCTTTAAAACTTTTTCCTTCTGAATAATCTTTCCTATCATACCTCTCAAATTTGGAAAGGGGAATTTCATAAATACTCAACTAACTTAGTTATAAAACATGTTCTTACCTATAAAAATTATAGAAGGCTGAAGTTCTCGAGCCACGGCAAAAAGAGCTCTCACTAATTTCTCTCCTTCTCCCACCTGAAACAAGGCATTATACATTGTAATACACATAAAATGCAACATTATTACAGCTGCTTAAATTTCATGATTAAAAATCTAGAATCTAGGAATTTAATTTCCTTTCTTTGCAACAATCAAAGATTTGGTTTAAGGAATTGGCGGGAATTGTCTCTTATAATTAAAAAAATAGACTATTATTTAATACAAGCTGGTAAGTACTTTATTATTATTATTGGTGCTGAAACCTGGATCTGCCCTGGTAAGTACTTTAAAAAATGAAATATATCTCTGTTCTGCTTGACCCTGCATTCCTAAGAATTGAGAATGAAATAGCTATTATGGGTATAACTAGTGAGAAGATGGAATATTAGGGGAGAGAAAGAGATACTGTACATATTTCTTAAGCCCTTAGTTGTAGGATATATTTATAGAACAAGATAAGCTGGAAAGTGCTCTCCTAAACTAAACTTACTTAAATTCATTCTCACCATATCACTGTCAATAAGTATAAAAATATTTCCAGGTAGCCCAAGAGGTCTATGAACACACCTTGAAATATTCCAGGGGCTGAGACACTACTAAAACCATTCTATGCACTAAAAGCATCCAATGAAGGGTCATGTGGTTTGGAGTAATCTACTGTAAAAACTCCTCCACCCTCCAGGTGGCATCTATTTTTTTAATTGAAAATTTCATTAAAGAACAAAAAAAAGAATGGCCTCAGATTTAGAATCATGAAAACAAATAATCACAGAGCTACAAGGAACTGCAGGATATGACCTCTTACAACATCAACACTTCATAAGTGAAGTGAGGCCTAAAAGTGGTATTTTCTTAAGGCCAGCTTAGTACACAAAAGTTAGGCTGGAATTCCTCTCCCCTAACTTCCAAGACAGTGTTTTCCAGTATATAATGTTGGGTACACTTATTTAGTAACAATTTTACTTATAAAACTTCACACAGAAAGTAAAATTTAACCAAGAAAAGAGGTATAATTTTACAATTACTTTAAATTATTTTACAAAAATGAGAACCCTGCCAATACCTGATCTTGAACTTCTAGTCTTCAAAACTGTAAGACAATAAATTTCTGTTGTTTAAGCCAGCCAGTTTTTGGTACTTTGTTACACAGCCCCAGCAAACTAAAACAGCACTGACAGCACAATTCTAACTTTAAAAGAGCCTAACTTTCTATTTTGAAGAGTGATTGATTTTCATATCTAAATATAGATATAAAACTCAAAAATATTCTTTGTGTAATGTTATTAGCATTTATACTTAGTAACATTTAGACAGTAACATAAAACATGACAATATTAGAAAAAGAACACTCACATATTTTGAAGTTAAACTTGCAGCACTTATATTAAAGAAGGTTGCATTGGATTCTGCAGCTACTGCTTTGGCCTTAAAAATCACAAGGGCAAATATTACATTAGTTCAGTATCTTCCTTTAAAAAGATAACCACATTTGGGCGCCTGGGTGGCTCAGTTGGTTAAGCGACTGCCCTCGGCTCAGGTCATGATCCTGGAGTCCCGGGATCGAGTCCCGCATCGGGCTCCCTGCTCGGCGGGGAGTCTGCTTCTCCCTCTGACCCTCCTCCCTCTCATGCTGTCTCTCATTCTCTCTCTCTCAAATAAATAAATAAAATCTTTAAAAATAAATAAATAAATAAAAATAAAAAGATAACCACATTTGATCAATTTTTTTTAAAGATTTATTTATTTATTTGACAGAGAAAGAGAGAGAGCGAGCTCAGCAGTGGGAAAGGGTTCAGAAGCAGGCTCCCCACTGAGCAGGGAGAGCCCGACACGGGGCCCGATCCCAGGACCCCAGGATCACGACCTGAGCTGAAGGCAGACGCTCAACCGACTGAGCCACCCAGGCGTCCCACTTTTGATCAATTTAAACACTAGCAAAGATTTTCCAAAAATATAAAGTATGACACAGTTCCTGACATGTGGCAATCAGTGTGTTTCCTTCTCAGCAAAGAGAAAAAGGTCTAGGAAGAGCTTTGCTTCTTTCCATTCACTTTATTTTTTCTAAGGGGGAATAGATAAGGAGAGGTTAAAAAAAGGGAGTTACTCTCTTTTAATTATAGAAAGATAACTCGTTTGGAGAGAGAGAAACAGCTAAACACTTTTCTTCTTTACTTTTCCACTCTAGAAGAGCTATGCAGGAGAAAGAGGTATCCAGATCCCAGTAAAAACTTGGGTAAAAGGATATTGAAAAAAAATCTGTTATATGTCAATTATACTTCAATAAAAAAGGAAAGAAAAAAAGTATATTATGTGATTATTTAAATAAAGCTATTAAGATAGTAAAAACAACAACAACAACAACAAAAACAAGTGTTAGAAAGATACCCCATATAGTAAGGTAAGCTCTTCTGAGGTAAAAATATTATTTAACTTGGGTAAATAATGAAAAATACACTGCTAAATTTAACCAGCCCAAAACATACTACTGAAGATAACATATTTGGTTTTCCATCTATTTCATCATTGAAAACATGTTTTAAAACTTAAGTGTATTATAGCAAAAAGCAAATCATAAAAATAATCAACTCAGGGACAATGTAAAGTTTCTTTTTTTCATATTACTATTTTTCATAGTAAAATTATTTTCATATTCCTATTTCTAATTATCTAAACATTCAATGGGCGCCTGGGTGGCTCAGTCAGTTAAGCATCTGCCTTCGACTTGGGTCACGATCCCCGGGTTCTGGGATAGAGTTCTGCGTTGGGCTCCCTGCTCAGAGGGGAGTTGGCTTCTCCCTCTCCTGCCTCTCCTGCCTCCCCACTTGTGCTTGCTCTCCGTCTCAAATAAATAAAATCTTTTATTTTTTATTTTTTAAATTTTTTAAAAGACTTTATTTATTTATTATAGAGATGAGAGAGAGAGAGAGCATGAGCAGGGGAGAGGGGAAGAGGGAGAAGCAGACTTCCCGCTGAGCAGGGAGCCCAATGTGGGCCTTGATCCCAGCACCCTGGGATTATGACCTGAGCTGAAGGCAGATGCCCAACCGACTGAGCCACCCAGGCATCCTCAAATAAATAAAATCTTTTTTTTTTTTTTTTAAGATTTTTATTTGTTTATTTGACAGAGAGACGAGAGAGGGAACACAAGCAGGGGGAGTGGGAGAGGGAGAAGCAGGCTTCCCGCTGAGCAGAGAGCCCGATGCGGGGCTCGATCCCAGGACCCCGGGATCATGACCTGAGCCGAAGGCAGATGCTTAACAACTGAGCCACCCAGGCGCCCCAAAATCTTTTTTTTTTTTTTGAAGATTTTATTTATTTATTTGACAGAGAGAGACACAGTGAGAGAGGGAACACAAGCAGGGGGAGCGGGAGAGGGAGAAGCAGGGTTCCCTCAGAGCAGGGAGCCCGACACAGGGCTCGATCCCAATACCCTGGGATCATGACCTGAGCTGAAGGCAGACGCTTAACAAATGAGCCACTCAGGCGCCCCATAAATAAAATCTTAAAAAAAAAAAAAATAGAACATTCAAATTTTAAAGAATTCTTACCAGCATTGTTTTCCCATTTCCAGGTGGACCAAAGAGTAACAATCCTCTGGCAGGAGCTCTAAGTCCTGTGAACAACTAAAAACATATAGTTTAGTTTACCACTATGATTCTGGAGACATTTTTTTCCAGAGATTTTAAGTAGTGTCATCTAAAAGCACCATTCTTCTGTAGCATCCTCCCAAACAGAACTCGTCAGAGCTCTAAAGAGAACATGTAATCAATAAATTGCTGTAGTTATTAAAAACAGAAGAAAAAAATTTTTAAAAATCTCACTGAAAATGAAAGCAAATTAGTTAAACAAGACATACTGAACATAGGTATGCTTCTCTACTTCCTTTGGAAATCTCACCAAAATAATAGTAAATGAATAAAGAAAATATAAATCTTCAAAATAAAAAGAATAAGAAAGGAGACAACAGAAGACACAGTAAATTTTTGTAGAGGGAGAACTAACAAAGTGTGGTAAATTATTTAGTGGATCTGAGGGAGCTAAAACCCAAGCAATGCTTGTGAAGGGATATGTAGGATACAAACAGCAAGCGGATGTGAACAAAAATCCTGCAAAAGCTCCGGAGGTGGAGGCATGATGTATCAGAGAAAGCAGCAGGAAGGCAGGCAGCCAAAACACAGGAACTGGTTGAAAGTTTATATGAGGAATAACTGAACTCATGTGCTGTCCCCTAAACCAAGATCACTCAGGCAAGTACTCCTCTTCCACAAACAAAGGAAGCAGAAGTTTTGTTCTTTAGAGAAATTAAACCAGAGTCTCCAGACTCAGAGACACCAGGCATGGCAGGGAATCAAGAGTGAAGCACGAACTGATAACACTTCGCTTAATAGTGAAGGTGTATGTACTTTTAAGTTGAACCATATGAAATGGCTGATATTCAACTTTTTAAAAATATATTTTTTGAATGGTTTCAGATTTACAGATGATTGAATGGAAAGTACAGAGTTCCCACATAACTCCTTACCTCCAATATTAACATCTTACCTTAGTGTGGTACATTTATTACAATTGATAAACCAATATTGATATTATTAATAGTTTTCATTAGGGTTCACAATTTGTGTCATGTACCCATCATTACAGAATCATACAGAATAGTTTTACTGCCCTAAAGAATCCCCTGTGCTCCATCTATTCATCCCTCCTTCTTCTCCATGTGGGAACCACTAATCTTTTTACTTTCTCCACAGTTTTGCCATTCCAGAATGTCATATAGTTGGGATCATACAATATTAGTTCTTGCAGATTGGCTTCTTTAACAACATGCATTTAAGATTCCTCTGTATATCTCTAAGGCTTGATAGCTCATTTTTTTTTTTAGTGCTGAATAGCATTTCAGTATATAGATATACCAAGTTTATCCATTTATCTATTGAAGAGTATCTCAGCTTCCAAGATTGGGAAATTACAAATAAAGTTGCTATAAACATCTGTGTGTAGGTTTTTTTTATATGGGGATACATTTTTTACTCACTTTGGTAAATATTAAGGAGCACAATTGCTGGGTAGCATGGTAAGAGTATGTTTAATTTTTTAAGAAAGTGTCAAACTGTCTTCTACAGCAGCTGTAGCATATTGCCTTTCCCTCAGTAATTAGTCCCCGTTGCTCCACATCCTCACCAGCATTTGGTGCTGTGTTTTGGATTTTAGCCATTTTAGTAAGTGTGTGGTGGAATCTTACTGTTGTTTAACTTGCAATTCCCTAAAGATAAATGATGTTGAGCATCATTTTTTCAAATGCTTGTCATCTGTGTATCTTCTTTAGTAAGGTATCTGTTCAGATCTTCTGCCCACATTTTAATTGGGTTGTTTTTCTTTTTTTTTACCATTTAACTTGTTTTGATGTTTCTTCACAAATGGTGAAAAATACTAAAGTACAGGGGCACCTGGGTGGCTCAGTCGTTAAGCGTCTGCCTACAGCTCAGGTCATGAGCCCAGGGTCCTGGGATCGAGCCCCGCATCGGGCTCCCTGCTCAGCAGGAAGCCTGCTTCTCCCTCTCCCACTCCCCCTGCTTGTGTTCCCTCTCTTGCTGTGCCTCTCTCTGTCAAATAAATAAATAAAATCTTAAAAAAAAATACTAAAGTACAGACAAGGAATAATCATAATGTTGTGGCCAACATTCTAAATATGGGATTATAAATTTAAAACATTTTCTGGTTTAAAAAATAAATCTGGTAGTCAATGCAGCTCTGTGGGGTCTCTGCATCTAGTAGGGCCGGTCTCTGAGTTCCTGACGGTGCTCGCCTTTATCCATTTTTCCAGGTCCTCCGCGCCCGCCTCTTCTTCCTCCCATCTGTTCCATCAAAGGTCCTTGGGGCGCCTGGGTGGCTCAGTCGTTAAGCGTCTGCCTTCGGCTCAGGTCATGATCCCAGGGTCCTGGGCTCAAGCCCCTCATCAGGCTCCCTCCTCTGCGGGAGGCCTGCTTCTCCCTCTCCCACTAGCCCTGCTTGTGTTCCCTCTCTTGCTGTGTCTCTGTCAAATAAATAGATAAAAATCTTTAAAAAAAAAAAAAAAAGGTCCAGCGGGCCCAGCAAGGCCGCCCTGTCTTCCTCCACCAAAGCCACCTCGGTCTATGCCCCGGCCACCACGGAAGCCCCCCGTCTCCACTGCGGCCACCTCTGAACATCCCACAGGGACCACCACGGTCCATGAGGCCGCCTCTTCCGGCCCTGCATGCCACCAGGGCTGCCTCTGCCACGGTCACCGCCAGGGGTGGAATGGGTGGTGGAAGCAAGCCTTCACGGTTTGAGGCCTTACACTGGTTGCATTCTGTTCTCCAGGCAAAGTTCTGGTTTCCACAACCCGGACTGGGGCACTGCCAGTCTCCAGCTTGGTGCTGGACGTTTCCTCCTCCAGATGGGTTCCCTGGGGAACCCCGGGGCCCCCTTGGGGGAAAGCTACCTCTGTCTCCTCCACAGCCTCCCATGTGACCCATGTGGCCCCCAGGACCTCCTGGGCCCCCTGGACCTCCACGAAGTGGTGGCAGCATCCCTCTGCCCTCACGGAGGCATACCACCCCGCATGCTGTTCATCGGAGGCTTCTTCCGAGCAAGAGAAACCTTAAGTTTACTCTCTTGAAAATCTTTTCCATCAAACCACTCCACAGCAGCCTTGGCAGTTGGTGGGTCTTCATGGGACACTGTAGCATCACCTTTGGGCTTTCCTGTTTCCTTGTCCAAGTAGATATGGATCATGGATTGTCTGGTTCTCTTGTTCATCTTAACAACTCCACACTGCTTAAAGAAGTCTGCCAGATCATCTAGAGTTACATTGTCATTTAAGCCTTGCATATAAATTGCACTGTTGTCAGAGTCTTCATCTGGATCTACAGGTGGGCCCAGACCAAGATCTGGTCCTTTGTCCATGGGTCCACCAGGCTTATTGAAGCCACCTCGCTCTCCAGCGCCCATTCCACCGCATCCTCCTCCCTGCCCACCTCTGCTCATGCCTCCACGATCAACCCCCCTCTTCCCCTGCCCTGGTTATCAGGGCCACTCATGCTCCGGTTCTCTCCTGGTCTGGAAAATCCTCCAGACTCCTGCCCATACACACCCATGCTACTGGGGTGGTCCTGTCGGAATGAACTCTGCTGCCCATAGCTGCTGCTCTGTTGGCTATACTGACTTGGAGCTTGGCTGTAGGATCCAGTTTGGGGGGGATAACTAGTGGGCGGCTGCTGCCCATAGCTGCTTTGTTGACCATAGCTACTCTGTTGTCCATAGCTGCTCAGCTGCCCATAGGTGTTCTGCTGAGAGTAACTGCTCTGATCCTAATTAGTCGGCTGTGTAGGGGAGTAGCTGGTAGGAGGATAAGATGGTGGTGCTGTGACTGGCTGCATGGGGTAGCTCCCAGGTACCTGGGGATAACTGTAGTTACTCTGTCCATATCCTAGGCTGGGCTGGTTGTAACCCTCCGTGCTAGACTGAGGTTGACTAGTCTCAGAGGGTTTGTTACCATCCTGTGGTCTTGCAGGTGCGGTGGCTGCCGGCAGCTGCCCATAGGCTGGGTAAGCAGGCTGAGGGCCATAAGCAGACTGAGTTGCATAGGAGTCCTGGGTGGTAGTGACCGTAGCAGTGGTGGTATGGTGAGCACCAGTGCCGTCCCCTGGACAGGCTGACTGTATGCCTGGGGAGCAGCTGGAGTAGTATAACCAGTGGGAGGCTGTCCATAAGAAGTTGCATAGGTGGTCTGCCCATAGGTCACAGTGGTCTGAGCCTGGGTATAGCTGACATCAGTGGGCTGTCCATAGGTGCCGTAACTTTGCTGCCCATATGCCTGGGTGGTCTGTGCATATCCTTGAGTGGGCTGGGCAGTGTACGCACTGTAGCCCGGCTGGGCTGCCGCTTGGCTGTAGGTACTGTAATCCGTGGATGCCATTTTCTCTCCTTCCTTCTCGTTCTGTCAACATCTGTCACCCTCGGGTCATTT
>NC_138378.1:100074491-100208549 GCF_054177405.1 Leptonychotes weddellii
GGTGTGCTCCCGTGCAGCTCCTCTGGGGGGAGGAGGGGAGTCTCCCCGGATCTGCTGCTTGTTGGGTCCCTGCTGGAAGAGCAGTGGCCCGACTGTGCTGCGGATCACGGTTTATGGCAACCCCGAGCTGAGAGCCCGCGCCTCGGCGCCGTCTCTGCAGCCGGCTTCCCTGCTCCGATACCTGGGACCTCTACCGCACTCAGGCACCCCCGGTCTTTCTGTGACCCCGAGGGTCCTGAGACCACACTGTCCCGTGAGGGTTCCACCCCCCGCTTAGCCACTGGAGCGGCGTCCCTCAGCAGAGCCGACTTCTAAAAGTTCCGATTTTGTGCTCTGCGGCTCTATCACTTGCCAGAAGCGGCAGACGGAGGCTCCCTCCCCCGCCGTCTATCCTCCCAAATATTGCCTCGGATTCACTTCTCCGCACGTCCTACCTTCCAGAAAGTGGTCGCTTTTTGTTCAGAGAGTTTTTGCTATTCTTTTCTTCGATCTCCTGTTGAGTTCGTAGGTGTTCAGAATGTTTTGATCCCTATCCAGCTGAATTCCTGAGACCAGATGAAATCCAGGTCTCCTACTCCTCCGCCATCTTGCTCCGCCTTGCAGGAGTTTTATAGTTAGCCTTTACATTTAGGTCTTTGACTAATTTTGAATTATCTTTTGTGAAAGGTGTGAAGTACATGTCTAGAATTTTTTTGCACATGGATGTCTAGTTGTTCCAGCACCATTTGTGGAAATACTATCCTTTCTCCATCAGATTGCTTTTGTGCCTTTGTCAATTGCTGGTATTTGTATCTCTGTATTTCTGGGCTCTCTATTATGTTCTATTGATCTATTTGTCTATTCTTTCACCAAAGACACATTTTCTTGACTACTGCAGCATTTTTTGGTTTTTAAAAATTTCCAGTTTTATTGAGATATAACTGACATAACACTGTGTCATTTTAACGTGTACAATATGATTTGATACACACATAACTTGCATAATATTCATCACAATAAGGTTAACACAACCTTCACCTCACATAATTACCATTTTGTTGTTCTTGTTGTTATGACGAGAACAAACAAAACAGAAACATAACCATAAAAACAGAGCAAAGTGGTGGTTGCCAGAGGGGAAGGAGATAAGGGGATAAGCAAAATAGGTGAAAGGAATTAAGAGGTACAAGCTTCCAGTTAGAAAATAAATAAGTCATGGGGATGAAAAGTGCAGCATGGGATCTAGAGTCAATAATATTGCAATAACATTGTATAGTGACAGATGGTAACTATACTTATCATAGTGAGCATAGCTTAATGTAGAGAATTGTCAAATCACTATGTTGCACACCTGAAACTCATATAACATTGTATTTCAACTATACTTTGATTAAAAAAAAGTCTTCAAACTTAAACTTAATAATTTTATCTTAACTTCTCTTTTCTCCAGTATGATTTCTCTTAATTTTAAATCCCTCTTACACCTTGATATAAAAATTATTTTCTGTTACCTACTTTTCCCTCTAAATTTTAAAAATGGATTGGTTATTAGGAACCTTTATAGTCATTCTCCTCTCCTATTAATAACCAGCCAACATCAACTACTAATGTCTTTTTCTTTTTAAAAACATCAAATCTGTTACATGAACTAATCATTCTAGCATAGCTCACACATTTCTTTACTGCTAATATCGATTCAGTAATGAATGATGTTAGAGGAAAATGATAATATAAAGCACTTACCTCAGGCCTCAGAGAAGGAAGAATAACAATTTCTTGCAAGGCCTGTTTTGCTAACTCTTGCCCAGCTATATCATCAAATTTAACAGCTGTTCCACTAAGAAACAGAATTTCAGTTAGCTCCACAACAAAATATGCTTCAGTTATTATAATATGAAGTCTAAACTCTATGAAATAAAATTATTTTATGTTAAATGTGAAATTATAATTAAATCAGTAAAACAATGGCTTTCTACATTTACAGTAACTGAAAACCATCATAAAGATTAAATAGGTATATTAAACAAGGTATTATCTATTTTATTCATGATATATTGTATAGATAAATTCAAAACTAAAAACTATTAAATAAAACACTTCAGATGGCAAAACTTACTTGTCCACAATTTCGTTCATTATAAGGTTGGCAAGGTTGCTGTCCACATTCCTAAAATTCTTCAAGTCTTTCTTTTTACGAGCAGCAGTTGTAGGGGTAGAAGGTTTATTTGTTCTATTTGTTTTTGGTGTACTCTTAAAGGACACAAAATTGTAATGTAAAAATATAACCTAACTAACACTTTTCATAAGTGAGTTAACCTTAAGGTTCACAGAATTAAAAGTTCAAAAATAGGAAAAAGGATATAAAAAAGCCAAAACTGTATGTTTACTCCAAGGTAAAATGGTATTCACTATAAAACTACATTTGGCATGAAGTGGGTTTAGAGGATTCCATCCAGAGAGATTTAGATACCATAAAATAAAAAGGCCCTATGATAATACAGTCATGTAATTTTGATTGTTAGAATTGTAACAAAACTATGTTTAATGTTATAAAACACTTACATAACTTTAAACAAATAACAACTTTAAAATTATAAGCATTATATAAAATAGACTAGACAAGAAACTTACTACAAAATACCTAATTAGGTCCAAAGGAAGTTAAAATAAGATTTGCTTTTTAATAGCAAGTTGTCCTTGTAGATTTTAAAAAAAGAAAACTACATTCAACTTTGTAGAAACTTATCAATTCTCCAAGATATTATAAAGTATTTGTAATAATCTTCAGCAAGCATATCATGTTCAAAATCTTCTATTTGCAAAACCACACCAATTAAAGTTACCATCTTCAAATACCTTATGAGTTCCAGCTGCGGGACCAGGTCCCTGTCTCACTCCAGAAACCATGGATAAGCCACTACAGCTAGGTGCTCTGTGGTGGCCTGACAGACCTGTGGATCCAGTCTTCATAACTGTTTTTGAACGAGGCAGTGAATTACTAGCGTGTGTTAAGGGATCTTTTCTTTTTGGAACAGCTCCACTTTCTATCAAGGAAAAAGCAAAATCATCATGGTTAGAAAACTGTGGCTGAACATTATAAAATAAAGATGGATATAATTTGTAAAACTAAGCTAATACTACTTTTTTTTTACATTAGCAATATTTCAAAATAAGATTTCAATTAGAAAATCTACTAGAATGTTCATCAGGATTATCACTTGGTGGACAAGATTATGATTATTTAGTTTTTCCTTTTCCTGATGTATATTCTAATTTTCTTATGAGGAATATGTATTTGTAATAAGAAGAAATACGTTCATTTGCGGGGACAGGAGGAGGATATAAAAAGATTCCCAAATGAAGTTGCCAAATATTCAAGAAACAAAATGCAGTAAACGCATTACAGTTATGTTGTTACAGAATTGGGGGGCAAAGCAGTGCATTACCTTGGTTCCAAACTTTAAGATTGTAAAATAGTATGAAATTCCAAGTCTGTGTCCACCAAAAGAGTTTCTAGAAATAATCAATTTTTAATTTAAAGGGTATAAAGATGTGGGTTTTAATATGCCAAGTATTCTATGTGCTGTATATATGTAAATAAACACATATGAAACATCAATTAAGCCTAAAAGGTTACCTGACCTACCTATATTGCACTTCTACATAAAGTATAGGCTTTCAAATGTTCAAATCTCACTGCTTCAAATATTTTTATACACTCCATAACAAACATCAGTTTACTAATAACAATGTTTACAGTAAAAACAAATGTTAAATCAGTAAGCAAATTAGAATAGCCTACAGAAAAGACAAAAACCTTATATTTGTATTTGTCATCAAATCCCTTAAGGTGTTTTAAGGAAACTCAAAGGAAGAGAACTTCAGAGTAGAGCAAGGTGATCAAGATTTTTTTTCCATAAATAAATGTAAAGTTCTGAACCATATGTTCAAGGAACTAATGGATAGCAACCTTAAAGGACAAAGCAGGAAAGCAATCTAGAAAAGGGAATAACAATAAGCAAAAGCAAAGACATGAAAAAGAGCAAAATCTGTCTAGGCTGAAGATAAAGATCAGTCATTTCAGAGGAAAAAAAGGAAAGTGGAAAAGAATTTCTTCAGACAGTAAACATACAGTCCTGAGACTATAAGTGAATAGGAATTTCCACATGGAACTATGAGAATGATAGGAGATTTTTCATTAAAATAACAAAAGTCAGTAGGGTAATGGAGTATGTTCAAAATGCTGTAGGAAGAAAAAAGTGTTAACCTTTATCAATTTTATATCCTGGTAACCTGTCATGTAAGAACGAGGGTATTTCGGACATTAGAAAGACTAAGAAAGTTCACTATCTACAAACTTTCATTGAAAGAACTCCTAAAGTAGGCTTTTGGTTAAAAAGCAAACAGAAAGAAATAAGGAATCTGTGGGAAGGAAAAACAAAAAAGAGAAGCATTATTAGAATATACTATTTGGTTTTGGATACTAAGTCATAATAATGTTAAATTTGATTTTTCAGCGTAACTAAAATAGTGATATTTATGTATCAGGAGATGAAGGGTAATGTTGGCATAAGAATTAAACCTTCTTTCACCTGAATAAGAAAATACATATCAAAAACTGTTCAATCAGTAGTAGCAATATAAGCATAATATCTAGAAATACAGTAGGAAACAAAAGAAAAAATAGCAGGAAGAGTTAGACATTGTATGAGGAGCCGGCCTAGTGGTGAAGGCAGGAAGAGAGAAGGAAGAGATGAGAAGAAGAATACTATTTTTCTTTACAAGCCATTCAGTATTTATTTTTTCATCAACCCTTTAAGGTATAATCTATGAATAATAAATTGCATCCATTTAAAATGTACAATTTGATGAGTTTATAAAGATGTTTTTAAAGATGAAATAGCCACTAAAATCAAGATATGAAATGTTTCCATCATAGCCAAAAGTCTTCTTGTATTCATTTGCGCTCCATCCCTTACTGCCCCTGGCCCTAAGCAATCACTAATCCGCTTTCTAACAATGCAGGAGTCACCTGATTTACTAATTTCCATTGATCTAGGTTCAAGGTCACTGAAGCTTCCATTTGACATCTCCAATCTGCTGTTGAGGTTATCTAGTAAATTTTATTTCAGCAATTGTACTTTTCAACTTTAGAATTTCCATTCTTTTTATTGTGTAGTTTATGTTATGTGCTAAGATTGCAGGTTTATTAACTGATGCCCTATTTTCTTTTACTTCTTTGAATATATTTATAATAGTTGTTTTGAAGTCTTCGCTACATCAACATCTGGGCCCAATCAAGAATCAGCTTCTAATGACTAATTCTTTTCTTGAATAATGGTCACACTTTCTTATTTCTTTGCCTGTCTAGTAATTTTGAGTTGAAAACTGGACATTGTAGATAACACACTGAAGGAGTAAGTGGACTTTGGCATAACTATTTCCTAAGACAGATGAAGTAACTCATCCAAGTGAAATATCACAGAATATTCCAGAAGTGGGTAACACTAGTAAAACAGGCCTGAGTAAGCCAGCTCACTGACTAGGGCTCAATGGGTATCAGTTACCAGTACTGCAAAAATTAGCTGTGCAGTCAGTATGCCCCCTCCAAGAAGAAAACAGAATAGGACAGATTACTAGGAATTTAAAGTAAGAGGTTGATTTTTTTAACAGAAGTCCCAGGAAGAGAAAGTTTTGCATTGGCAAAACAAAACCATGGGATCTCATACGTGGAATGAAGTGGAAGAGAAGCAAGATAACAAAGTAAAGGCATACCAGCTCTTCAGGACTAGGAAATTTTTGCTATTTACCTTGCTAGGATTATTAAGATTTCAAATTTACATCTTGGAAACTTAATTATTTACATATGGTGCATTATTACTTTTTTTTTTAAAGATTTTATTTATTTATTTGACAGGGAGACACAGGGAGAGAGGGAACACAAGCAGGGTGAGCGGGAGAGGGAGAAGCAGGCTTCCCGCCGAGCAGGGAGCCCGATGCGGGGCTCGATCCCAGGACCCTGGGATCATGACCTGAGCCGAAGGCAGATGCTTAATGACTGAGCCAGCCAGGCGCCCCTATTAATTTTTTTAAAGTTCCTTATGCAAATGTCAGCTCCTCACATCTGTGCTAAGAGAAATAGGCAAAATATTTATTGCTATATTTACTTCTATACTAGAAATGGTGTTTTAAATCATGTACAGGAAGGAATGGGAAAAGGAATATAGTCAATGACATGGGGCTCTGTACTGGAAGACCAAACCAAAGAACTTCTTAAGAAGTAAAGCCAGAGGGAAAGATTTCATGACCTATTGTCTCCAGTCCATAGAAATCCACTTACCATAATTCTGCTCTATTGAAGTCTTGAAAATTTTTTATTACATATGAATAAAGAAGGCAGGTATCTTAATCTAAACTAAGGTTTTTCGGGGCACCTGGGTGGCTCAGTAGTTAAGCGTCTGCCCTCGGCTCAGGTCATGATCCCAGGGTTCTGGGATCGAGCCCCGCATCGGGCTCCTTGCTCAGCGGGCAGCCTGCTTCTCCCTCTCCCACTCCCCCTGCTTGTATTCCCTCTCTTGCTGTCTCTCTCTCTCTGTCAAATAAATAAATAAAATATTAAAAAAAATAAACTAAGGTTTTTCTTATTGAACAAAGCAAAAACTGAACAAAGCAATATTTACTTTAATAAAATTTAAGCCCTGAACATGAAACTAAGGTTGAAAAAATCATAAATAAAACTAGCCAAGATGTCAGAGAACTTAGTAAATGAAGATTCCTCCCCCCCAACCCAAACAAAACAAAAAAAGCATGTAATCTTCTGTAAGAGTTGATACCCAAAAGTTCATGGAAAACAAATTTAACCCACAGTAAATTAATATTATTCTAATGTGTGCTCAGCAGCACATATACTAAAATAGTATTCTAAAGTTTCTCTTATGTGAACTCAGCTTCAAATTTTTCCTAACAGGTACTATGATAAAACAATCATTTGTAGTATATATGAAAATTGCTGTGCAATTAAAATTGATATATAACAAGGAGAAATTAAAATTTCTGCCTTGGGATGCCTGGGTGGCTCAGTTGGTTAAGTGTCTGCCTTCGGCTCAGGTCGTGATCCCAGGGTCCTGGGATCGAGCCCCGCATCGGGCTCCCTGCTCAGCGGGGAGCCTGCTTCTCCCTCTCCCTCTGTCCGCTGCTGCCCCTGCTTGTTTTCTCCCTCTCTCTCTCTGTCAAATAAATAAAATCAAATAAATTAAAAAAAAACTGCCTTAAAAAAACACTACTTCATAAAAACTTGGTACAGGTATGCATGAAAAAAATACAAATGCTGAAAATACAACAGAAACAAAAGAATATGTTAATAATTTAGAAAAATGAACCTTTATATTTTATAATCCCAAAAATGGGAGGTTGCAAAATAAGCAAATAAAGCATGTTGAGAATGGTTTTATCTGTTATATATTTATACACCATGAATGATAGGGACACTGTATTTTCCACATAGCCCTGTGAAAACAAAAGCCAACCAAATCCACCCTTATAAAATCAAATCAACATTATCCGGTTACGCAGGACTCTACTCTGCATGCAAGCTTTATTATTTTACATGTTAGTTAACCTAAACCCACCTGACTGGAGATGTCCGTTGCGGCATGTCAAGTTAGTACTGTCATTATAGACATCCGTTTGTGACTTGGAAAATTGCAAAACTGGTTGCAGCTTCTCTATGCAACAGAGGGGGGTAGAAAAGAACAAAATAAACAAAAAGAAAAAATACACAATGGAAAAATAAGATGTCCATGTGAAAATAAAAAATAATTCAAGGTGTTAGAAGATGAAGGGTTTTGGTATTTATGTAAAATTTTCCTAAAAATATAGTTAGTAAAAACTCAGACGTTAAAATAGCAACAGAAATTCACAACTGATTGGCTATGTTCAAAATATGCTTTATTCAGGTTTGGTAACCTGAGGCAGTTTCATATCACTACTATCACCAGCAAGTATTTTCTGAGTATCTAACATATCCATATCATTATGTAGGGCGAACAGCATGGAGACAAAAAAATGAATACGGTTTTTATCATCCAGATGCTTATTAAATATGGTTGGCCACTTACAACACAAATATATTTTTTTAAAAAGATTGTATAGCACAAAAGAAAGACAGTTAAAAAGGCTTTACAGAAAAAGTGGGCTGTTGAGTTGGCTAGGATTTGAAAAGATAAAAAGAAAGGACATTTCAGGAAAGGAAAACAGCACTTAAAAAATGACAAAGAGGGATGGGTGCCTGGGTGGCTCAGTCGGTTAAGCGACTGCCTTCGGCTCAGGTCATGATCCCAGCGTCCTGGGATCGAGTCCCACATCGGGCTCCCTGCTCCTCTCCCACTCCCCCTGCTTGTGTTCCCTCTCTCGCTGTGTCTCTCTGTCAAATAAATAATAAAAATAAAATCTTTAAAAAAAAAAAGACACAGAGGCAAACTATGAAGAATGTCTAAGAAATGCCATATTCAGCTACATGTTAATGTATGTCAGGCAAAAAATAAAGGCAACAGAGCAAAGGGGACTTAGCATGCTGCAGAACAGTACCATTTATTTAAATACACACATGTGCACGCTTGTATACATGAAGGTTATCCCTAAAAAGGACCAGAGAAAGATAGCAGCTGCCTCTGGGGAGGGGAAATGAGTGGCTGGGACATAATATGGGATGGATACTTTTCATACTTAAACTTTAAAAATGTTGTAGCATGTCCTTTTATTACCTATTTCTAAAATTAATCAAAGATTTAAGAGGATTATTTCAACTCTACCCTCACTTTAAATAACAAATCCTCTCTCAAGATCCAGGTCTCTATGTCTAGCACCTGAAGCCCAAGACGGTAGCAGTTTGAGCTGTCTTGCCCCTCTATACTACTGCTGCACTCTCTTTCCCCATTCAAGTCATCCATACTGCTACTTGACAAACACACTGCTCCACCACTTACTAGTATGAACTTACTTGAGCCTGTTTTAAGAGGGTCTCAAGGATTAAATAATATACATAGAACACATGTTCTGTGCCCCCATTCATAATAGGAGCCCAATGTTTACTGTATTTATTTTGTTGCAGTACTCCAAGTTGTCTACTGATTGTTTTCTTCAGTACTGGGAAGTCAATGAATACATGCAAAAATGTAGCACATATATACTAACTCTCCTAAACTTTCATTTCTAAGGTCAGACATGCAGGCGCCATGCTTGGTTTATGGTACAGCCACATATGCCTTTGGGACAGGTTAAATAGCAGCTACCCTTTTTGCACAAAGCACAAAGTACTGAACAGGGCTTTTGTATCCTAGAACTGGCTGATACAATATACCTTGGAGCTTTTTGTTGTTGTTGTTAGTTAACAGATAGGTCATCTGATTTTTCTCAATGATAATACTCTTCACCATACTGAGAAAGAAACCTTTTATATTGGTAATAGCCATAAATTAGGGGGAAAAAAACCTGATTTGTAAATGTCTTCCTTATCAATTAACACTCTCTTCAAAGAAATGTAAGAAGAAGATCTCATAAACATTCATTACATAATGAAAGTAAACAAACTAAATGCTTGGTTTTGATAACTAATAACTAGCAATAAAAAGCCACAAAAGTTGTTTTGGTGTGTAGGGATTAGATTTCTATGTGTGGAAATACACATATAACACAATAGTAGTTGTACTGCTAATGTGAACCTGCTCCAACTCATTTTTGTTAAAGAAAGTAAACTTAGTTTAATGCTTCCTTTTGCAATCACTAAATGTTTGTAGATTCGTTAATGATTTAAAACAAAACCACCACCTTGCTTCTCGATCCCTTCACATGCAATCCCACACAACCATCTACTTAAAAGGAAAATCTTGCCACATAACTCTTCCGTTTAAAACCTTTAGCAGCTTCCCATTGCCCACAGATCAATGTTCAAATATAGCATTAAGGCCCTCCATGATCTGCCTACATCTTTTTTTTTTTTTTAAGATTTTATTTATTTATTTGATAGAGAGAGTGAGAGAGCACAAGCAGGGGGGAACAGTAGAGGGAGAGGGAGAAGCAGGCTCCCCGCCAAGCAGGGAGCCCAACACGGGGCTCGATCCCAGGACCCCGGGATCATGACCTGAGCCGAAGGCAGACGCCCAACCATCTGAGCCACCCAGGCGCCCCTACCTATATCTCTTATACATACTGAGCAATCCCAAATTCACTTCTGCACCAGCACCTTTCCCTACCTGCCATGCTATTTCTTACCTGAACTGTCTTTTCTCCCAAACATTCTTTAAAGTTTTATCTTTTTAAATCTCCCTTTTAGGTTTCACTTCTTCCAGGAATATTTCTCAGACACCTATTTTATCATCCTACAAATTATTTGTATATCTCCCTACAAAATATTGTATCTCCATCCTGCAGTGATGAAGATTTATCTATTCATGTGTCTGCCTCCCCTGAGTGCCTTAAGAGAGAGAACATTATACCCAATCTATTGGTAAATCTATTTGGTCAACCTTCAAATATAATCATAATCCAACCACTTGTTACAATTTCTCTTCATATCATCCTGGTCCAAGCCTCCCATCATTTTTCGCCTAGCTTACTGTAATTCAACAGTGTTCCTACTTGCTCTCCGTGGCTCTACTCTTGGGAGTCTATCATCAACGTGATCTTTAAAATTTAAGTCAGGGGGTGCCTGGCTGGCTCAGTAGGTTGGATGGCCAACTCTTGATTTCAGCTCAGGTTATGACTTTGAGGGTCATGGGATCGAGCCCCACAGGGGGGCTCTGTGATCAGCGGGAGTCTGCCTCTCTCCCTTTCCCTCTGCCCCTCCCCTTGCCCTCTCTCTCTAAAATAAATAAATCTGTAAAAAAAATAAAACTTAAGTCAGATTATGTAATTCCTTTCCTAAAAATCCTTATAACTGCTCCCCATTTCACAGATGGTAAAAAGCTCAAATCTTCCTGGTGGCCAATAAGGCCCTGTGTGTTTTAATGAACCCTCCCTGCCCTCATCTCTACCATACTCTCCTTGCTGGGGCACACTGGCCTCTTTGCTTTTTTTCAAATACACCAGTTATGTTTTCTTAAGGGTTTCCATCGGCTCTTACTTTTCTCTGGACCATTCTTCTCCCAGACAACCTGCATGGCTAACTCATGTCATCTTTTCAAAGAGACATATCTGACCGTCCTACTTAAAACTAGAAGCCCAAACCACCTCCCATCCACTCCTAATCCCCATTACTACGATTTACTTGTTCTTTTCTTCATGTATTTATCACTTTCCAACATACTGTATAACTTATTTATGTTTATTCCCTCCTGTCAGTCTTCTCCCTGCTGGAATAAAAACTATGAAGGAGGAATCCTTGTCTACATCCTAAGTGCCTAGAACATGGTAGTCACCCAATAAATTATTTGCTGAATTACTAAATAAATTTAGTTAATATCCTTGGCACTGTACCTGGTCCAGAGTAAGGGCTTAATAAACGGATGTTGGATGAAGCTATTTATTTTTTTTATAAAAGGGTAAACTCCAGGTATGCCAAAATTATCTTTTTATCTATACCAGGTTTTACAGTTAAGCTTTGCTTGAAGGTTTACGATTACTAACTTGAAGATATATAACATATAGGAACTCCTTCCATTTTATCAGTCTGCATCCTCTCAAACCAGTCTGTATGGGGAACTCCCAATATGATTCTCCATACTAATTAGATAACTATTGGGCATGCCACCTCTGAAAAACTCCATTTCTTAACCAACACACAGTACACAAATAAGTTCTACTATGTACTTGCACACAGATCTTCTTTTACTGTCTTTGGTATATATGCTTCTAGGCTTTCTGAGTTCTCAGAAGACAGGAATATGTTGATGCCTTCTATTCCACTTCTTTTTTAAAGTAACATCTTTCAACGGGCACATAGCACTTTTGAGGATGACAACAGATAATGACATCCCAAATATCAATTCTTTTAATGCCTAGCTTCATGTCATATACCCTCTTTTTCTCCTCTCCTTTAGTAACACAAATAAAAAATGACAAGGTTGCATTTAAAGACAAGTCTATAATTAAAGAGATGTTTCCAACAATTTATCATATCACATCTTCAAAAGAGAACAACTAGCTCCTAATTATTCAATTTGAAACATGTTACAAAATGTTCCATAATCAAACTTAACCTGGATCATATATATGTACATATAGTGAAAGGCATTACAGCTAAAACACACAAAATACCGAGTAGAACAATTAATTATTTTACTACAATGACCTCTGATGTAATATTTAATTTTATGTGATATAGTAATAATCTTCATGTGGGAGTGAGAAGGCAAACTCTGTCAGCCACAGAAGCCAGGGAACACTGCCTTGTCAGCCACCTAAAAACATTAAAGGATTTCTTTTCACCAGTGTGGGGCAAAAAACTTATAAACACAATGGACCATATAAGAATGAATGAATGAATGAATAAATGAATGTATGTGCGTATAAATACATGAATGAATATTTATATATGCGTGTGTAAATACATTTTTCCATAAAAGCAAGGTGGTGATTACAGACAGGTAAGGAGGAGAATAAAAACCAGCATTTTTGAGTACTTACTATGATTAGGTTCCTTCAATAATTCAATGGTCACATATGGTGAGATAAATATTATTAGCATATTATAAATGAGATGAAAAAGGCTCAAACATGCTAAATAACTTACCACAAATCACAGAGCAATAAATACATAAGGTCTGCCTGTTTACCAAATATCTATTTCTTTCACATCAAGTTATAGTAGAGAACCACCCAAGAAGGGTGGGTTTTAGTTCCACTTTGTTTTTGGGTTGCTTTACCTAAAAAAATATTTTTAAAGCCTATACCTTCAAATAGAAGATGAAAAGTTTCTCTTTATAGACCGATTCCAGCTGATAAATACAGAAAGAATGATAGAATTATGTCACTAGGCATCAGTCATCAACTGCTACTAACATCGCAAGATGTCAGAACTACTGACAAACACACAACCACCTATCAAGTAGTCTTATTATTAAAAAATAAAAATCACCTTTCAATCCAATCAAGGCTCTATATCCAACTATCAATTTACAGGGAGGACAGAAGAACATATTAAAAGATATCATGGAGATGCATAGAGCAAAAGACAGACTGCAGGAAACCACTACATGTCAAAGATCTGGTTCATCAACAAATTACAAAAAAAAACAGATGAACTTGTATATTAAAAGAAACATATCATATGAATCTTCTTGAGATTCTGGTGCAAAAAAATTATTAGAAAAATAGTAAGAACTATTAAGTTTTGAGATACTGACCACATTACATTATTTGTTATATATTACATTATACATTATATGTAAATTATATTTGGACACTGATCATTGCTTTGGCCATAATTTTTTGTTAATATTAAAAGAAATTATTGGTTATTTTTTAGATGTGATAATGGTATTTTGGTAATTTTATTTTTAAAGCATTTTTTTCTTTTAGAGATACAATATGAAATACTTGTAAATAAAATAAAAAGATGTGAAGAATTGTTTCAACATAATATGGAGTGGGGGTGAGTGGTTAGAGATTTATTGGAGTTGACAAACTCTTTCCGTAAAAAGCCAGATAATATTAAAATATTTTTAAAAGTTACATATTAAAAGGCTCTGAGGGCTGTATGATCTCTGTATCAACTATTCAACTCTGCTGTCACCGTAGCATGAAAGCATCCAAACAATAACAGAGGAATGAGTAACTGTGTGCCATCTTATAAAAATAGGCAGTGAACTGGGTTTAGTCCGTGGGCTGTAATTTGCCAGCCCTTGAGTACAGATAAATCAAGACTGACTATGAGTTGATAATTATTACAGCTGAGTGATGGATAATTAATCCATTATACTCTATTTTGTATGTTAGAAATTTTCTGTAGGTTAGAAAAAAAGCGTAGAACACATTTTCAAGATTACTGATCTATTTCCATCTGCATTTAAAGTTTCACTGAACACATTTCAAATACAGCTCATTCAAATTATACAATTCATTAATTGATACCTAGAAGTTGTAAACGGTCCTTGGCCATACCCAAATTAGTCATCATTTTAGCTTGAAGGCGTCTAGCTCTTTCACACTGTTCACCTGAAAGAATAGGAAAAAAAATTAAAACATCTATGTTTCCCTACTAATATTACTTCAAGATAAAATATTATCCCAACTAATCTCATGGGGAGTCAGTTTTTTTTTTTTTTTTAAAGATTCATTTATTTATTTGAGAGAGAGAGACAGAGAGTGGAGGGGCAGAGGGAGAGGGAGAAAAGCAGACTCCCTGCTGAGTGCAGAGCCCGACATGGGGCTTGATCTCATAACCCTGAGATCATGATCTGAGCTGAAATCAAGAATCAGATACTTAAGCAAATGAGCCCTGGGAGTCATAGTCTTTATAAAGTATCTTTAAAAAATCAGTTACAGTTCCTTATGATGGTTTCAGACCTACTGTGGTATTTCATGGATTTCACATGTTATTTCATGGATTTTTGAGGTGTATTTTTTCCCCTACGGTAAAAAATCTCTGAAACTGAGGGGGGTGTGTGTGTATGTGTGTGTGTGTGTGTGTTTCAGAGAGGGAGAGGTGTGAGGGGTAAAAGGAGAGAGAGAATCTTTAGCAGGCTCCATGCCCAGGGCAGAGCCTGAGGCGGGGCTCGATCTCACAACCCTGAGATCATGACTTGAGCTGAAATCAAGAGTTAGACACTTAACCGACTAAGCCACGCAGGTGTCCCAAGAGATGTGTTTTATAACCAGTACCAACTTACTAAAGCTATCAGCCAGGCTGTACTCATACCACAGTTTGTCAATGCCTGTGCAGAAACAAATTTGGTCCTTGATGTTAATACTGCTGTTATAGCTATGTCTAAACAGGATGAAGACAATACATGCAATAAAGTAAAAGTTAAATTTCATGTGATAGGAAGAGAATGTATCATAGTTCAACTGACCCTGTTTTTTCTCTTAGTGGTACAATCAAAGGCATGCTCCATTCAATGATACTATTTTTCTTATTAACTCATTTTCTCCTAGCTCTTCCTCCATGCAACTGACAAAGAATGACAAATACATTGAGTACATAATTCATAAAGTCATGCTCATAAACTCATGAAAAGTCTCAAAGGCCTAACCTCCCATATTGTTCTATTCTGCTTTCTTTTGTGCAGGACATCAGTAGCTAAAGAAGTACTCAAAATAAAAAGGGGAGAGAAAAAAACCTAGCAAATATCAGATACATTGTAATTATTAGAGATTAGCTGATATAAGTAGTAGAGTCAGCCAACCAGACAACAAACATCCACTGGGTGGACTGATCCATAATGCTATGATTCTCAGCCTATGTAATTTTTCCTTCTGAATTTATTTTAGCTATGATAAACTGAAATACTTTATTTAGTAGTGGTATCCACATAGTACACAATAGTCACAGCATCACATTTAAAAACTCAGGCTCTGAAGTCAGATTGCCTGGGTTCAAATCCTTACTCTACCTACCACTTGCTAGCCATGAGACCTTAGGCAAGTTACAGAACTTCTCTGTACTTAAGATTATCTATGTGAAAAGTAAGGATAACAGCAGCAGCCTCAGAGTGTGGGGTTGTGGTGAAAATTAAAAAAGATAATACACATGAAGCACACACAGTGATGCCTGGGCACACAGCAGAGTGTACAATAAATGTCACCTATATATTTAAAGATATCATTAGACTCTAATTTTTAATTTTAGGTGATAAGAAAGTAAAGCTGAGAAATAACCTCTTTGGTTTTAAAAAGCCAAGTGTGAATCAAAGCAAGACATTTATAGCTCATATTCTAACGTGCAGTTAAGCATTACCCACAAACACAAAAGGGAGTCTGATTAACCACTCCTTCCCTGCCTCAACAATGAGGGAAGGACCAGGTTTCAAAACAGAGCTAAAAATGAGGCTAAAACTCACCAACAGTGGGTTCAAGGATGACACAAGTAATATACTGGTTTTTGCCTGACTGCTACCAGGTAATCAAGTTTAAGCATAGCTGGTTATAACTTCAATTTTAGCATAGGTAATAAAGCATTAACTGTAAATCTATAAATGTTAATAACATTTCAAAATCTGTTAAATACTTTTAGTAAGATAGCTGTATTGAAATTAGGGCAACCATGTGAATAGAATTTGGGTTGGCTATGAAACAAATGTAAATATAATCTTACCTTGTCCTATAACTATGACAGCGATTCCTTTTTCTAGTTCTTCAATACCTTTCTTATACCATTCCACAGCTTGCTCCTTTTGTCCTGCTTTAAAATAGAAATAATTATTTGTATATATACTAGACATTATATACTAGAATATACTAAACATTTCCCAAATGTTGCTGTTATTAACTGATACATGAAAAAGTGCTTTGTGATCAAATAAATCTGAGAAATATTACTATACGACTTCTTAGTACCTTTAGCATCCTAATGTACATATGAATTTCTAAGAGGGGGTATAGACGTCAATCTTTCTCAAAATTTTAGGGCTGTAAATCCTTTATTTGTTTGCCATCTCATGGTATTGATGCTTATAACCACTGAAATACTATACTATGGAAAGAAATTTTAATTAGGGAGAATTTATTTTAAATAAATGGATTTTAAAATACATACAATTAGAATATATAAACATGATTTCAATAATGGGATAAAAACCACTGTTTAACCCAATTGTATTGAAATCTGATGTAATTTGTTCCCTTCTGGAGTGAGTTTTTATTTAACAAATGATTGTATCATGAGAACTGATACATGAGATTACAAGTGTGGCATTTAGTAACTTTTAGTAACGCATCCATTTTCTTTGAAACAAATGACTGGTTTACAACTTAAAAAGATCTAAAAATTCAGCAAATCAAAATGTGTGTAAGATAGTTCTCTTTTTTTTTTGAGACACCTGGGTGGCTCAGTCAGTTAAGCGTCTGCCTTCAGCTCAGGTCATGATCCTGGGTCCTGGGATCAAGCCCCTCATCGGGCTCCTTGCTCAGCAGGGAGCCTGCTTCTCCCTCTGCCCGGCCGCTCTCTCTGCTTGTGCTCTCTCTTTCTGACAAATAAATAAAATCTTTTAAAAAAGATACTTCTTTTTTCTTTTAAAGAAAATTTTATTTTCAATTGGTAAACATCTGCCAAGGAACTAGACATTCTTTTTTTCCCTTCTTTTTGAGAGAGAGCTTGCACACATGCAGGGGCGGGGGGCGGGGGGTATGGCAGAGCGAGTGGGAGAAAGAAAGGGAGAGGGAAAGACAAAGAGAGAGAGAGACAGAATCTTAAGCAGGTTCCACACCCAGAGAGGAGCCCCATGTGAACCACAGATCATGACCTGAGCCAAAATCAAGAGTTGGACACTTAACTGACTGGGCCACCCAGACACCCCTGTGTAGGATATTTTTGTAAAGTGGTAACAATTACATGCAAATCTCATTGTTTTTGAAAATTAATTTCTTAGTCCTTAGAATCTGCAAAGCCTAAGTGGCACAGAGATACAGTAAAGACGGAAATCATCTATTAGAACCAGGTTTTTGTGGCGCCTGAGTGGCTCATTCAGTTAAGCGTCGGCCTTCAGCTCAGGTTGTGATCCCAGGGTCCTGGGATAGAGCTCTGTGTCGGGCTCCCTGCTCAGCAGGGATTCGGCTTCTTCCTCTGGTCCTCCCTCCGGCTCGTGCTCTCTCTCTCTCAAATGAATAAAATCTTTAAAAAAAGTTTTCTTTTTCATATCCCTATTTAATCAAACAAAAATTCCTATGTCATTCTTTTATTTGAAATTTCAAAGCCAATAAAATATGACTCCCTTGATTAACATAGATGAAGTCTTACTATAAGCACCACACACATCTAAGAAATGCTGCCCGCTTATGAGTACCACCTACCCCTTCCTTCATCCCCCAAATAACTCACTAACTAGATTCAGCCCCTGGGATGGGGTAATTTCTTATTATGGTGCCATTAGTATTTCACACAGTTTCTGAGCCAGAATAAGTGTTCAATAAGTACTTGATAACGACACATGAAGAAATTATTAAGAATTTGTTATATATTCATTCAAACTATTTTGATGCTTACCTTCCTATTTTTTTTTTTTAATATTTTATTTATTTAACAAAGAGAGAGAGAGCGAGAGAAGGAACACAAGCAGGGGGAGTGGGAGAGGGAGAAGCAGGCTTCCCACAGAGGAGGGAGCCCGACGCGGGGCTCGATCCCAGGACCCTGGGACCATGACCTGAGCTGAAGGCAGCCGCTAACCAACTGAGCCACCCAGGCGCCCCTTACCTTCCTATTTTCTTATTAAAAAATCTGTTTATGTGTATCTTTGGTTTTTTAATTTGAAAAAAAGAGGGCAATTATAGAAAATAGTAAAATAGCATTTCCTTTGGGAGTGATGGTAACTGATAACAATGTCACATTTGCTTAAAAATATTTTTTAAAGATTTTATGTATTTATTTGACAGAGAGGGAGAGCGAGAGAGAGAAAGAGTGAGAGAACATGGGTGGCGGGTAGGGGCAGAGGGAGAGGGAGAAGCAGACTCCCCACTAAGTAGGGAGCCCCATGCGCTGAGTAGGGAGCCCCATGCGGGCTGATCCGGCCCCAGGCCATGTAGGACTCCCTGCTCAGCGGGAAGCCTGCTTCTCCCTCTCCCTCTGTGGCTCCCCTGCTTATGCACACTCTCTCTCAAATAAATAAAATCTTAAAATTTTTTTTTTATAAATTACAATCTAACAGATACAAAAGTTCCTTTTTTGTGCTTCTTCCCATTCCAATGCTCCTTTCCTTTCTAGAAACTACTATAATAAATTCAGTGCATATCTTTCTAGTAATGTTTTTCTATTGTTCCTATTTTATTTGTATTATTTTATTTTAAAATTTTATATTGCTTTTGAGATCTGTGTTGCTATACAGAAATCTAGTTCATTCATTTTGACTTCTATATAGTATCCTTTATCATCCTATAATTTATTCAACTATTTTTCTATTAAAATATATTTAGGTTGTTTCCAGTTTCTCAGTATTTCAAATAATGCTTCAATAAACATGCTTATACCTGTCCTCTTATGTACTTGTGCCAATTTCTCTAGGGTGTATGTTTAAGAGGTAGAGTTAATAAGCCATAGTTCATTTCCATTCACTAGAAATGAACAAACTACTTTTTGAGAGTGCTTGTACCAATTTCCACTCCTAATAGCAGTGTATGACAGTTCTCACTGGCAACATCCAAACATATGTTTTATGGAGTTTTAGTACATTACTGTAGGCAAATTAAATGACTGATTACATGGAGCACCTGGGTGGCTCAGCTGTTGAGTGTCTTGCCTTCGTTCTGCTTGGGTCATGATCCCAGGGACCTGGGATTGAGCAGCACATCGGGCTCCCTGCTTGGCGGGGAATCTGTTTTTCCCTCTCCCTGTGCCTTTCCACCCTACTCATGCTCTCTCTCGCTCAAATAAATAAAATCTTTAAAAAAAAAATGATTACAAGTAAATTCACTTGCTCAGGGCACCTGGGTGGCTCAGTGAGTTAAGCATATGACTCTTAGTTTTGGCTCAGGTCATGATCTTGGGGCCATGAGATTGAGCCCCACACTGGGTTCTGCACTGAGCATGGAGCCTACTTAAGATTCTCTCTCTCCTTCTCCCCTTGACCCTCCCCGCTCTGCTCATGTGTGTGAGCACGTGCATACACACGTGTACGCACACGTGTACGCACACTACTCTCTTTAAAAATAAATTCACATGCTTAATAATTACTCAATTACCTAACATTCTTTGATAAGAGGTAGTTGATTTGCTGCATTATTTGAATCTCACAAGGCAGTATGATGGTAGAAAATGCATAAATAATTCTTACAAGACTTGTAAGTACAAGACTGCTAGAGAAAGGATAGACATATAGGTCAGCAGAACAGAAGAGAAAGTCCAGAAATAGCCCCACACATATAACACTGATTGACTTTGACAAAGTTGACAAGGTAATTCCGTGAAGAAGGAAGAGCCTCTTTAAAAAACAATGTTAGAATCATTGCCAAGGGGCCCCTGGGTGGCTCAGTTAATCATCTGCCTTCAGCTCAGGTCATGATCCCAGGGTCCTGGGATCGAGCCCCGCATCGGGCTCCCTGCTCAGCCAGGAATCTGCTTCTCCCTCACCCTGCTCTTCCACTCTTGCTCTCTCTCTCTCCCCCTCTCAAATAAATAAAATCTTTAAAAAAAAACGATGCTAGGGGGGCGCCGGGGTGGCTCAGATGGTTGTGTCTGCCTTTGGCTCAGGTCACAATCCCAGCATCCCCCTGCTTGTGCTCTCTTGCCCTCTCTGTCAAATAAATAAATAAAATCTTAAAAAAAAAAAAATGATGCTAGGGCGCCTGGGTGGCTCAGTCGTTAAGCGTCTGCCTTCGGCTCAGGTCATGATCCCAGGGTCCTGGGATGGAGCCCCACATTGGGCTCCCTGATCCTCGGAAAGCCTGCTTCTCCCTCTCCCACTCCCCCTGCTTGTTTTCCCTCTCCCGCTGTGTCTCTGTCAAATAAGTAAATAAAATCTTTTAAAAAAAATGATGCTAGAATAATGACCATCCATATACAAAAAAAACAAAAACAAAAACTTCAACATAGAAAAAATTAATTTGAAATGGATCACAGAGCTAAATGTAAAACCTAAAACTATAGAACCTATAGAAGAAAACAGACAAAATTCTTCATGATCTGGGCTTAGGCAGAGATTTAGAACATAAAAATCACAAACCTTAAGAGGATATAACTGATCAACTAGACTTCATTAAAAAAATTTTTTTAGGGCGCCTGGGTGGCTCAGTTGTTAAGCAGCTGCCTTCGGCTCAGGTCATGATCCCAGAGTCCTGGGATCGAGTCCCACATGGGGCTCCCTGCTCAGCGGGAAGCCTGCTTCTCCCTCTCCCGCTCCCCCTCTTTGTGTTCCTGCTCTCGCTGTCTCTGTCTCTGTCAAATAAATAAATAAAATCTTTAAAAAAATTTTTTTTT
Source organism: Leptonychotes weddellii (assembly GCF_054177405.1). Lineage (NCBI taxonomy): Eukaryota > Metazoa > Chordata > Mammalia > Carnivora > Phocidae > Leptonychotes > Leptonychotes weddellii. The sequence goes on from NC_138378.1 coordinate 100,095,529, forward strand.
AAAGATTTTATTTATTTGGGGCACCTGGGTGGTTCAGTCGTTAAGCGTCTGCCTTCAGCTCAGGTCATGATCCCAGGGTTCTGGGATCGAGCCCCGCATCAGGCTCCCTGCTTGGCGGGAAGCCTGGCTTCTCCCTCTCCCACTCCCCCTGCTTGTGTTTCCTCTCTGCTGAGTAACCAGAATATATAAAGAACTCTTACAATACAATGATTAATGATTAATAAAAAGCAATTAATTCATTGAAAAACAGTGGGCAAAAGACCGGCTAATGTATACTTTATCAAACAGAGACAAATGGCAAATAAGCACAAGTAAAGATGTTCAACATCATTAGCTGTTAGGGAACTATAAAATAAAATCACAAGATACCACTAAGTACTTAATTTAAAATTGAAAAAAATTACAAGATGTCAACTATACTCAAAAATTTTTTAAAGCACTTAAAAGTATAGGACAAAATATAAATGGATCGCACATATGTTTCCAAGTGTGAATACAAAATGGTATAGCCACATTGGAAAAGAGTTTGGTAGTTTCTTATGATATTAACATATATTTACCATATGACCCAGCAATCCCTTCTTCTATGTATTTACCCAAAGTAATGAAAACATCAAAGACCAGTACATGAATGTTTATGGTACTTTATTCATAAGAGCTAAAAACTGGAAACAACCCAGATGTCCATCATTTAGTGAATGGATAAACAAAGTGTGGTACATCCATACACAGAATATTAGAGTAAAAAGGAACAAACTACTGGTAAATGTAGGAACATGGATGAATCTCAAAAACATGCTAAATGAAAGAAGCCAGACACAAAAGGCTACATACTGTATGATTCCATTTATACGACACTCAATGAAGACAAAACTATAGGGACAGATCAGATCAGTGACTGCCAGGGGCTAACGGGAAGGCAAGGGGACTGATTACAAGGGGGCACAAAGGAGCTTCTGGGGTAATAAAACATTCAGTATTTCAGTTGTTGTCGTGGTTACCCAATTGTTGGTCAAACTCAGTGAAGTACACACTACTAAAAAAAGATTAAATTTTACTGTATGTAAAATATACCTCAATAAATCTGACTCTTAAAAAGTGAAATACTCCCAACATTTATGTATAAGGATATTCACTGTGGCTTCGAATATAACACCAGCACTATAATTTTCTTTACAAGAGTAAAATTACATTAGAAGACAAAAGGGAGAAAATTCTTTTCAAAACATCTGTTTGAAGGGATCAAAGAGTTTTCAAAACAGTGGAAATTACCCAAATTTGGAAAGGAACTATGTCACATTCATTAGGATGCTATTTTCAAAAATTACCAAAATCGGGACGCCTGGGATAGAGTCCCACATCGGGCTCCCTGCTAACTGGGGAGCCTGCTTCTCTCTCTGCCCCTCTCCCCTGACAAGCTATTTCTCTCTCTCTCTCTCTCAAATAAATAAATAAAATCTTTAAAAAAAAATTACCAAAATATGGAAAGGAAAAAAAAAGCCAAAAGAAGTGGGCCTGGCATTTGGGGCACATTTGTACTTGAAGCAGCTGCCAATTCTGAAGGCAAAAGTGGCCAAGAAACTAAGCAGAGCTTTCAGGAGACTCAAAGAACTAAGCTGACCAAATGTGAATTTCAGGGCATGCCCAGGAGAAGTAGCAGCAAAGATTCCAGGATTTGGGTTGGGACCCTGAATTACTGAAGAGTTAAGAACTAGGCCAGCTTGCACAAGGGCTGGAAATCATACTCAAATCACTTCAGTCCCTTAAGGTAAGGGAAACTACAGCCCCTACTGTCCACTGATCACCCTTTTGACTAAATTATGGCAGAAAAATCAAACCTTCCAATGCTCTCCAAGACACAAAAGGCCCTCAAGATACTTTACAGTTCTTAGTTTCCCTTACACATTTCTCTTACCTCTATAGCCCCAACTAACACTCAAACTTATCAAATCAAAAGAAGATTGGGGTGGCAGAAACTTACATTCACTGTTATACTTGAAATTATTAGCTAATAATTTAGTGAACTACATAATCTAAGGCAAGCAACGGCTCAAAGGTCAAATACTGTCAGCCACCTGTTTTTGTACATAAAACTTTACTGGGGGGGCACCTGGGTGGCTCAGTCGGTTAAGCATCTGACTTCTGATTTCAGCTCAGGTCATGATCTGAGAGTCCTGAGACTGAGCCCTGCATCAGGCTCTGCGCTCAGCACTGAGTCCGCTTGGGATTCTTTCCTTCCTCCTCTCCTTCCCCCTTTGCCCCTCCCCCTGCTCATGCATGTGCTCTCTCTCTCTAAAATAAATAAACAAAATCTTAAAAAAAAAAACTTTACTAGATCAGACCTACTGTATGAGAGTTTTGAGTGTTCAGAGAGCTTAAAGTATTGTGACAGAGAGCTTAAAATATTTACTAAATGGCTCAATAGAGGCGCCTGGGTGGCTCAGTCATTAAGCGTCTGCCTTCAGCTCAGGTCATGATCCCAGGGTCCTGGGATCGAGCCCTGAATCGGGCTCTCTGCTCCGCAGGAAGCCTGCTTCTCCCTCTCCCACTACCCCTGCTTGTGTTCTCTCTCTTGCTGTGTCTCTCTCTGTCAAACAAATAAATAAAATCTTAAAAAAAAAACCAAAAACCTAAGTGGCTCAATAAAAAATCAAACCCAACACAAAAACTGACAAAGCACTTAGGCAGTTTTCAAAGAAGACATAGAAATGGCCAATAAGTAAGTGAAAAAAATGTTCAACATCATAAATCTTTAGGGAAATGCAATTCAAAACCATGATGAGGCAGTGCCTCACATCCATTAGAAAGACTATTATTTAAAGAACCCTGAAACTAACAAATGTGGAAAAATTGGAAACCAATGGCACAACTGATGTGGAAATGTTTGGCAGTCCCTCAAAAAATTAAACATGGAATTACCATATGATCCAGCAATTCTACTCCTAGGTAGATACTCAAAAGTACTGAAAGCAGGGAAGCAAACAGATACCTGTATATTAGTGTTCATGGCAGCATTATTCACAATAGATGGCAACAACCCAAATGTCCATCAACAGACAAATGGTTAAACAAAATGTGGTATATACATATAATGGAATATTATTCAGCCTTAAAAAGGAATGAAATCTGATATATGCTACAAGAAGGCTGACGAACCTTGAAAACATGCTAAGTGAGACAAGTCAAGATACAAAAGAATACTGTATGATTCCATTTACATAAGGTACCTGAAATAGGCAAATTCACAGATACAGAAAGTAGAACAGAAATCATCAAGGACTGAGGGCAGGGGAGAATGGAGAAAGGAAGATGGGTGGGGAGTTATTGTTTAATGGGTATAGAGTTTCTGTTTGGAATGATAAAAAGTTCTAGAAATGGATAGCGGTGACGGTTGCACAACACTAGGAATGTATTTAATGCCATTGAACTGTACACCTAAAATGATTAAAACGGCAAAATTTAGGTTATCTATGCTTTACAAAATAAAAAAAATTACCAACTGGCCCATTGTAAGCACTGTGCTGACCCTTGGTATACAGCAATGAAAATGAAAAAACTACTGGCACATGCAACATCACAGGATAATGTGACAAGCATATTTTGAGCAAAAGAAGCCACACACAAAAAACACATACTGTGTGATTTCATTTGCAAAGCTCAAGGTCAGGCAAAACTGATCTATAGTGTCAGAGTTAGGATTTGTAGATACCTTTGCAAAGGATGGAGAAAGGTCGTAAGTGGAAGAGAACATCATAAAGGCAGGCTTCTGGAGTAATACTCTACTTCTTGACCTGGTAGGGTTTCAAACTGCTATGTTCACTTTGAAAATTCATTAAGCACTACAGTAATTGTGCGTTTTATGTATAATTTAATCAAAGTTTACTTAAAAACTAAAAAAAACAGAAGGGGAAGATAAAGTATATTGAAATGGAAAGAGTCCCAATACATTAAGGAAAAGGTTACAGATCAGTTTGTATGTAACATTTTTTCCCTCAAATGAATAAATATTTATATTTATATAAATACACAAAGACAGGTAACTTAATAGTAATCATCTCCCTAAGAGTAAGATTACAGAGGATTTTCACTTTCTATATTTATATTTGTTCATTATTTTAATTTTTTTAAAGATTTATTCATGGGGGGGCGTGCACACACACACACAAGCAGGGGAAGGGGCAGAAGGAGAGGGAAAGAGAGAGAATCTCAAGCAGACTCTGCAACGAGCACAGAGCTACAGAGCCCCGATGCAGGGCTCAATCCCACCACCCCAAGATCATGACCTGAGCCAAAACCAAGAGTCAGACACTTAACCAACTGAGTCACCAGGGGCCCCCATTATTTTAATTTTTGAGTATATGCTAGTGTACAATCAACAGAAATACTAATGATACCCATCTTCAGATAGAGGTAAGTATAGTAGACTAAGTTATGAATTATCTACTGCATCTTTTCATTCAGATAGTAGTAGTACCCATACTGCCACAAGAAGGGTCAAAACAAAAGTAGTTGGGGTGGAGAGAGAGGATGTATGTTTGTGATAAGTTACAATATGGGGACTTAAGCCCTTGCTTATCCTTTAGGGGCTGTATGACTTTGGGAAAGTCAGTTAATCTCTCTGAGCTTTAGTCTCCTGACCTAAAAACAAGATGACATTTCTTTCACCTAACCATGAGTTGTGGCAAAAATCAAATGAAATAGGGTATGTGACAATACTTTAAATAATAAAGAAGCACATAAACATTACTTTCACTATCTTTATTATACTTGGTACATCTGTTGGTTAATTTAAATCCTTCTAATCCTGAATTGCATGCACAGTGTATGTCCAGAGGTCCTGGGATTGGGCTCCCTGCCCAGTGGGGAATCTGCTTCTTCCTCTCCCTCTGCCCCTCCTCCTGCTCACGATGGCTCTCTCTCTCTCTCAAATAAACAAAATCTTAAAAAAAAAAATCCTACAAAAGATTTCATTGTGTGCTAAACCCTAATAAACCACAGGATCATGAAGCATCAATGAATAGCCCCCAGATTACTTCTCTCATAGTTCACTATTACAGAAAGGATACTTTCTACTGTGTTTTAATTCAGCAAAAAGGTCATACTTGCATTCACTTTCCAACTTCAAGATTTATCTCTGAAGGAAATTCTTACTTTCCCATTTAATTGGGAAGATTTTGAATCCCATGTAAAGAAATCATTTCAGTTTTGGACATTTTTTTAAACCTTAAGAATGTCAATTAATCTATCTTCTTTGAAGTATTTTGTATTTACTATGGGTAGTGGGTAATTTTATCTTTTTTCTATGCATTTTCTTTATTTTCCAAATTCTCTGAGAAGCTTGCATTACATTCACATATGAGTACAAAATGATTAATTTTATCTCTTTTACAATACAAAGTTAGGATACTAAGTGAGCTTAGGAGGAGACTTCCATCTGTATTTTTCTGAACAAGGGTCACAATTAGCAAAAATATTTTTTTATCACTCTTTAGATAATTTTCCTTCTTCCTCAAATGTCATTTATGCGGCTGTTGTATCCTAAAAAGGGTAATAGAAACCAGGTATCAAGGTTTAACAATAACTTGCAGGGGCTATAATCTTAAAAGGATTGTTGAATAACAGTAGTCCCATTTTCTGAGGACCTACTATGTGCAGGCACTAAGTTTATAAACACCAACTCAGTGTAGTAACTTGCCCAAGATCTTGAATAGTCAGAATTCAAATGTCATTTTGGATACTAGGCACTTCAATTTAAAAAGGGTAAAATTAGACCCTCAAAGCTGAGAAAGAGAAAAGCAGTCCCTGACATCCAGGAGCTGGCCTAATACTATCAGGTAGGGCTTAGTGTAACTAGGAGCTGACCTGGCATTACTGCTAGGCCTAGTGTTCTCTTGAACATAAACAATTTCACAGAACATCAACATCAGATAAGGTCACTTTGTGATTGTGATGAAGACAAAAACAGGACCACTCCATAATGTCTAAACACAGATATGGCACGAATATTGTCCAAGCCATGAACTACCAAGCATCCCCCTCTTCAGACTAATGAGTGCTTCTCAACCAGTTACAGCTTTTGCCTCATTCTGGTCTTCCCTCTTTCTAGATCACATTTAAGATACTTAATCACAGAATACCCCTCCTTCCTGACAGCATCCAATGTACAGCAAAATCCTGCTTCTTTAAATCCTCCTCAATATCACCTGATACAAGCCCAAATCCTGTAAGTTATTTCTAGCACCCTTTTCCTGAGATGCATGGTTCCCATCGTGTGTGTTCTCCCTGCTTCAATAATAAATCCCACTTGTTCAAGCAAAGGTGTTCTAGTGATGGCTGACTGAAAGACATTGACAAAGCTGACTTCAGAACAACAGTTCTCTCCTTTTCTATTATAGCATAAAATATTTGCAAAGAGCTGCAAAGATACATGAATAAGTTTAACATGTTTATGCTATACCTTCATAGCTGTAAAACACAGTCTCTAGGAAAATCATAGATTTTGATATTTTTCTTTCCTCATTTACCAGAATGAACAACCGTGGAGATGTGAGTGTGCTCAAAGTTCCATTCTATAGGCTGTCTAGCATGAGTAGTTAATTTACAAAGAGAAAAAAAAGGCTACATCAGCACATTAATACCTCCACTGGTATTATATAAGTCAAGGAGTATTATAGGTTAAAAAAGATGAAAACTAGTAGAGAAATAGAGAATCTATACTTTGCCAGATGTCAAAAAGCCAACTACTATTGGGTGGAACATGGGGAATATGATAGTGAAAAAGAGCCAGGAAGGGTTAGGGAAGATCCTTTTTCAATAATTTAATATCAAATTACTGACTGCCTATCCCTTAACTGTTATCAGGATGATTAACAATAATCTTAGGAATCTAGTTACCAGGTGAGTTTTATAGGGTTTAACTGTATTCTACATTAGGAAAAATATAAACTGCAATTAAAAAAACAGCTAAAAACAGAGCAAAGGATAAAGTTCCTAACAGTGGCTACCTTTTTGTCTCTTTAGTGCAAATGCCACTAAATATTCTTTTATTCTTTTTTTTTTTAAGATTTTATTTATTTATTTGACATAGAAAGACACAGCAAGAGAGGGAACACAAGCAGGGGGGTAGGAGAGGGGAAGCAGGCTTCCCGCTGAGCAGGGAGCCTGATGTGGGGCTCGATCCCAGGACCCTGGGATCATGACCTGAGCTGAAGGCAGACGCTTAACGACTGAGCCACCCAGGCGCCCCGCCACTAAATATTCTTGAAGAGAAATGGGAAACGTTTATTGTGTATTTAATAAAAGGTAACGCTTTTCTTTTGGGAAAGAGTGATATTATGTAAATATCCATCCATCAGAATAATTCTTTCCTTGTTGTAATCATGGAAACTTTAAAGCAGAATCATTAGGCCCAAGAAAATTGTCTGAAATCAATCCTTTCAAAATGGTGACTTAGCAGTTTTGGTTTTTTTTTAAGATTTTATTTATTTATTTGACAGAGACACAGTGAGAGAGTTGAGTTACATGGTAATACAAAATTATATGACAATATTTTAAAAGCCTAATGTTTTAAATATGAGCTGAAGAGGAATAAATATAAAAGGATTCTATTTAGACAATTTCTGTCCTTGATGCCAGGTTCTTCAGCCCTACAAGCCTGAGAAACTGGCTCTCTCTCGTTCATACAACTTACTGGGCCCTTACTGTCAAGTTCTATATACTCCAGGTAATCAAACCACACCTAGAAAACCTGCACCACTGTATTGCCCAGGAGATCTCAGGCTTGTCTACTTGCAGGAGCCATGCCAAACATGTTAGGTCATGTTCTGGTTAATCCAAAGACCCACTATGACAACCTCCTCTTTTCCCCCAAGTATTTCCAAGAGGCCCAGTACTAACATTACAAAACCGAAAACCTGCTTAAAGCAAAAAGTATAAAATTATGAGTGGCATAATTTTCTGTTCACCTGGTTCTGCTAATGTGAGTTCACTCTTTAAATATCAGTTTCTCCATACATATAATGGATATAAAAGGTTATCAGTTTTCCAGGGATGTTCAACAATTAAATATACAAAAAATTATTTAACTCTTTGAAAAAAATGAGACATATAATATGCATGAAAACATACACATATTTTAATGATCACATAGCAAATGCTGTCTTGTATCTTACTGGAGAGGAAGTGAGTTTTTCTTAAGCAGCATCTAGAATGCATAAAGCCTTGCAAATAAACTGGTATCCAATAAATGCCTGTTTTAATGAACAGAACTCAAATATCCTTACATTAGGTAATTAGAATTTGCTGTGTTATTCTTCTTTATTTAAAATAGTTTGGTTTCAGACAAATTTAGGCCTTTTAAAAAATTCAGTGTCAAAGCTGAGTATGCCGTAAGAATAAAATACAGAATAAATAGTCGCCATATAAACCACATTTATACACTATTTTATTGAAATAAGATTTAATTTGGCCTTTATTATTTCAAGGCATCAAATGTTCCAATTAATTAACAACATGACAGTCTGAAATAGTCCACTTTACCCGATGAAATAAAGTGGCTTTCAGTATAGTTAGAATTGAAGTCAAGTTACTAAGGGAATGGCAGTGCATGACATTACTAGCCCCTTAATGGTTTACCACAAAGTTAGGAAACCTTTGAAGACTGCTTTAAAGACAATTCGTTTCTATTCATTCATATATATTCTGACGCAGCGGGAAAGAAGGAGAATAAAATTCTCTTATTCTACATTGTCAAGGATGGCTGAGAGATAAATAGACTAAATATAAACTCTTACAGCTACTGGATTAAGGCTAAGGTACAAAAAGTTTGAATATTCTAAAGGAAAAATATGAGAAGAGAACTATGACAATATAAACTTAGCTTTTAATTCATTTTTAAAGGAAAATGAATATTTAACTCATTTGTTTCAGTTTGAACTAGTTTCAGCATATCATACATCAGTTGTATAACCCCAACTAAAAAGTTATCATAGTCCATTCTGATGTCTACTTTAGAAACTAAACTATAAATAAAGCAAAAAACTTTGAATAGAGACATCAGTAGAAAGAGGGTCAAGTATGTGATCCATGGATTGCTGAAAATATTTATACTTAAAAATATTTTAGAGGATTTAAATATAATAGATGTAGTCATATAGTAATACTCTAAAATAAGTCATAAGTTTGAAACCCAAGGTCTGATTTCTACTTCTGTCACTTATCCCTCCTTACGGAACTGATTTCTCTTTAAATCTAAGAGCCTCGGGTCTTTTTTTTTAATCCCTAGGTTATGCTTGTCTTCTCTTATTCTACCTCCCAACTCCCATCACCCAGTGTTAAATAAAATTTCCTTGTGTTTTCTAGCATTCTCTTCCTAAATACAACAAAATCTACCCTTAAACATATTCCCTCTATTCTAAAACATCTTTTGACCTAGATTAGTAAACTTCTGAGGACCCTACTATAATTGGATAGTGCACTCAAACAGTGCTTCTCTAGGAAGGGATGATGGTACTCTTATCCACCCTTACCAGGGATCCTTGGATGTTCCAAGAGGTGGTACAGAATGAAGCAGTTAAAATACTTCTGACCACAAAAACATGGTATTTTTTTCTTAAATAGAACTCTTTCCTAGAACTCTCTTTTTATATAGATTTTTTTAAAAGTAATCTCCACACCCAACGTGGGGCTTGAACTCACAACCCCAAGATCAAGAGCCGCACGTTCCACCGACTGAGCCAGCCAGGTACCCCCTTCCTAGAACTCTTTTAAACTCCACTGTCCTTACAGTCAAAACCATGAATACCTGCCTCTTTCCTTATATCATACTCCTCACTCCTTGGCTCCACAGAGGAAATAGGTTTCAACAAAACTAAATTCTGTAACAGTTTCTGCAGTTGACAGTGCTAAGAGATACTACAAATGACCTGCAGATTGCTTTGTTGGGTTTTTTTTTTTTTTGGCTAATTGACAATGCAAGTGAGTACCTAATTGAAGTGTGACACAAAAATGTTCTTTGGGAGTCACAGGAAAAAGAAGATCTCTGCATATTGGAGGCAGGGATGAAAGGAGGGATTTTCAAAATGTTGCAAGACTTCTTCTAACTTTAGTTCTCATCTTCCATAAAAAAGTGTTCATTAGCAATTGGCATAGGTTTGGAATGACCTGTTTTAATTTTTTGAGCCTCAGTTTGTTCATCTGTAAAATGCTGATCCCAACAGTACCTTCACCTCACAGGGTAACTGTGAGGATTAAATAGAGAACACATACAAAGCTAACAGTACAGCGCTTGGTGCACTGAATGACTTAAAAATGTTAGTTTAAAAGGATCTGAAGTATACAGTATTCTTGCCTTCATTCAGAAATATAAACTTTAAAAATAAAAGAAATACAAATCTTTGTTTCAAGTTTTATGTACAATGATGTAAGTTTTTCCTGTTCATTATTTAACACTTCAATTGAGAAACGAAGAGGCTACCTTGGAATACTGATTTAGATGAAATCAAATCTAACAGGGACAAAAGTTTCATGTTAAAATAGAACTTTATAAAAAAAAGGAGTCATTATATCGATAAAATGACTGTCACGAAACTTTAAAAAGTAATGCCAATTTAGCTGTAATCATATGCAGCTGTTCCTTTCAAAATTAAGTCACCATTTCTTTTTTTCTGACACTACAGTACTCTGTTTTCATTAAAAGCCTATAACAAGACACAGCTTCTCCGATACCAAAACCTTTTGGAAACCTGGCTCAGAGGAAGCCACACACTGTTTACAGTGCTAGAAAGGATCCGTGTGGTCACTGTAGGACAACTGTCACTGTCAGTAGCACGACTGGCTGTCTCATAGGGACTTGGGTCATGCAGAAGTGTAGGGGAAGGCTGGTGTCTGAAACAAAGTCGACAGCTAGGGTGCCTGAAAGGGGAGAGGTTTAACTGAGAATCGTAGAGGATGAGAGTCTCACTGCGGTGTAGCCGCCTCGGCGGGGGAGGGGGGAGATCAATTCCGGGGGTGCACCGACCGCCCCCGAAGGGACGCAGGTGTTGCCCTCCCTGGGCTACCCCACCGCTTTCTTCCCGGCGCCGCCGCCCCCTCCCTCCAGCCCCCCACTTACCTTTCTCGTCTTCATCGATGCGCAGGGCAATGGAGATGTACTCGAAGGCCTGTTTGTGGAAGGCTCGGACGCGCTCGGCCTCCCCGCCCGGCACTGGCGCCGGGGGCGAGGCCGAGGCCGGCGCCGGCGCGGCCCGGGAGCTCCTCTTGGCGGCCATGAGGGCGCGGGAGAAGCGCTGGCAGAGCCACACGAAGAGGAGCCCCAGGTGGAAAGCGACCAAACGCAGCAGCGCGAAGCCTATGCACAGCGGGTAGGAGAAGTAGTACAGGTTCCGCTTATGCGGCGACTCGGGCTGGGGGGCCGGTCTGGGGGCGGGACGGGCGGGGGCCAGGCAGGGGGGCGGAGGCCTGGGAGGCACCGGGCTGCTGCCGCCGCCGGAGCCTTTCTTCTTCCCTCGTCCACCCGGAGAATTCATTCACAGCTCCCACTGCCGCCGCCGCCATAACCCGCCTCCCGCAGACCGACGGCGACCAAGCGACGGCGGCGGCCACTGGGACGGCGAAGGCCAGAGACGCCCGCGCGCCCGCCGGTCCCAGGAGCTCGGCACCTCCACGCGCTGCTCGCCGGCCCCGCCCCTTTCTCCACGCTCGGCCAAGAGCACAACCCCTTTCCTCCTCCTGCGGTCGGTGGCTCCTGCCCCTCCCGCTCTGTGTCCTCTCAGCCTCCTGGTAGCGCCGAGCGGTGGCCGCGCACGCGCACGCCTGCCCATGTCTTTCTCCGGCGCGCGCGCTCACGCCGCCGTCTTTGTTGCCCTGAGTTCCTAGTGCGCATGTGCAGCTCCGCCCCTCGGACTCTTCCCTACGGAACTACAACTCCCAATGTGCAGTTCGGCTACGTCGTCCTCAGGGATCCTTCGCTCTACAGACAACGCTGTCCCAGGGAGCTGCTTAAGCGGGGAATCTTGGTCATCAACTCACGGCGGCGACAGCTGCGGCTTGGTGTCGCTCGTCTGGTTCGCCGGGCTCCTATCTCGCAGTGTCATCGCTCTTATATTTCTTTCAGCATTTTCTGCCCGTCTCCCGCAAAGGATGATTCATCTGACTTCCATCTCAAAAGTAATGGGTACCGTGAAAACAATCTCAATGTCCATCAATAGGAAAAGGATTAAATGAATTTTGGAATACCCGTATGTAATTCTGTGGAGCATTTAAAAAGAATGAGGTGGATCTGTATGTACTGATAAAGAAAGGTGTCCATGATATATTGTTAGATGAAAATAGAATATTACAGACCAGTGTGATATGATCCTATTTTGTATTAAAAAGAATAAATGGAAAGAAAAAAGTAATGGGGACCAATTACTGGAATTATTATCTGAGAGGGAAGCAATTGTAGAGACACATAAACGTAAGGTCGCCGAAAACAAAAATGTTAGTTCAGTGGAACGAAGTGAACGATTCTAGAGGTTTAGTTAGTACGTGTTTAGATGTCTATTTTGAAGAATTAATTAGTTTGAATAGGGGCATTCCTAGGTTTTGTACAGTAATCATACCACAGTTTACTGAAAATCCAAACTGGGCCTTTTTTTTTTTTTTTAACCTATTGGATGTCCCTTCCTTTGGGAACTACTCACTCACCTCTGTTGCCTGTATACCAGTGAGCTGCAAGCACTGAACCCAGCAGATCACAGAGATGGTAACATGAGGTTAATATACTCTACTAGAAACTGAAATTTTGGATGGACACACTGCGATAGAAGGTACTAGGAATTGAGTGCTCTAAAGAGCTGGTCTATCAATTCATCTCATTTAGATCCCCAGAGCTGCCAGGTTCCTGGACTGGTCACTTGAAAGTGTAGCCTATCCAATAAACTATTCAATCTGTTTCTCTATTTCTCTGGTTCTCTCTCCCTTTCTCCATCTATCTCGCCTTTTTCCTTTCTTCTCTTTTTCCTTTTACTTGGGTTAGCCATAGTTGTTTCTTGTTCCCTAAAAATAAGGAATCCTGATACAAAGTTCCCATTGTTCACAGAGTGAGATTTGCGAATGATTCATGCCAGCTTCCAAAAATCTCCATATTCTGGCCACAACATTATCTAACTTTCCCGCATCACTACTTCCCTTACAAACATAAATTATTGCAAAAATGACCTGCCCCCTGTTCCAACTCCTCTCCACCCTTTTCCTCCCTCTGTGCTTCTGCCAGTTTCTCATTTTGAAATGTCCTCGCTCTGTCACATCTGATTAATTTCAGTTCCTGAAGCCCATAGTACTTTTTCTTGTTGTTATGTGAAATCTATAAATATATCATGTAAACAAGATGTATATAACTTATATGTGTAAAGAAAAATAAGGAAACAAACAGCATCCAGTTTAAGAAAAACTAATGTAACTAGTTTCTTGAAGCACTTTGTGAGCCCCTCCCTAATCTCAATTTCATTTCTCCCTCCCTAGAGAAAGCCACTGTCCTGAATTTTGTACTTTTTGTTCCTTTGCCTTTCGTTTTAGTTTTGCAATATACATATGTATTTCTAAACAATATATTGTGTAGTTTTGCCTGGTTTTACCTTATGCAAATGCAACCATACCACATATATTCTTAATTAGCTTTCTTCTGCTCAATAGTTAAGTGTTTGCAGTAACTCCTTGTTAATTTGTATAGCTATAGTACATTTATTTTCACTGCTATGTAGTATTCCACTATATGAATTTACAACAATTTACCATTCAACTGTTGATGGATATTTAGTTTGGTGCCAGTTTTGTTTTCGTTTTTCCTTGAATAACTTTTTGACTTTGCCAAGACACAGCTCAAAGTAGAGTGGCTCTGGAGTCAGACTGGTTGTCTTTAAATCCCTGTTCTACCACTTTCTGTGATCTTGGGCTACTGAGTGACTCAGCTTTCACATCTATTACATAATAACAGAGTAGTAGGCAGTGCCTGGAATAAAGTTGCTGCTTGATATTTATTGATTGAAGAATGGTTCTCTCACATCTACACATACACTATAATCCACTAAAATGGATTACTATCAAGTTTCCAAACATTCTTTGCTGTTTCCTAGGACCAGTTATCCTCGGGTCATTTTTCTTTCCCTTAGAATTGCTTCTCCTCCTACTTCCACTGTCAGAATCCTTCATGGCTTAACTGTAATGTTAACTTTTTTTTTTTTTTAAGATTTTATTTATTTATTTGATAGGGAGAGGCACAATGAGAGAGGGAACACAAGCAGGGGGAGTGGGAGAGGGAGAAGCAGGCTTCCCGAGGAGCAGGGAGCCCGATGTGGGGCTCGATCCTAGGACCCTGGGATCATGACCTGAGCCAAAGGCAGATGCTTAACAACTGAGCCACCCAGGTGCCCCTGTAATGTTAACTTCTTGATAAATCCTTCCCTCATCACCTCTTGCAGAAACGATCCTATCTTTTAATTCTTATGACAATTTGGTTGTGTTACTCTCTGGCTCTTTTAACATATTGCCTGTGTGATATTTATTTATTTATTTATTTATTTATTTATTTATTTATTTATTTTTAAAGATTTTATTTATTTATTTGAGAGAGAGAGAGAATGAGAGACAGAGAGCATGAGAGGGAGGAGGGTCAGAGGGAGAAGCAGACTCCCTGCCGAGCAGGGAGCCCGATGCGGGACTCGATCCCGGGACTCCAGGATCATGACCCGAGCCGAAGGCAGTGGCTTAACCAACTGAGCCACCCAGGCGCCCTTGCCTGTGTGATAGTTATTTAAATACTTTATTTCTTCCTGATAAAGATTATGAACTTATTTCAAGACAGTAGCCAAACTTTACATATTTTGGCTTACTTTCTGCACCTAGCCTCGTGCCTTGCTTATGGTACTCAATAATAATAATTCGAACAGGTGATTGTCGTAGGTATCTGTTGCCATATACTAAACCACTCCAAAAATTTACTGGCTTAAGATTGTAGCTATTTATTTACTCATGATTCTGTGGGTGAGCAATTTGGCTGGGTTTACCAGGCAATTCTTCTATTGGCCTTGCCTGGGGTCATTCACATAGATGTTAGTCATCTGATGGTTTGATTGGGCCTGGGTAGCCTAACTATCCTCCCTCACATGCCCAGATGGTGGTGGTGGCTGTTGGCTGGGGCATATGTCTCCAGCAGGATATTCCAACTTCTTTACATAGCATCTGGCTTCCAAGAGAGCAGGAGTGGGAGCTGCAGAGTCTCTTGAAGCCTAAACTCCACAGTTGCACATTGTCATTTCTGCTGCATTCTGTTATCAAATCACAAGGCCAACTCCAAAGTAAGAGATGGGAAAATAAATTCTACACTTCATGGAGGAGTGGCAAAGTCACATTACAAAGGGGGTATATATACTTACATATATATATATATATATGTATAGGGATGGAAGGAATTATTTTGCCATCTCTGCAAGTAATCTACCATAGTGATTAGGTGTAAAATTTCCTTTTACCTCGAGTTCAGATTTCAGCTTAAATCTTAGATGGATTGCTCATCTAAGAAATCATTTCCCAACCATTTTGCTGAATCATAAAAACCTTCTTAGTTTTAATCATGAGGTAAATTAACACACTTAATTTTTTTTTAAGATTTTTATTTATTTATTTGAGAGAGAGAGAAAGCATGAGCAGGGGGAGAGGCAGAGGGAGAAGCAGGCTCTTCAGTGCAGGGCTCGATCCCAGGACCCTGGGATCATGACCTGAGCTGAAGGCAGATGCTTCATCGACTGAGCCACCCAGACGCCCCAACACACTTAATTTTAAGGAGACAGCAACACTGATGATGATTAGTACTACCAGCTAATATTTTTTGAATCCATGTTCTGGGCTAAACAGCTTAACTTATACTGTCTTATTCAACCATCACTATCTGAGTTAAGCATTATTGTCTCATTTTAATTTATTTATTTTTCTTTAAAAATAAGGAACATGAGGCTCTAACAGTTTGTTAAGTAACATCACATATTAGTTAATGACACATACTATATCAGAGAGTTAAGGTAAAAATGTAGGCTTCCAAAGAAAAACATTTTTATATAGTCTGTTTATATATTATTAATTATGAAATAAATGTATCTTTGGTCCCTAGAGCAGGAGTGATCTTTTATTCCTTGGCATCCTGGTGTTGAGTCTCTGGTCTCTGGCTTCCCACTTGCTAAGTCTCTGCTATTCCCTTGTGCTTAGTATTGACTGTGCCAATATACCTTTGCCAATTTTTTTGTATAGTAAAAATATGGGATTGAGAGTCAGAAAGACGGGTTTGGTATTCTGGTTCTGCCAGTTATTAGCTGTATAATATGGAACAAGTTTTCTAACCAGTTAATTCCTCTGTAAAATGGGTGGAATAAGAATTAAATTTCTTTTTTTTTTTTAAGATTTTATTTATTTATTTATTTGACAGAGAGAGAGACAGCGAGAGAGGGAACACAGCAGGGAGAGTGGGAGAGACAGAAGCAGGCTTCCCGTTGAGCAGGGAGCCTGATGCGGGGCTCGATCCCAGGACCCCAGGATCATGACCTGGGCCAAAGGCAGACACTTAATGACTGAGCCACCCAGGCACCCCAAGAATTAAATTTCAAAATGAAAGAATTCACTTAAAACCTCCAGCATAATACCTGAGATATAAGACACCTTGATAAATTTTGTTTCTTTTATACCTACAGTGTTGTTCCAGAAATCAGACTTTCCTGGGATTTCAATTTTGAGTCATCTCAATCCACATCTCCTGCCTCTTGGAATTATGTCCCAAGCAAACCCATTTTCTGAAGTGACCTCTTCCTAAATCTGCCTCAAGAGAAATAGTGCCTGGCCGTGATCCTGGCCTTCTAGTTGCCTGGACTGAAGATCCTAACCTGTCATTTAACCTACAGTGTGACGGCCTCCCAGTTTTCAGATGGTAAGAACTTGTGGGGCACTTAATCTCAAAGGGAATCTGGTCCAGTTTCACCAGGACAAAAAAGAGGAGCTGAGTACTGTGCTAACTAATCCAGGACATTTGGTCACCTTATCACTTTAACCCATTAATTTGTTTACCAAGTGACTATCACCAGGTAGTTTTTTTGGCTATTTTAGCCCTACTTCTCTTCTAAGGAACTCCTCAAACCTTCAGCTTGAGAAATGCTGGATTATTTGAAGTAGGGACCAATGACAGATATTATTTTTATTAAAAGTAAAATAAAATGGCACACTTAGAACCAAGAGATTACTGATTTTGAAAAAGGCAGAAAACAAAAGAGAAACGAAAGACATGGTTGGAGGTAAGGGAGGAGTAGAGTAACAATTGGGGGATTATTATCCTATAGTTGTGTTACTAAGCAAAAACATAATTGTGGGCAATTAATCATTTCTCTTTATTGAGTCCACATTGTGGTACATATTATTCATTTATTTGTTCAACAAATAGGTATAAAGCACAGACAGCATGCCAGGCAATGAGTAAGGTGCCAAGATTATAATAAGGAATAAAATCAGATTTATTGTCATATAGGAGCTTAAAAACTCAAGTAGCAACTAACAACAGTGGTGAGACATAGAACATATAGAAGTTCCAGGCGTGGCTGTGGAATTCAAAAATGTATGTATGATATGAATGATAAAAATTACGAAAAATTGGAGAGTAGCATCCCCTTATTAAATGGGATGGCTGTTACTTAGCTCTAGCTGATTTTTGCCTTTCAAGAATGTGTGGCGTACTGGTTTCAAGAGATACCAGAATTTTGAATTTTTATATGGAATCTATGGCTGAGGAGATATTGGTTCAAAATTTAAAAACAAACAAACCAAAACAAAACTGAGACACCAGTTTGAGATTCTCTCGTTTCCAAAGGATTTGTTCCTAGTGAAAGTGTGAATGAGCTCATGGTTTTGAAACAGTAGTAGGTGTAAGAGTATAATTGTTACCTAACCTGCTCAACTTGAATTTTAAAGCTATGATGCTGTAGAGGCAGAAGAAGAAGCAGTTAATACAGAATTTGAAATGAATGCCCTAGAATAGCAGTCCAGATTCTCAGAGGGTATATTCAATCATCACTCTAAGTACTTGGTTATAGAAATATAGTATTACATTTCTATATTTATGGTGGGCAGGGCATTGTTACTCTAGCATTCATGAAAAGCAGGGTAATGGAAACTGGTAGCACCAGGTGAATGTTGGGGCACGTAAACGGAGTTGTCTGTTTTCAACAGTGGTTTCTACCAACTGCAGTGGTTTCAGAAAGCCTTCTTTATCCTTAAGATCCTCCTCTCCACCTTGTCAGGTAAGCTCAAATCCTATATTCTGGTAAGGATACCTAAGTTTCTCCATTTACTCTCCTAGTTAGTGTTTCAGTCTGTGTTATGGCCTCCTACTCCTCCCAGCTTTGCTTAAATACTTATTCTTTGTTAATACTGCTCCAAAGACCCCTACTTACATATATCTCAACCTCATCTGAACTTCTTCAGAATTTATGCTCTATATCATTCAACTTAACCTTTAATCAGCTATTATACGGTCATTTAAATGTATCATATATATGTATATATATCTAAAGTAAATGAACCAGAATATATTTTATGAGGGCAGGCACTGTAATTTATATTTATCTTAAATTCCCCGAGAGAGTTTAAGATCCCCAAGATCACCTTCTTGGTGATTTGCTAGAAGGACTCATAGGACTCAGAATATAGTCATACTTACAGCTATGATTTATTACAGCAAAAGGATACAAAGCAAAATTAGCAAAGGGAAAAGGCACATGGGGCAAAGTCTGGAGAAAACTAAGCGCCAGCTTCCAAGAATCTTCTCTCAGTAGAGTCACACAGGACACGTTTAATTCCTCCAGCAATGAGTTCTGACAACATGTGTGTAATACTGTCTACCACGACTCTCATCACAAACTCAGTGCTTGGGTTTTTACTGGGGCTGATCATGTAGGCACCCTCTGACTAAGATATACCAAAATTCCAAACTCCTAGAAGGAAAGCAGGTGTTTAAAAGAAACCATAGTGTTTGCACAAACAGTTTAAGCCACTCTCATCATTTAGGGAAAGTTTCGTATTTGTGTAGGGAACTGTTTATCATTCAAATTCCCAGATACCAACCAACCTTGCAAGCAGGACTTTCTAAGGACAGCAGTCTCAGGCTGCTCTGTTAACTCTTTTCTGCACACCACCCACAAATACTTGGGTGAAGGGGAGGGTGAACTGGAAGATTTTTCTTTTAATACTATCATACAACTGATTAGACTCATTACTCACATAAATATTCTTCCCCGATCCTGCATGTGTTATGTAGAATAAACTACATATTTTCCAATTACAGAAAACTTACTAAATATTTTTACCCTTTTTATTTTATTTTATTATTTATTTATTCATTCATTCATTTATTTAAGGGCTTGAGAGCATGCAAACGGGATGGGGGGGGAGGGGAGAGGGAAAGGGAGAGAGAATCTTAAGCAGGCTCCATGCCCAGCATGAGCCCAATAGGAGACTCGATCCCACTACCCTGAGATCATGACCTGAGCTGAAATCAAGAGTTGGATGCTTAACTGACTGAGCCACCCAGGTGCCCCTACCCTTTTTATTTTAAAGCAAATTCATACTTTTGGGAAAAAAAGTTCAAGCAATACACAAATTTGGAAAAAGCAAAGACTTTCCCTCAACATTTTCCCTCTTAATATTTTGTTGTATATCTCTCCAGGCTTTTTGCTATGCACATACAAATATATACATGCAAAAACAGATTCTTACTAGAGAGACTTTCCTACAACATGCATTTTTTCACATAAAATTATGCAGCAAATGTTTTTCATACCAGTATCTATAGATCTTTTTCAATTTTTTTCAGTGGTTACACAGTAGTCCATTGTATTGAGATATCATAATTTAACCTATTCCCAATATTTTCCTACTAAAAACTATGGTATGATAAGTTCCTTCTATTCATACATTTTTGTATTTCTATGGGATAAAGTCCTAGAAGTAGAAATGCTGTGTCAAAGTGAAAATTCTGTTTTAGTTTATCCCTTTTATGATAAGTTGTATTAAACTCTTTGCATAACATGCAGTAGTGAATTTATTTATTTATTTTTGAGAAAGAGAGAGAATGGGGAGGGGCAGAGGGAGAAGGAGAGAGAATCCTAAGCCCCTTGAGTCATGGGGCTCAATCTCACAACCATGAGATAATGACCTGTGCTGAAATCAAGAGTTGGGTACTTAACTGACTGAGCCACCTAGGCGCCCCAACAGTGAATATTTTTTGATGGACTATTCAGCATCCATTCCCTTTCTTTCCCTTTCCGGCCCATTCTAAGGTTTTCTCTTGTAGAACCAATCCTCTCCCATTACCTGGTGTTCATACAATTCGGGTGGGACCAACTACTACCAGGTCACATCCTTGTCATTGTTCAGGAATGGGCAGTCATTCAGCTCTGTGCTAGTCAACACATGACACCCACCTTATCAAAATAACTGATTCAAGATGGACAGATCAAAGCAAAGTTCAGACTTTTGGTACATGGGTAGACCTAAGAGAAGTGATGCTTTCTGTCTCTGAATATGAAAAAGAAAGCATGTTGTCCTGAGTACTTCTAGCAATGATCTCTTCACCATGAGAAAGCAGCCTGAGAATGAAGCTGATATATAGAGATGAAGGTGAGAAAACTGTAGAGAAACAGTATAAAAGCCACAACTAAACCTTGTTAGATACCCCCTTTACTACTGGGATTTTCAGTTGTTACTCAAAAAGTCTTAGTTGTTGTTTAACAAACTGGAGTTGGGATTTGTTACTGGAATCCCAAAGCATATTAACTGATATATTTGTCCTCTATTTATGCATAGCCAGGAGCACAACCTTTGGAATTAGGTGGATCTGGGTTGAAATTTCATCTAGCCATGGGGTGCCTGGGTGGCTCAGGTGGTTAAGCATCTGCCTTTGGTTCAGGTCATGATCCCAGGGTCCTGAGATTGAGCCCCACATCAGGCTCCCTGCTCAGTGGGGAGCCTGCTTCTACCTCTGCCTCTCCGCCTGGCTTGTGCTCTCTCACTCTCTCTCTCAAATAAAATCTTAAAAAAAATTTTTTTTTCAACTAGCCATATAAGTATGTGACATTATGTTACAATTTTCTTTTCTTTTTTTTTAAGTGGGCTCCATGCCCAGTGTGGAGCCCAACCTGGGGCTTGAACTCACGACCCTAAGATCAAGACCTGAGCTGAGATCAAGAGTCGGATACTTAACTGACTGAGCCACCTAGGCGCCCTGACAATTTTCTGAATCAATTTTTATCATCTTATTTTATGGGGATAATTATATCTACCTTATAAGGGGATTACAGTATTATGTGGTAGAATATGTAAATCACTTCACAAGGTACCTGAACCTGGTTGGGCTTCTAATTCAATTTTTGTTCTGCACTCTCTCATATATGAATACATCAGCAATGCATTCTGATAATGATACTATAAAGAAAAACACTTTACACAATAATCTGATATTAAAATTAGGTGGCATAACTACCAATTTCTATTTTGGTGCCGATATTTGTCTTTAAGAAAAGGTTTCAGGGTGTCTGGCTGGCTCAGTCAGTAGAGTATGTGATTCTTGATCTTGGGG
This sequence comes from Leptonychotes weddellii, assembly GCF_054177405.1. Taxonomy (NCBI): domain Eukaryota; kingdom Metazoa; phylum Chordata; class Mammalia; order Carnivora; family Phocidae; genus Leptonychotes; species Leptonychotes weddellii. Next base: position 100,117,175 of record NC_138378.1, read on the forward strand.
TCCTGAGTTCTAGCCCCTTGTTGGGTGTAGAGATTACAAAAAAAAAAAAAAAAAGAGAGAGAGACAGAGAGAGAGATGGTTTCAACATAAATTAACAGGAATGGCTCTGGGTATCTTAAAATTAAAAGATATCAGGGGTGCCTGGGTGGCTCAGTTGGTTAAGTGTCCAATGATCCAGGGGTCATGGGATTGAGCCTCCTGCCTGGCTCCCTGCTCAGCTGGGAGTCTACTCAGCTCCTTCTCCCTCTGCCCCTCCTCTGGCTCATGTATGCACTCTCTCTCTCTGGAATAAATATATAAATCTTAAAAAAAATAAAAGATACCCAAGTTATATATTATACTTATTACTTATTACCCATGACCTATTTATAAACATACATTTAAGTTATTTGGATTCTAAAAAGAAAACATAAAGCATATAATCAACACTTTTTTCTTTAAAGATTTTAAGTAATCTCTACATCCAATGTGGGGCTCAATCTCATGACCCCGAGATCAAGAGTCACACACTCTTCCAATGAGCCAGCCAGGTGTCCCTAAAATCAACACTTTTAGAAATTGAAAATCATTTAGGAAATTTTGAAAAAAATCTAAATATAACCAACCTCTTATGAGAAATGGAAGAAATAAGGGACAATTTAGGGATTGGAATTGTAGTAAGTTTAGCTTTTTTATTACTCTCATTGCTAAGATCACATCTGTATCATAAAAATCCAAACACACTCTATTCATTTAAAAAGCCCATTTGGTGGGGCACCTGGGTGGCTCAGTTGTTAGGCGTCTGCCTTCGGCTCTGGTCGTGGTCTTGGGGTCCTGGGATCGAGCCCCGCATTGGACTCCCTGCTTCGCGGGAAGCCTGCTTCTCCCTCTCCCACTCCCCCTGCTTGTGTTCCCTCTCTCGCTGTGTCTCTCTTTGTTAGATGAATAAATAAAATTTAAAAAAAATAAAAAGCCCATTTGGCATGTTCTTTGGTATACCAACATTGCTGAGATGATGATAGTGGTAAGCGTGCTTGGGCCTGGGGTTTGGTAGTGGAGACAAGGGAACTATGGGTAGAGTAGTTGTTTTCTTATATCAGCCACCAAAAGATACTTCCTTGGAAAATGATTAACCAAATCTGGAATATATATTTCTAGGTCTTTTTCAGAGGTGGCTGGTGTGCCTCCCCATAGACTGTTCTCAGAGGGCCCATTTACACTCAATAAATTCTATGTATTCTTTTGTAAAGACGTTTGTGTATAACTGTGTGATGAATCATGTTCTTTATTTGAGCACTTTCTCACAAATTAATTAAAAGAAAAAAGAATAGGAACAAAAAAGGTAGATTATTATGATAACGAAGCAGTAGTTAGGTACAGATAAAATAGAATGTCTCACTTATATTCATATAGCTTCACACAAAGCAGTTTCATCTATTTTATCTCATTTGATCCTCTTCATGAAGAATTGTTATCCTAATCTATATGTGAAAAAACATGAAGCCCAGAAGAGTTAAATTATTTGCTTACTTCCACATGGTAAACAGTGAAGGAACCAGGTTCTAATACTCATCTAATCCCAAATCAAGTGTTTCTTTACTATATATACTGTATTATTGCTAAATAGGTATTGTCTAATAGTTTAATGTTTTATAAATGGAATTTGCACCAAGTCTATAAAAAGGGGGTCAAGCACAGTAATTTTTCTTTATTATTCTAGATTCTAGAATTCTAGTTCTAGAATCCTAGTTCTAGAATCTATAAACTACTATCTCCCTAAAGCCCTAAGAAAGACAGTTTAGAGTAGTGCTTTGGTGCAAGTGCTTGCCTTCCCTATAAATTCCCTTCTTTTGAAAAAATATTTATTGAATATAAGAAGCAAATATGAAGATGAATATAAGATTTTTGCCTTTGAAGAACTAAAAAATCTAATTGTGTTTAACTGCAAACAATATATAAGGCAGAATGAGGTAAGTGCTATAATAAAAAGACATAATAGAAGCAGATGAGAGGAGTCCTGAACCAAGTTTGGTATGACAAGTCCAAACAAGAGTTCTTCTCATTCTTTTAATTTATCCCTCTCTAGAGAGTACACATTATTGCAAATTTCTGTCATAATCATAGTTCCCAGGGCCCATCCTCTTCAGAATCTTTAATTTCGTATAAGAACTCAGCATTCTGCAGTATCTTCAATTAACCTTATACTTCCTATCATTTTCTTGCTAATCCATTTACATCATTTCTAGCTGTCATTTTTCCCCTCCCATCTCTCTTCTGTGATGGCTTGTTCTCTGAATTTTTCAATAAGTTGTAAATGTAAAAAATTTGGTGAAGCTTTTTTGTAAACCACTTTTATAAGTCTTTTCTAGATTGAGAGAAACCTGGTTGATAGTTAATTGTTCTGTGCTGCTCCCTTTGGTAATCATATATGTATGTATCTTACACACACATACATACATAAATTATATATAGCCTTTAGTAGTGTCAGCATATATATCTATATTCAGTTTTGATTATGAATCAAATCCATATATGTTGTGAACCTTATGATGTACTAGGCACTGTGTGAAGTACTAAGTTAAATAAGACAAGGTCCCTGTCTTGAAGAAGCTCAGTCTAGCTTCCCATTTTACTGAAACTGTCAGTACTTAGAAAATATAAATTAGCAGCTCTCAGTTACTTTCTGGATTTGGAAATATTTGAGTGTCTACGATGTATTGGGAAATGTATGAATATATGATAATATAGCAATGCACGTAACTATTCTCTTAAGTTTCCCCAACTATTCTCTAAACTTATTTGCTGTTATTTCCCACTCCTGAAAAGCATTTAATCTTGAGTTAATATATGTACTAGTAATTTTCTATATCTTGCACATATGCATCCACATCTTTCCATCAGTCCTACATGAAAAATCCTCAAAGTGCCATATGTTAACTGTCATCAATTACAGTACTAATCAAGTATCCATTACAAAATTAAAGTTTAAAAACGTACCCACAAGTCTAGTTCCTAAATAAAAATTTTTAAAGGTTTTATTTATTTATTTGACAGAGAGACACAGAGAGAGAGGGAACACAAGCAGGAGGAGTGGGGAGAGAGAAGCAGGAGAGAGAAGCAGGCTCCCCACTTCAGCAGGGAGCCGAATGCGATGCGGGGCTTGATCCCAGGACCCTAGGATCATGACCTGAGCCGAAGGCAGACACTTCACGACTGAGCCACCCAGGCGCCCCAACAAATTTATTTTAGATCTTTATCCGCTCAGTTTTTGCAGAGTAGCAAAATGAAGTTGTATTCTACCGTTTTCAAAACTTAACGTTATAATCACAAATGTTTCTGTATTTCTAGTCATGACTTTTCATAGCTTACATTCCCTTATATTGATATGACATATTTAGTCTCCAAACATTTAATATTAAGTTTTCAAATTTTCATATTACAAAGTGCTACTACAAATGGGATTGTTGAATTAAAGGTAGGAACTTTAATGAATGTATCGCCTGTGTTTACATTAAAATAAATGGAATTTATTGTAATTAGAACAATCCTGTTTGCTATTTACGAATAGTACGTAGGAGGCAAATTATCTTTTGTGTTTTTTACAAATACAATAGTATCAACAGTATCACACTTTGGAAAGCCAGTTGCTTTTTGCTAACTTTGATACAAATGTAAGGTAGCATTAACATCGCATATTCACAGATTTAAGGAATGATCAAAGCTTACCGTGAAATCCCCAACATTTCTTCTTCCCCCACCTTTTTAGAGTAAAACACTGACATTCTTTCGTAGACTGCTTAGATTAGGTTTGATTTTTTAATAAGAATCACCCAGCGAAATGGATGATTTCGCTTCCGCGCTGAAGACCTTCCGCAGGAGGTTTCAGGCAGCTCTGCGGGCTGCGCGGGCCGAACCCCTGCCAGCTGCGGTGGTCACTGTGTCTGCAGTTGGGGTGGCGCTTGCCTTGGGTAGGCAGGTTGAAGAACTAGTCTCCCGCAACCTTCGGGGCCAGGTTTCGGCCAGGACACTTTGTTGACCACACAGGGTGGTACATACTCAGGACAGGGTCCCAACCCCTCCCCGCCCCAGACCCACTGAGGAGTTCTGCGCAGGCGCGGCAGTTGTGCGACATCCGTCACTTACGGCCGAAGCGGTTTGTGCTGGGAGTTGGTGGCGCGGTGCAGGGCTCTTAAGAACCAGCGGCTTGGGCGCGGGTAATCAGCTCCCTTTCCCCCCTTCCCCACCTCTTCTAGGTTCTTGGGACAACTGCGGAGCTTCCGGACCTGATGCGGGCGCCCTGTCTTGGACTGTCCCACCTTGCTCCTCTACTGCTCCGGGTGCTCCCGCGCCCAGGTGGGGGTGAGGGGCGGGGTCGGGGGCTGGGCTGGACTCCATCCTGGCATCTTCATGTTGAAATCTCCCGGTTAACTCACGGTTCTTCTTGTTTTCCAAGACTGGTTTCCGGGGATTGTGACTTGCAGGGTCCGCCATGGAGCCAGAGCAGATGCTGGAGGGACAGACGCAGGTACCAGGAGGCCCTGGCTTCAGGGTGGCGGTGTGTAGCAGGAAGGGGTGGCTCACGTCTCAGTGACCTGTGTTTTGTTTTCTAGGTTGCAGAAAACCCTCACTCTGAGTACGGTCTTACAGACAATGTCGAGGTAAGTCGCCCGGTTCTTATGCGTATCTGAACGTCTCTTACGAGCTGGAGAAAACTTGGGATCCATTTTTACTAGGTTGCTTTGCACAAGGGAAAACTTTATCGGCATGAACTAAATAGTATCAAATTATGGGTAGCCTGTTTTATTAGCGGTACTAATACTTCGTGGTATACAGACATTCAAATTAGTTTTGAGTCAAGAGGTTGAACTTCTGAAAGTGATAGAAACAAACATGCATTACTAATGGAGACAGTCGTTTTGCTTGGTGGGTATTAATGAATCTGTTGGGATATGTTTTGGAAAAACTGCACATTAAAATTACACCCATTGTCTTTGTAACAGAATAGTGTGCTGGTTGAGTCAATATTTAATAAATGTTGATTTTGCGTTCAGTAGTAGATGCCATTGGAATCTATAACACACGTAATAGACATTGTTTTTGCCTTACACAGTTAAGTCTGAATTCAAAGAACATATGTGAAAAACATACAAAAGAAGATATATTTTCTTAGAGCTTTTTCATATAAGTGCTAGGAGGTTGTTTAAAAGTAGAAGTTGTTTTGTAAATGAATGAATAAATGCTAGGACAAATGAATTAGCCAAAGCTGGGTGGGATATGTTAGGAAAATAGAGGTGTCTGGGAGATGTGTGTGTTTTATGGGGGGACAAAGGGCGGAGACATTGCCAGTGATTAAGCTTAGATAAATGTGGGAAGGAGTATTTCCAAGCAGAGTAATAATAGTAACAGCTGCTAGTATTTCTTTACTTTTACTGTGTGCCAGGTACACTGCTAAGTAATTTGCATGTCTCTTCAGTCCTGTAAAGCTCGGAGAAATTGAGTAATTTGTGTAAGGTCATCAGGAAGTAAGTGGAGGGCCATGTGTTAAAGCCAGGCAGGTTGACATTTTTGTGGTACATTTAAATTGTGTTGATGATCTTGAGTTGCCTGGCATGTGGAATGACCACTCTGTGCCTTATGAAATTGCTAGGAATGTTTCTGGGTTTGATATCTGTATTAAGAAGAGAACTTATTTCCATAATGTAGTCTTTAATTGAACCTGGTGAAGATCCTCTACACCACTTTGTGTTCTATTTATTTAAGAAACTTCTTTAGAGACATCAGCAGTCTTTTTTTCTTTTTTATTTATTTTTATTTTTTAAAGATTTTATTTATTTGACAGAGAGTGAGACAGCGAGAGAGGAAACATAGGCAAGGGGAGTGGGAGAGGGAGAAGCAGGCTTCCCACCAAGCAGGGAGCTCGCGGGAGCTCGACTTGGGGCTTGATCCCAGGACTCTGGGATCATGACCTGAGCCAAAGGCAGATGCCTAACGACTAAGCAACCCAGACGCCTCATCAGCAGTCTGATGGTGCTTGTATATGAAGGCAGAGTCATAATACATTAGAGCAGTGATTCCCAAAGGCTTTCTTTCAAGTCCTCAGACCAATTTCCATGGTAAAGTGAGAAAAAAATGAGAGGAGGGAGTGTTTGATAATGATACATTATTTGGTGATTGGTCTTCCTGCTTCTATAATTTTAAAATGCCCATTCTTTGTGAATTAATGGTGGTAGTAAAATAATAGTTTATTTATTCATAAGTTTTTACTTGGCAAAATAGAGTTAACATCCCTATGTTAGTCCCTTTGTTCATTGTGTAATTTTTAATTTGTTGTGGTATTTGAAAACCTGAAAACCACTACTCTATAGATGATACTTTTTCTCTTATTCTGTTTTATTTCCTTTATTGGCTTATAAGTTATAATTTCTTTTTAGGTGCTTGCTTTACGGTTTATAGCATGCAAGTCTAACTTCACAATTTACCTTCAAGTGGTATTATTTCTTTTTGTGTATAGTATAAAAACCTTACAACAAGGGCGCCTGGGTGGCTCATTAGGTTGAGGGTGGCTCAGTCGGTTGAGCGTCGGACTCTTGGTTTCAGTTTAGGTCATGATCTCTTGGGTTGTGGGATCCAGCCCCCGGTCGGGCTCCTTGTTCAGCAGGGAGTCCGCTTGAAGGATTCTCTTCCTCTGCCCTTCCCCCTGCTCGTTCTCTCTCTTAAAATAAATAAATAAATCAATCTTAAAAAAAACACAAACAGAAACCACCAAACCTTACAACAGTATTCTCCCATTTTCTCTCAACTGGCCTTTGTACTGTTGTTACATATTTTACTTCTACTTATGTTATAAATTCTGTAATTCATTATTTTTATTTTTTCTTTAAAAGGTTAATTATCTTTAAAGAGATTTAAACAATAAGAGAAAGGAATATTTCACATTTACCCACATATGTACCATTTACCATATTTGCCATCTTGACTCTTCATTCTTTTTTTTTTTTAATTAAGATTTTATTTATTTGACAGTGAGAGCGAGAGCATGCGCTCACAAGCAGGGGGAGCAGCAGAGGGAGAGGGAGAAGCAAGCTTTCTGCTGAGCAGGGAGCTCAATGTGGGGCTTGATCCTGGAACGCCAGGATCATGACCAGAGCCAAAGGCAGATGCTTAACTGACTGAGCTACCCAGATGCCCCTTGACTCTGCATTCTTTTGTGTAGATCCAGATTTCCTTCTGCCTTAAGGGCTTCTTTTAACATTTCTTGTAGTATAGGTCTGCTGGTAAGGAATTCTTCAAGCTCCTGAATGTCTGAAAAAGTCATTATTTTGTCCTTTTTTTTTTTTTTAAAGATTTTATTTATTTGTTTGAGAGAGAGAGAAACAGCATGAGAGGGGAGAGGGTCAGAGGGAGAAGCAGGCTTCCTGCTGAGCTGGGAGCCAGATGTGGGACTCGATCCCAGGACTCTGGGATCATGACCTGAGCTGAAGGCAGTTGCTTAACCAACTAAGCCACCCAGGCGCCCCCTTATTCTTTTTTTTTTTTTAAAGATTTTATTTATTTATTTGAGAGAGAGAATGAGATAGAGAGAGCATGAGAGGGGGGAGGGTCAGAGGGAGAAGCAGACTCCCTGCCGAGCAGGGAGCCCGATGCGGGACTCGATCCTGGGACTCCAGGATCATGACCTGAGCCGAAGGCAGTCGCTTAACCAACTGAGCCACCCAGGCGCCCCTGGTCTTTATTCTTGAGATATTTTTGCTGGGTATAGATTTGCTCCACTGTCTTTTTGGCTGACACTGTTTCTGACAGGAAGTCTGCAGTCACTTCTTTCTTTGCTTCTTCATACTTAATGTGTCTTCTTTTGGTGCTTTTATGATTTTATTACAGCTTTTAAATAATTTGATTATGGTATGTCTTCGTGTAGGTTTTTAAAAAAAATACGCATCTTTTGCTCAGGATTCATCGAGTTTCTTGGATCTGTGGGTTTAGAATTTTCATGAAATTTGGAAAAATTTCAGCCATTATTCAAATATTTTTAAGTACTCTGTAAACTTATATTTTCCTCTCCCTTCTGAAGGTGTGGAAGATGTTATAATAACTGGTTAATGGGGATGCCTGGGTGGCTCAGTCAGTTAAGCGGCTCCCTTTGGCTCAGGTCAAGATCCCAGGGCTCTGGGATCGAGTCCCGCATCGGGCTTCTTGCTCAGCAGGGAGCCTGCTTCTCCCTCTGCCTGCAGCTCCCCCTGCTTGTGCTCTTGCTCATTCTCTCTCACCCACGCTCTCTCTAGCAAATAAATAAATAAAATCTTAAAAAAAAACAAAAAACTGGTTAATGGCATTGCCTGTTCTATCATCTGTATCATTTCTGGGTCTATTTCTGTGAATTGAATTTTTTCCTCATTATGGGTAGCATATCCTGCTTCTTTGCCTGCATGATGATTTCTTTTTGGAGGCTGGGCATTGTGCATTTTACCTTGTTTGGGTACTGGTTATTTTTGTATTCCTTCAAACATTCTTTTTTTTTTTTTAAGATTTTTTTTTTTTCATTTGAGAGAGAGAGAGAGCACGAGAAGGGGTTGGGTCAGAGGGAGAAGCAGACTCCCCACTGAGCAGGGAGCCTGACTCGGGACGCCATCCTGGGACTCCAGGATCATGACCTGAGCCGTAAGGCAGTCGCTCAACCAACTGAGCCACCCAGGCACCCCCCTTCAAACATTCTTGAACTTTGTTCTAGGACACACTTAAGTTACTGAGAAACAATTTGATTCTTTTGAGGTTTGCTTTAAGCTTTGTTAGGTAGAACAAGACCAGCCTTTAATTTAGGCCTAATATCCTCCTCTTTCATCTTCCCCAGTGCTCCATGTATTACCCAGTTTTCCAATTTTGGGTCACAGGAACATGAACTATTCCTGGCCTTGTATGAGCTGCAGGGATTATGTCTCCTGCTCTTTCCAGGTGTTTTTTTCCTTGGCCTTGGGTAATTTACTGTTATGTATGCACTGATCTCTTTAGTCTCTTTCTGCACATCTCTCTCCTCTCCATGCACTCTGCAGTACTCTGTCCTGCAAATTCTAGTTGTCTTGATCTCCCTGAAGTTTCAAGTCTGGCTTCTCAGCTCAGGGAGACTGCTGGGCTCTGCTTTTCTCTCTGCATTGCCTCCTATGTTTTCTAGGCAGGAAGCAGTAAGCTGGGACAATCCTACAGCTCCCCTTATTTTTTTCCCATTTTTTGTGATCATTGTTGTATACCATTAACACCTTTTACCTTTTGAGGGGGGTAATTTATATATATATATTTTTAGATTAATTCAGGATTTGGGCTTAAGCATGGAAGTTGGCACATAGTAGATATTCATTAAATATTTGAATGCAAAGGGGTGCCTGGGTGGCTCAGTCATTAAGCGTCTGCCTTCGGCTCAGGTCGTGATCCCAGAGTCCTGGAATCGAGCCCCCGCATCGGGCTCCCTGCTCGGCGGGAAGCCTGCTTCTCCCTCTCCCACTCCCCCTGCTTGTGTTCCCTCTCTCGCTGTGTCTCTCTCTGTCAAATAAATAAAATCTTTAAAAAAAAATTTTTTGAATAAAAAAATGAGGATTTGGTCAAGGGGTTTATTATAAGATCTTTAGGAGTTGTTCAGGTGTTGCTCTTTCTTATTGAAGGCATTGGAATGTCATGTAACTGACTAGTTTTTGTCATATATGGGTATTATCTGTTGAAATTTACCAAGGAGCAATAAATTTGTTAATCCATGAGCAAGTAAATAACTATTTTACCATTAGTTAAGTATAGAGCATTATTGTCTTGTCTCAAAATAAGATGGAAAATGAGCGAACTTAGAGTAGTTGGCAGACATAGTTGTGGGAACTATCTTTGGAAACCATGGTATATATATATACACATTTTAGATATATGATTAAAGTTTTTTTATCACTTTTTATAAAATAAAATTGTCTAAAAAATTAAGTCTAGCGGATGTTTGTTGTTGTTGACTCATTTATATCCAGTTTGAGTATGATTGAAGTTAAAGTTCAGGTTTTTTTAGTGATTTTATTTTTAAGTAATCTCTTCACCCAATGTGGGGCTCGAACCCACAACCCCTAGATCAAGAGTTGCACGCTCCACCAGCTGAACGAGCCAGGTGCCCTGAAAGTTCATTTATTTTATTTTATTTTTAAAAATTTATTCATTTGAGAAAGAGTGAGGGAGCACAAGCAAGGGGAGGGTTACAGAGAGAAGGAGAAGCAGACTCCCCGTTGAGCGGGTAGCCTGATGTGGGGCTCAATCCCAGGACCCTAGGACCATGACCTGAGCCGAAGGCAGATGCTTAGTCACTTAGCCGGCTGAGCCACCCAGGTGCCCCCAAAAGTTCATTTAAATGAAAATGTTCTTAATAATGTTTTGCCTTTTAGATAGGCACTTATTTCTAAGTTTCTAAAATGGTTGATTTGTGGGCGCCTGGGTGGCTCAGTTGGTTAAGCATCTGCCTTCGGCTCAGGTCATGATCCTGGAGTCCCTGGATCGAGTCCCGCATCGGGCTCTTTGCTCGGCAGGGAGCCTGCTTCTCCCTCTGACCCTCCCCCCTCTCATGTGCTCTCTCTCTCTCTCTCATTCTCTCTGTCTCAAATAAATAAACAAAATCTTTAAAAAAAAAATGGTTGATTTGTAAAAGAATGCAAAGTTTTTCAGTAAAGCAGTGTTTGATGGCTCTGGATGTTAGATGAATATATGTCAAAGACCTAAAATTTGGGGGTTCTTAGGAGTAGAAGGTATAAGTTGTTTCTTAAACATCATTTAAATATCACATTAATGATCTTTTCCATATTAGTAATTCCCCCATTTTTTGGCCTTCGTTTACTTAATATTTTTTCTTGATTCTGTTCACTTTTAAAAATCACGAATGCATTTCTTTAAAAAAGAAACAAAGGGAAAAGCATTCTAATTTTGATAGAGGATAACCATAAAAATGACAACAGTGAATATAAAATGGTGGTAAAAAATTTTAGCTATATTCTGTTGCCATTGGAAAGCTCTGAGCCTGAAGCCTGCTCTCTGTTAAGAAGAGAGTTTAGCAAATGTTACAGAAGTGTTACAGACCTATTAGTACCAAAGTGAGTCTTTGTCCTTGATACTGTGATGAAAAAATTGAAACAGGTCTAGCTTTCTCAGTGTGGTTCAGTGCTACTTAGTGTCCTGTCCAGATTTTTGAAGCATAGTATAAGAAGGTATTCTTATGAAAAAAAGAGAAAGCACTTGTATTTACTCCTAAACAGGCAAAAAGAAAGGGAGAAAGAGTAGGATCAGGAGATACTGGGGTGTGTGGCTTATTCAGTCGGTAGAGTATGTAGTGCTTGATCTCAGGCTCCTGAGTTCAAGCCCCACATTGGGTGTGGAGCCTACTTAATTAAAATAAGTAAATAAAAGAATGAGATACTATGTTGCCTTCAGAGAGAAAAAGTTTAAATGGAATTTAGAGACTGGTCTGATTTTATTTTGGCAGAGAGATTTGCTGTTCAATATCAGCTCTCTAGTCATTGATTTGTCTTTTCTATTAGTGTCATATTTCCATTAATTTTTGTTTACCACTCAAAATAATCTAGTTATTTGTAATATACATGCATGTTTTTTGAATCTACTAGAGGATAGTAGACAATGAGAAGATGAATGCAGAAAAGTCATCAAAACAGAAAGTGGATCTCCAGTCTTTGCCAACTCGTGCCTACCTGGATCAGACAGTTGTGCCTATTTTATTACAGGGACTTGCTGTGCTTGCAAAAGAAAGGTAAGATAATAGTGTCTGCAAATGGAGTACCCAGAGAAAGCTAAATAAAGACTTCCCTAATTGAAATATCACTAGTTTAAAAAAAAGAGAAAAAAAGGAATATCATTAGTTGTGTTATTTATAAAATATAAGAAATTTATGGATATTAGAGTTAAAAAAAAGTAAGTCAGCCATAATATCATCCATTCAGACACTTTCATTTCTCTCTTCTAGTGTTAGATCATCTGCATATTTGTAAAGCTTTGTAATCATGGTATACATGTAATTTTATATGTCCTTTGTACTTAATATTATAACATAAAACTTTTTCCATATCTCTGCATAGCCTTTGTGATTATAATTTAATTATAACAATACCACAATTAATTTAGCCATTTTCTTGTTGTTGAACTCTTAGGTCCAATTTCCTTTGTTAATCTAGGTTAGCAGGCAATTTATATGTTTTCATGCCTCTTTTGACTTTGTTTAATTACTTTTTTTAAGATTTTATTTATTAATTTGACAGAGACAGCGAGAGAGGGAACACTGCAGGGGGAGTGGGAGAGGGAGAAGCAGGCTCCCCGCTGAGCAGGGAGCCCGATGCAGGGCTCAATCCCAGGACCCTGGGATCATGACCTGAGCCGAAGGCAGATGCCTAACGACTGAGCCACCCAGGCACCCCTTTAATTACTTTCTTAGGATAAATTCCAAGAGTTGATTTGCTGGTTTGAGGAACATGACTATTACAGTGTTTGACACATAAAAACACTTTTCTGTCCAAAAGTTTATCGTTACATTTCTTCCACTATCATAACATCAACAGCATGAGTATTATTATAAACTTTTCTTGCCAAGCTCTTTTGATTTGTATTTCTTTGTTAGCAACATTACAGTTTTTTTCTGTACATGTTTTTTCCTTATGATTCTACCTAAGTTTTTTTGTATAAGCAAATCCAATAAGAAAAATATTGGTTATGTGTATAAAATAGAATTTGTTTATGACTGCAGGATATGTCTTGGCTCTAATACTGTCAATTAAAATATGGGCATCTTTTATATATTTTTTTGTTCTTTATCTACAGAAGGTCGATACAGGGGAATTATGAATATTGCTTTAAATGCTAGAAGGAAAAATTTGAAGTTTTAAAGTAACATGCTATTAGTAAATACACTTTTTAAGTAAGGAATTCTGGCAAAATTATTCATGAAATGAATCATAAATATTATGTGAAAAATTGTTTATGTCTAGGCAGTTCAAAAGACTATTTAAAATGCTGAGGGAATGTTTTGAGATCATTGTAAATTAATTCTAAATATGCCTTTTCTTTCTTTTTTTTTTTTTCTAGATTTTATTTATTTTTCAACAGAGAGAGAGAGACAGCGAGAAAGGGAACACAAGCGGGGGAGAGAGGGAGGGGGAGAAGCAGGCCTCCCGCCGAGGAGGGAGCCAGATGTGGGGCTTGATCCCAGGACCCTGGGACCACGACCCGAGCCGAAGGCAGACACTCAATGACTGAGCCACCCAGGCGCCCCTAAATATGCCTTTTCATAGTAGGATTTTAAATAGCTGATTCCCCCAACTTTTCATCTTTCAACTTGTTTTCTCAGCAAGAATAATTTATGGAAAAGTGATAAATATGACTATATCTTTTGTTAACATTTTTCCTAGTTTTATTGAGAAATAATTGACATATATCACTGTATAAGCCTAAGGCATATAGCATAGTGGTTTGATTTACATATATTGTGAAATGATAACCACAGTGGGTTTAGTTAACATCCATCATCTTACACAGATGCAATAAAAAGGAAAAAAGAAATAAAAAGAAATTCTCCTTGTGATGAGAACTCTTAGGTCCTTCCCTCAACAACTTTGCTGTCTGTCACACAGCAGTGTTAGCTGTGGTCATTGTAGCGTACATCATAGCCCTGGTGCTTACTCGTCTTGGAACTGGAAGTGTGTTCCTTTTGACCACCTTCCTCCAGTTCCTCATTCTCCCACCACTTAATTTTTTTTTTTTAAAGATCTTATTTATTTATTTGACAGAGCTAGAGAGAGAGAGAGAGAAAGCACAAGTAGGCAGAGCAGTAGGCAGAGGGAGAGGGAGAAGCAGGCTTCTGTTGACCAGAGACCCAGGACCCTGGGATCATGACCTGAGCCAAAGGCCAATGCTTAACCGAATGAGCCACCCAGATGCCCTTACTACCTCTTGATTTTAAAATATGTTTAACTTCTCAGTTGCACTGTGTGGTAGCAGTATTAGAACTATTAGTGATTTAAGTATTTGAAGTAAAATAGAGGTGCCTTTTTTTTCTTTTTTTTTTTAAAGATTTTATTGTCAGAGAGAGAAAGAGAGACAGGGCACAAGCAGGGGGAGCGGCAGGCAGAGGGAGAAGCAGGCTCCCTGCTGAGCAAGGAGCCCAGTGTGGGACTTGATCCCAGTACCCTGGGATCATGACCTGAGCCAAAGGCAGACACTTAACCGACCGAGCTACCCAGGCATCCCTAGAGGTGCCTTTTTAAAAAGAAACATACCAGTACTTGTCCAAATGAATATTGAATCCTTTGATTAGTTTTTCGGTGTTGATCCACTTGTCTCAGTGATGCTACAGCCATTTTCCCATATTGTTTTTGTACTCTTATTGAAGGGTAATACCTGCGGAAAAATTGTGCGTATCGTAGGTGTATGGTTTGATGAATTTTCAGAATCTAGACATATCCACATAACTTGCACTCAGATCAAGAAATTAATACTGTCAGGTCCCCAGAATTCTCCCTCATGACCCCTTTAAGTCATTATCCCCCCTGGGTAATCGTCATCCCATTGTCAAAAATTACATTTTTGAAACTTGTGTTTTAGAATTGTGTTTATAACCAGATTTAAGCCATACAAAACTTTCAGTCTCTTTTAACTATGTTGTTGACTAACTTACTTGCCTGTTTTACTTAACCATATTTACCACAAATGGCCTTTGAGTATAAAATGAAAATTAATCTGAAAAAGATGTGTTTCTGTTATGGAACAATACATTTAAGTTAATACACTTAGAATATAAATTTCTAAATTTTGGATTTCTTTTCCCTTACAGACCACCAAATCCCATTGAATTTCTAGCATCATATCTTTTAAAAAACAAGGCACAGTTTGAAGATCGAAACTGACTTATTGGGAAGAACAGAAAAATTTGGTTTCTACTGTAGATTTACATGATTAAGAGGCAGCTTTAATTGCCATGATTTTCCCCCCTTTTTGGAAGTATAAGAACCTTCAGGACAACAGAACTTATTTCCGGAATTACAGAAGAAAACATATATCCCTTATTTTGATTTAATCACCATACTTATTTAATGAGTGTATTCTGTGCAATTTTTTCTCAGATTGTCTTTAACTTTGTTTTTAAAATGACCTTCAAAATAAACTGTTAAAACGTCATTATTTGAAAGTAGTTTTTGTTTTATATGACAAATATTTTATATGGTTCAGTTATTTTCATGAATTGCTTCTTTCTTGGGTCTTAGAATGCTGCAGAATTTTACAACAGCATGAATATACATCAGAGTCAAGTTCAACCTAAAAAAAAATCTCAGCCAGTTTTTCTTGGACCTCTTGGAGGGTGGGATCTGGGCATTTTCAGTTTTTAACATCACAGGTGACTAATGAACAATGAAGTTGGAGTATTGATATAAGCATTGTGGAGGGTGTGCAATATCCTTCATTGCTATAAACCTTTACGGTAGTAATATAATAATAGCTGTCTTTTATTGCAATTCTGTGTATCAGGCATAAGTACTATTTTACTTAAATTATCTTTAATATAGCAACTCTACAAAGTAGATATTGTTATTCCCATTTTGCAGATGAGGAAACATTTGGAGAGGTTAAGTGACTTGTTCAAGACCACACTGCTGGTAAGTGCTTGAATGGCATTCAAACCCAGTTCTGAATCTGTTGCTGATAGCTATGTGAGAAGTACTTGTGCGAGTTCGCATCCTTGCTTCTTTTGGCAATAAAAAACATCAGCCAGTCCTTTTTTGGGGGTCTGCTCACTTTGTCCTGTATGAAAAAATTAAGGTAACTCATTAGCTCAGAAAAAAGAAAACTGTCTGAAGAAAGCCAGGCAGGAAGCATATTAAGAGAAGAGGTTCTCGGTGGGGAATGACTTTGCCCTCTCACTCCAGAGGACATTTGGCAGTGTCTAGAAACATTTTGGGTGTCACTACTGTAGTAAGGTGGAGTTCTACTGGCATCTAGTGGGTAATGTCCAGGAATGCTGCTAAATATTTTAGAATACACAGGACAACCTGCATGCCCCACCCATTCACAAGAATTATCCAGTTCAAAATATCAGTCAGTGCTAAGGTTGGAGAAACCCTGTTTTGGGGGTACCTGGCTGGCTCAGTTGGTAGCAGGCAACTCTTGATCTCAGGATCATGAGTTTGAGCCCCACATTGGGCATAGAGTTTACTTAAAAAAAAAGAAAAGAAAAACCCTGGGGCGACTGGGTGGCTCAGTCGTTGAGCATCTGCCTTCGGCTCAGGTCATGGTCCCAGGGTCCTGGGATTGAGCCCCGCGTCAGGCTCCCTGCTCCGCAGGGGGCCTGCTTCTCCCTCTCCCACTCCCCCTGCTTGTGTTCCCTCTCTCGCTGTGTCTCTGTCAAATAAATAAAATCTTAAAAAAAAAAAAAAAAGACACATTAAAGATGTGTATCCAAGCTAAACATGTGAAGGCAAAGTTGAGATATGAGGTATGCTGATGAGGTATGTCTTATAGTTCCTTTAATACAGGAAAAGCTTATTTCAGTAGGAGTGATGCATGTGGGGAGGGGACATGGTTTTGATTTAAAATTGCAGATCTAGGGGCGCCTGGGTGGCTCAGTCGTTAAGCGTCTGCCTTCGGCTCAGGTCATGATCCCAGGGTCCTGGGATCGAGCCCCGCATCAGGCTCCCTGCTCCGCGGGAAGCCTGCTTCTCTCTCTCCCACTCCCCCTGCTTGTGTTCCCTCTCTCGCTGTGTCTCTTTCTGTCAAATAAATGAATAAAATCTTAAAAAATAAATAAATAAAAAAATAAATAAAATTGCAGATCTATATAATTTGCATAGGAAAAACCTGCAAAGATTGGGATCTCTTGCTTATAAAGTAGTTTCCACAAATACTAATTCCATCAGATGCATTTTGGTTATTTGGCTAACTCCTACATTAATCTGCCCAAGTCTTTTTTGTGATATTTTAACATTTGATTAAGTACTAATTGGGTAATTTTTTATTAAAGCATCAATAGTTTATCATCTTACAGCAGTTCTTCATCCGTGATTCACATCAGAGCCACTTGGGGAACTTTTCATATATATCTCATATATAAAGAGCCCTGGAGAGCCTGATTAAATTGTGATAGAGCCTGGCTTCTAAATTTGACAAAAACTCTTTAAGGCATTCCGATAGACCCCTCTGTTTAAGACCACTTAGAAGTAATATAGTACTCCGCCTAGTGCTACATTACTTCTAGTGTTCTATTGAATTGTCTTTGAGTTGGGGCTTAAATTACTCAATCTTGAAATTGATACTTTTTAAAGTAACAGCTGAGAATAGGCGTATCTTTTGCTGGCAGTACACATGCTACTTAACCGAACACTTATCATGTGCTAGGCACCATGCTAAATACATGAATTGTATAATCCTCAAAGCCCTGTGAGGTACGTTTAATTTTAATACCTCATTTTTAGATGAGAAAAGTGAGATTTTGTTAAGTTGCTCAAGGTTATAGGGGAAATAACTTTGGGGCAGGGATTCAAAGCCAGCGTAACGCTCTATTACTTTTCCTTAATGCTATATTACCCTCTGCTCTAATGCTTTCAGGTGTGCTTAAAATTTTTCTTTGGGGGAAAATCAGTCTGCTCTCTTGTGTGTATAGTAGAAGCCCTTTTATCTAGTTGGTTGATGAAAAAGTGAGTCATGGTAGGAAATCATAAATGACACTGAATGGTTTTTTTAAAACTTAAACATGTTAATCTGTATTAACTTGTTAATATTTCTGTTCCAATCTTTTCTCTGGGATTGGGTTCTCTGATTGGAATTCTGTATCATTTTTCTTCCTCAAACCACTCCTGTGATGTATGGTCTGCACATTTCAGTCTCAAGTTTTTTTAAGAGTAGAATATGCTTTTAGACATTTAAGCAGTAATTTGTAGAATCCTATGCTTTTTTCATGATTTTGTTCTCCAGCCTTCAGTTATCTTACCTGCCTCTAATTTGACAGTTTTTACTTAATCTTTCCAAAGCATTCCACCTAATTTGTGTACCCCTTTTGCATTATGTGTTTGTATTTCATTGGTTTATGTAATATTTAAATTATGTAATGGTAGAACCTAGTGCAACTGGCCTAAGTAAGCTGGAGAACACTATTGGCCTTTGTTAGTTATGCACACAAACCTGGGGAGGAGTCTGCAATCATGTGAGAGTTTCCTAAAAAGTGTAGTCTGTAAGCTTACGAGTTCAACTTTATTATACCCTGGGAATGGAGAACATCACTTACTCTGGTAAGCTGGTGAAATAGAAACCAGTTAAACAAATTTCTCTATACTTTGATGAGGTATTTTACATGTAGCTGGCAATTGTATTATAGAAACCATTCCTACCCTTTGAATGCTTAATGGATAGGTTATTGTTTAGTAAACAAATACAGAAATAGAGTAGAAAGTCCTATATGTTATAGAGTGAATTCTTGAATTACGTTGGTAGGTAGGTTAGTGGGAGGACCAGTAGAGCAAGTCAGGCATAGATAAGTAGAGGAAATAGAGACCTTGAATTGAAAAAAGGAAAAATGGTTTGGATAGAATGACAACATTGTCTACTTAATTCTGATGATCCTATGGGAAGAATATTGAACCTTTGCTTAAATTTTATTTAGGAGAAGGTATAGTGGGATTTTAAGATTGATAACTTCCTGTTAGAAACATAGAATGGTGGTAGGGATAGCATAACATATTATAGCCAGATATTTTTCTGGACTGGATTCCAAAAAGGCATTAACAAATTGGAGGCCTGATACATATCATCAAACTAGAAATGAGGGACGAAGTTGAAAGCTGTAAATGGCTATCACTGAGAATCTATTTATTTAAAAATCTCTACATTTAAATTAGGAAAGTAGGAAAGTAATATAATAGTGGAAAATAGGTCACCAGATATAAAAGGGCCAGGCAGTAATGAATAAGAATTTTCTTTAGGGGTGCCTGGGTGGCTCAGATGGATAAGCTTCTGCCTTCAGCTCAGGTCATGATCCCAGGGTCCTGGGATCGAGTCCCGCATCGGGCTCCCTGCTAGGCGGGGAGCCTGCTTCTCCCTCTGCCTCTGCCTCTCTCTTTCTCTGTCTCTCTCTGACTCTCATGAATAAATAAATAAAACATTTAAAAAAAAAAGAATTTTCTTTAAAAAAAAAACCTCTTATCAGCCTTTTAAAAAAACTTAAAAATCTTTTTTTTTTTTAAAGATTTTTTATTGATTTATTTGACAGAGAGAGAGCGAGAGAGGGAACACAAACAGGGGGAGTGGGAGAGGGAGAAGCAGACTCCCTGCTGAGCAGGGAGCCCAATGCGGGGCTCAATCCCAGGACCCTGGGATCATGACCTGAGAAGGCAGCCGCTTAACCAACTGAGCCACCCAGGTGCCCAACTTAAAAATCTTTTAACTCTGCTATTTCATTTCTGGGGATTCCAAATAATATTAACAATAAATATGAAAAAAGTTTTATAAAATTTATTCAAAAAAATTGGAAGTGAGCAAATTTTTATCTTAAGAATCACTAAATATGTACTTAGCTCAGTGTCAGGTACATAGTTAAGTGTTTAATAAATATTACTTATTAAGTTTGGCTTATAATGGAAGGGCAAACTTGACACTAGATTAGAGTACTAGTTTTTTTTTTTTTAAGATTTTATTTATTTGAGAGAGAGCATGAGAGAGAGAGAGAGAGAGAGCACAAGCAGGAGAGGCAGAGGGAGAGGGAGAAGCAGACTCCCCAGTGAGCTGGGAGCCTGACATGGGGCTCGATCCCAGAACAGTGAGATCATGACCTGAGCCGAAGGCAGACGCTTAACCATCTCAGCCACCCAGGCGCCCCTAGTTTTTTTTTTATTTTTTATTTTTTTTTAAATTGAAGTACAGTTGACACACACAATGTTACATTAGTTTCAGGTTTACAACACAGTGATTCAATAACTCTGTAAGTTATGCTGTGCTCACAAGTGTAGCTACCATCTGTCACCATACAACGCTATTACAAGACCATTGACTGTATTCCCTATACTGTACCTCTCATCCCTGTGACTTACTCATTCCATAACTGGAATCTTCCAGTTTCTGGAAGAAACTTCTGTTTCTGCTTTTTTGTTTATTCATTTTTGTTTTTTAGATTCTACATGTAAGTGAAATCATAATGGTATTGGTCTTTCTTAAAGTACCAGTTTTAATTGAAATCAAAAGAGCATCTTTATGCTAAACTCGTCTCTCAACTTTGATTTTTTCAAAACTCTGTGGTTTTATTCTAGAATATTTTTTGGATATAGGGCTTTTAGTAATTAGTGGACTCCTCAAGCTGTCCGCTGTGGATAAGTAAATTATAAAAATGGTCAATTTAATATTGCCATGTGGATTCCAAAAATCAAGCCTAAGGATGTATTTTGTGTGTGTGTGTCGGTACTATATGTGTATGGCACAAAATTCCAAAGATACACAAAACTTTAAATCTTTTGTCCATCCTTGCACTTCAGCCACCTAAACAAGTACTGTTACCAGTTTATTGTGTTTTCTTCTAGAAGTATTCTGTGTATATGCAAGTGTATGAGAATACATTTTTAAAGTATTCATTTTTACACGAATGGTAGCATTCTTTACACATTGTTCTGCAATCTGCCTTTTTTTTTTTTAGCTCTCTATATCAGTATAGAGAGCTTATTCTTTTTAATGGGTGCATATGTAACAAGTCTCATATTGATGGATATTGTGGTTGTGCTAGTTGTTTGCTAATATAGACTGATGCAGTGAATATAGGACATGCTTTTTCAGAACATATGTTGGTTTCTGGGACTAGTGGTGCTTTATTTATTAAAGTCTGCTTTATAGGGACTCTCTTATTAGTGAGGAATTCCTCCTTACTTTTTGCTATGACTGATGTTTATGTAGTGTCAAACTCAAATCCCCAGTGGATATAATGGAAATTGTTAATACATGGGAATTGTACATATTGCCAAACAGGCTTCTCCTGGGATATGAAATGAGTATTTTGCATTATATGGGTCTCCATTAATTTAGGGGAGGTAAGTGAATAGTTTGAACATATTTCTTTCAAGAGTCTATCCTTGAATAAGGTAGCTAAAAAAAGATGGACAGAAGGAATAATGATGGGATATATTGAGAGCATTCTAGAGATAATAGAAGGTTTTTTAACCTTTCACTTTTTGGGGCGCCTGGGTGGCTCAGTCATTAAGCGTCTGCCTTTGGCTCAGGTAATGATCCCAAGGTCCTGGGATGGAGCCCTGCATCCGGCTCCCTGCTCCACGGGAGGCTTGCTTCTCCCTTTCCCACTCCCCCTGCTTGTGTTCCCTCTCTCACTGTGTCTCTGTCAAATAAATAAATAAAATCTTAAAACAACAACAGCAATACCTTTCACTTTTCTTGGCATTGTGGTCTTTGCTGAGTTTGACCAGTAAGAAAAATCCTTTGGGGAAAGAAGCCACCAACAGAGCATTTTCATAGGGAGGAAGCTTAAATTTAAATTAGGTTACTAGTTTGGAATGAGTCCTAGGATTGTTGCTAGGAGCAGAGGATAATGATAAGAAGAAACAAAGAACAGCTTATAAATTGTTTTCAGAATATTTTCACTTAATGATTCTTACAGCAAGCCTGTGAGTTAGATATTATTGCTCTTTGCATTTGACAGATGAGAAGACTGAGGCTTGAAAAGGTTACATTACTAGATGCCCATGATCACCGCTGGTGAGGGACAGAGCCATGACTCAAATCTGATTTTCTAATTTGACCAGCCTGAAGTATGAAGTTCATTGTATTCAGTGTTCCTTCCATCCTTTTTTTGGGTATAGAAACAGAATCAGGAATCATTAACTTCAAAAGCTATCACTGCTTATCAATGCCACATCAACCATATCAACAGTTTTCCTTTTCTTGAAATTTATGATGAAAAGTTTACCAGTTTACCATGCCATCATTTACCACTGATTTTTGGGGCTCTAGGAAGAGTCCTGTGGCATTAGCTGCAACCTGCCTTTCTGTTATCTTTAAAACGACTATTTGGCACATCTTTTTTTTTTTTTTTTCCTGCATAATATGTAATATTTTGGCAGGTTAGTGGTGAAGTGAGAGGGTTAAAATTTGAGTAAAGAAATACATGTCAGTGGATATTTAATCTAATAACTGTAGAAAAAGTTGTGAAAGCCAGAAATATTCCAGTAATTGACCAGGCTTTTAGGCCGGGGATCTCACACAAGATCCTTGGGGCTTAACGTTGAAAAAATTGGAGGAGGGGTGGGAACAGGATAGTAAATTAAAAATATATATATATGGCACTAGGGAAACTTGAGTATTAGGCAGCCAGATAGATATCTGCTTTGAACTCTACCAACGATGTTTAGTATGAAATTCAGATATAACAATTTATGGTTTTAACCCTAAATCTTTCATTGAAGACATGCAAGTTTCTCTTTCTGTCCAGTTTTGGAATGGTCTACTTCATAACAACACTTCCTCCGGGGTCCAAGATATCCTACTTTCCTATGCTTCTTCTATAATTTTAAAGGAATTCTTTGTTCCTGACACTTATGTGAAATACTGGGGTTTATAAGAGAAGGAAGGGTTGGAAATAATGTTTGTTGTATGCATACTCTGTCAGGCTCTACATTTATTAACTCTTGTAATCCTAGGGACACCCCTTGAATATATTATCCCCTCTTCATAGATGAGAATTACAGGCTAGCTATATCACACTTGAATCTAATTAGGGAGTTAAGACAATGCACCTACATCCGTATAAAATGAAACAAGATAAATGTTTACAGTGTCAGAGCCAAGATTAGGTGGTAAAGGTGGCCCAGTGAAGCAAAAACTAGCATTTGCGGGGACCACAGGCACACTATCGTGTGCCTGTTTCTACAAATGAACTTCCCAACGTGGCCACAGGCTTGCATCCCTAGGAGTGAAACCTTGGGGGTGTGAATCCACCAAAGATTCGTGTGTATGATGAGGTCGGGGAGGACAAGCTGGACTGTCCTCGTGGAAAGCCGCATCGGCGTGCCCTCGGTGCTCTTCATTTAAGGAAGTTGGCTGGGGGAGGGGGCTTGCCCTGCGGCTGCGTCCTGCTCCCACCCCCCCCCCGCCGCTCCCCCCTCCCCCCCCAGCCGCTCCCCCCTCCCCCCCCAGCCTCTGCTGCCGCTAAACCCCGGAGAGCGGAGCGTGCACGTTGAGATTCCTCGGCGGGCCTGGCAGCGGCTGCTGGGCATGCTCAGTGGGCAGGACCCGTTAGAGTGGCGAGTAAGGAAGCGTTGGCTCTTCTCTGGGTCTGCCTTCCCCGGTTCAGGCCCCGGCCCTGGGCTTTTGTGTGAGCGGAGCTGTAGCCGCCGCTGCCTCCTCGCGGGGCCGCCTGACCCCAGATGCCGTCTGGCCTGTCCGGTTTCCGCCGTTAACCTCGCCGCGCGGCTGGAGGAGGAGCGGGGCGGGGCGGGGCCCGCGGGCCGGCGGCCGGGCGGGCAGGAGGGCCCTGCTGGGGGTGGGGGTGGGTGCGGGGAGTCCCGCGGGGGGTGGGGGGAGGGGGCGGGCGCGGAGTCACGGGGGTGGGGTCACCGGCGGTGGCTCGGGGAGGCCAGCTGGGAGGGGAGGGGGCCGTGGGGGCGGCTCGGCGGAACCAGCCGCGGCTGGGGAGCAGCGGCGAGTCCGGGGGCCGGGGCCAGGGCTTTCCGGGCTTCGGTGAAGCCGCCGCGGGCCCCATCTTCCGGCGGTGGCCGGAGTTTGTGGTGATTGTTGCTGCCGCCGCCACCGCCCCGGCTGCCATCTCCTCCTCCTGGGCCGCCGCCTCCTCCTCTTCCTCCTCCTCCTGGGCCGGGCTGATCCCCTCCCCGCTGCCGCCTCCTCCTGGGCTGGGCCCGCGGTGTCTCGTCCCCTCGCGGAGCCGCTCCTGTCGCCGCCGCCGCCGCCTCCTCATTCATCCTCGTGCACCATAGGCGGCACAGGCACCAAGATGTCCAACCGAGTGGTCTGCCGGGAAGCCAGTCACGCCGGGAGCTGGTACACAGCCTCAGGTAGGGCCCCAGGCCGGCCGGCCCGTCAGCCCGCCGCCGCCTCCTGGCCCCGCGCCCGGCCGGCCGAGGTCCGCGGCCCGGCCCCGCGCGGCGGCGGGAGGGACGAGGGCGCGGACGGCCGCCTGCCGCGGACCGCGTGGGGAGGGAGCGGCCCGGAGGCCGACCTCGCCGCCTCCCCCACCCGGGTGGCATCCCGCCGGGCAGCCCGGGGCCGGTCGCCCTCTCGCTCACCCCGGAGTTGGGCGAGAGGGAGAGTCGCCGCCTTGGCAGCATGCGCCCTCCCTCGGGACCAGGCTCGAGGCAAGAATGTGCTCCCGGTGCTCCCGGACCCGAGCCTACTTGTCGCCTCCTCCGGCTCCCGGGAATCGGGCGGCCGAGCGCTGCCACCCCCGGGAGGACGGTTTGCCCGGCGCCCGAGCCCCGCTTCCCCCACCCGGAGCCGAGGGAGGGACGCGCGTTCCAGTGCTCGCGGTTGCTCCCCGCCGGCGGTCCGAGAGGCGCCCGCGACCCGGGCAGTTCTCGGTCTGGCAGTGTGCACGGCCGATTCTGCTCACCCGTCTCCTGCGGGGAAGTCTTCTCCCTCTTCCGCTGGCAGTTTAGAAAGAGGCAGCGTTCCCCTCACCTTTAAGGTGCTCAGCTGTCTGGAAAGGAGTGCAGGGTAGTACTTTTTCCCGTTGCCAGACTAGAGAGAAGGTCTCCGCCTGTGAGATCTGTTGCAGGAGGGCCTTTTCTGGGATTTGCAGCTCCTGTATGCTGGGGGTAGGGTAGAAGTATTGCGAAGCCGTGGCTTGGGGTGGCCTCCCAGCTCTTTTGTCAGTGTTTTCATTGTTACTGTCATTCACGGAAAGGGGCAGCTGGAGATGGCATCAGCACTTTTGCTCGGCAGCCTCACCAGTCTCTAGTCGCTCAACCCCAAGCAGGTGCTGGAACTACCTAACGAATTAGATTAGGGTCTGAGCGAATTTAGTCTTCTGTCGACACTGTCTACAAACATTTTAGAGCTCTTTATGTAAGAAAGCCTAGGGACTTTCCCTTTAATAAACGTTTTGTTAGGACGACTGTTTTCTGGGATTACTTTCAGGAGTCACATTTCTGGTAAGTTAACGAAGAAAGTTCTACTGTGATTCCTAATAGTTTTCAGTCATTTGGTATTGGCTTATCAATAACTGGACCTAACTTTAATGTGGATCGCATCATGTTTCCTTTTGCAAATAGTTGGGTTGGGTAGTGACATGGTTTGTGAGACGACAAAGATTTGGAAGAAAATTCATTTCTCTGAAGTTGCTAAACGGGCTCATAAATACATGCACTTTCCTGACTTACTGAAGATGTGCTATGTTAAGAAGACACAAAAGAATCATAATGATTGGATTTGCAAGCCTAACAGGTAGCTGTCGTTTTGTACTAAGCAAATGATATTTGGCTTTCCTTCATGGTCCTAAAGTACTTCATAAACATTTAATCAATTCCCACAGCCTGAGAATGTCAGTTAAGCTTTTCTTGTTCAACATATGGGGATGTGCCCAAGACTCTGTACTAGCCAGTGGCAGAACAGGAATTGAGAAATGGGAGTCCCTGGCTCCTGGGCTTGTCCTCCATTAAGTGCATTATTAATATTCAATTTATCAATGCATAATTGTCTTTTCTGGGTTACAAGTCACTAAGCTGCTTCCTTCAATGTGTTTTGAAGGGTTAGAAAGTCTCAGTTTTCACTTTCATGGCCATCTTTGATTTATTTCTTTTAGTTTTGTTTTCTATATCTTTCTAGAAGTGTTTTATACTTTTTTATGTAGTTTGCCTTGAAATTTGGGCAAATGATTCTGGAGGAATTTTTATAGATTCTTGAATATTCTTAGGGTAGTAAAATAAGACATGGTTCACACTTTGGACTTGAAAAGACGTCTTCAGTAATGTTCTCAATTATAAGAAGAAACCTTTAATTCAGCTCAAAACATTCTCTGATTACAGCTGTTTATTAGTAGTGAATGAAAATGAACTATTTTCTTTTTCTTTTTTTTTGGTGTAAGCACAGTTTTTTTTTTTTACAGTGTTTTATTAGTTTCAGGTGTACAGTATAGTGATTCAACAATTCCTAAAATGGACTATTTTCTTAAAAATTTGAAATGCAGTCTTATTTCCCTAAATTCTCAATGAAATCAATAATGCCATTTTGATAATGTGAATTGTTACAGAGAATGTTATTGTTAAAAAAATTCAAAGCAAGTGTGGTGTGTGTGTGTGTGTCTATATGTGTGATTTTAAACTTAAGTAATAATAAAGGGTGAATTTAAAGCAATGTAGTTGTAAAAGGTTATTTTGTATTTTAAAAATAAGTGAAGTAAAAATAGGTAAGTAAACTTTGACTTGGTCTAGTAACTTATTTAACATTATTCCAGTGTACCTACGTTGATAACATTGACCACTGGAAAAATTTTACTTGTGTTATTGTTTCCCCTAGTGAACTAGCCCTAAAAACTTGAGTAATAGGAGAGACAGATGTGATTGTGAATTGTCATTCTATCCTTCCTACAGCATTCAGATCATGTGCATAGAATTAAAGTATTTGGTTACTGTTATAAGTAAGGGTGAAATCACATTTGCTTCAGTTACATAGCTAGCTCAGGAAAAAAAAATTGTGTGTGTGTGTGTAAGTATATATGTTACATATATACACATGTAGGTCTTCACATTTATTTATCTCTTGTTATATGCTAGATCTTTTGATAGAAGTATAAATTATTCTCTGTTTTCAAAGAATTTACAGTTTATTTGAAATAAGTCATAAGACAGCAAATTAATTTTGGATAAATTGAGATAGTGTTTTTAGGAGTTCTGAGGATTATGGAATCACTTCAGGGTAGGATTTGAATTGTGCTTTCAAGGAATGGTATTTAGGTAGGTTAGAGAGGAGAAAAGAACATTGGGGAACACCACAACATACAGAGGCAAATAATGTAAGTAGGTCAGTTTAATAAGAATGGAAGGTTCAGACTGGGGTATAGTTCTTGAGCCTGGAGTAGTAGGTTGGTGCTAGAGAGTATGGATGCCTATGAGTGCTATGCATTGTAGTGATTTGACTTATTCAGTAGGCAGTCAGGACCAAGGGAGAAGTTTCTGAGTATGGAACTAATATGGGAGTAGCATTTTAATCTCCTAGGAAGGTTAATCCTCACTTCTTTACCTGTGTATAGCAGGGATCAGCAAACTATGCCCACAGCCCAGATCCAGCCTGCGGCCTTTATCTTGGTCAAGTCTACTAGCTAAGAACGGTTTTTAATTTTCAAAGGGTTTAAAAAACAAGCATAAACCAAGAAGTGCAGTAGAAACTGCCTGTGGCCCATAAAGCCTAAAATATTTGTTATTTGGCCCTTTACAGAAAAATATGCTGACCTCTAGCATAGGTTAGTGGTTCTCAAAGTGTGATCTCTAGACGAGCAGGATAATGTATCTGTACTCTGTATTTTCTCTATATTTATTATAGGTTTTATTTCATTTCAGGCTCTTACTGTCTTCTGTGAAGACAGTTATAACTGCCTCCTAACCAGCCTTCTTTCTGCCAGCCTTATCCTCCTTCAGTTCATCCTCTACATCGCTCCCTGAATAATCTGTCTGACCACATAATTCCTTTGCATAAATCTCACTGATCCATCTTGCCTTGGAAAAGGTCTGAGTTTCTTCATGACTTGGCATGCTCCTATCTCTTTGGCCAACTCCTTTTTACCCCATCCCAGTCCTTGTTTTTACCATGTAGCCACTGCAATTGTTTCTTGAAATACACTGTGCTTTTACTCAAGCTGTTTGCTCTGTTGAAATGCACTTTGCCTGGATAATTCCTACTCTTTTAAAGACTCAGGTGTTCATACCTCCACGAAGGCTGTCCTGATGCCTGACCTCTCCCAGGCTGTTTTCGCTGTTCCTTTGTACTTCATAATGTTCTGTGCGTATCTCTGTACATTCATTTGGTTATCTATATGTGTGGTTGTTGTCTTTTTTTTTTTTTAAGATTTATTTATTTATTTTAGAGAGAGAAAGAGGGAGACAGTGTGCGTGTGAGTGAGGGGAAGGGCAGAGGGAGAGAATCTCAAGCAGACTCCCTGCTCATGACCCATGAGATCATGACCTGAACCGAAACCAAGAGTTAGATGCTTAACTGACTGAACCATCTAGGTGCCCCCCTGTAGTGTGGTCTTCTATAAGGTTAGGAACTCCTTGAGGCTAGGAACAATGTCTTGCTCATTTTGTGTACCTTAAGTACTCAGCACAGATTTTGTACATAGTAGGTATTCAATAAGTATTTGAGTGAATGAATGTTAAAGTGCTTGGCATAAAGTAAATATGAACAAAGATATTGATTGTTTCAATCCTAAAGAGCAGTGGCGGTGATAAAGGACCATTGCTAGTTAAATCTCTGAGTATAGTATGGGTGAAGAATGTTGCTGGTGGGAAAGGATTAGAAATCCTGAATCACCAGTTGGGACCCCATTTTATCTAAGATTTTTAAAGAAGTGTGACATTCATACAGAGAAGTGTACAACTGGATGAATTTTCACAAAATAAGCACATTTATGTAATCAGCACGCAGCTCAAGAAACATATCAGTACTGGAATCCCCAACCCTTACTGTGTTCCTTGTATTCTAACAGTAGAAAAGTTTTGTCTGTTTTTGAACTCTACATGAAATAGAATTATAAAGTATATCTGAATTTGAGCTGCTTCTGCACAGCATTACAATTATGAGATTAACGCTTATTGTGTTGTAGTTTGTTTCTTCTCATTGCTGTATTCTGTTATGTGAATATACCATAGCTTATCCATTCTACTGTTGGTGGACATTTGGTTGTTTTGTCGAAAGGAACATATTTATGTATGTATGTAGGCTCCATACTCAGTGTGGGCGTGGAGCCCAGTGCAGGGCTTGAACTCATGACCCTGAGATCCAGACCTGAGCTGAGATCAAGAGTCAGATGCTTAACCGACTGAGCCGCCCAGGTGCCCCTGCAATGAACATTTTTGTACTTTTTTGGGGGGGAACATGTATATGCATTTTTTTTTTAAAGATTTTTTATTTATTCATTTGAGACACAGAGATAGAGAGAGAGAGAGCATGAGCAGGGGGAGAGGCAGAGGCAGAGGGAGAAGCAGGCTCCCCACTGAGCCAGGAGCCCGATGTGGGGCTTGATCCCAGGACCCTGGGATCATGACCTGAGCTGAAGGCAGATGCTTAACCATCTGAGCCACCCAGGCGCCCCCATGTATATTCATTTTTATTGGTTTTATACCTTAGAGTGGAATTATTAAGTCATGGTTATGGTATGTTCATTTTTAATAGATTCTGCTAAAGTTTTGGAAAGTGGTTTTTACAAATTTACATTCCTACCACCAGTGTACGAGAGTTCTAGTTGTTCTGCATCTTTGTCAGCACTTATTATTGTCAGTCTTTTTATTTTTAGTTATTCTGGACTGGTGTGTAATGGTATTGCATTATAGTTTTAATTTTATATTCCTGATGACTAATGAGGTTGAGTACCTTTTCATATTAGGGACCCCATATTATTGGCCATTTGGATTTCTGGTTTTGTGAAGTATCTGTTAAGCCTTTTGCCCTTTTTCTATTAGGATGTTTACTTTTTTCATATTGATTTGTAGTTCTTTACATATTTTGGTTATAGTCTTGTTAGGTATATGCATTGCAGGTATATTCTACTCTGTAGCTAGCTCTTCCAGGATCTTGGTGTTTTGGTGAATCAAAGTGCTTAATCTTAAAGAAGTCCTGTTTATCAATTGGTTAGTGCTTTTTTGTTTCCATTTATGAAATCTCTGTATCAATGTCATGAAGTTACTTTTCAATGTTTTCTTTTAAAAGCTCTCTTTACCTCTCATATTTAGATCAAGAATTCATTTAGTTGATAGCTGTATGTGTATGGAGTAGGTACATTACATAAATTTTTTTTGTTGAACTAAATGTAGATACAGAAAAAGTATACAAGTCAAGTGTACAGTTTGATAAATATTCACAAATTTAACATACTCTAACCTGCCCTTTAGATCCAGAAATAGAACATTTTCAGCATCCCAGAAGAATACATTACATTTTAATGTTTTTGAAATTGATACGTCTAAGTTAGCTATTTGTATCCAAGCATGTATTTAATGTGGGGGCTCCTCCCCCCAAAAATGGTTGTTATATTGGTGGTACATCTTATAATTACTGGTGTCCTAGAATTGAGGAAATGTATCAAAGTCAAATGATTTCAAAGAGCATTCTTGAAATGTTTCTATGATCTATATCTTAATTGCACTTTTACTTTTTGAGTTGTTTTCATTCA
Source organism: Leptonychotes weddellii (assembly GCF_054177405.1). NCBI lineage: Eukaryota > Metazoa > Chordata > Mammalia > Carnivora > Phocidae > Leptonychotes > Leptonychotes weddellii. The sequence goes on from NC_138378.1 coordinate 100,147,530, forward strand.
TTTTGCCATATTTCTAAACATTTAATAAAATACATCACAGTTCTGTAGTTGGAAAACCACAATTGTTTTATTTTTGTGATATGTGCCTTGAGTTTTTTTTTTTTTTTAAAGATTTATTTATTTATTTTTATTTGAGAGAGAGAGAATGAGAGAGAGCGAGTACATGAGAAGGGGGAGGGTCAGAGGGAGAAGCAGACTCCCTGCCGAGCAGGGAGCCCGATGCGGGACTCGATCCCGGGACTCCAGGATCATGACCTGAGCCGAAGGCAGTCACTTAACCAACTGAGCCACCCAGGCGCCCCTGTGTGCCTTGAGTTTGAGTGTCAAAATACATCCTGGTGTGTGAGAAATTGAAAAACTGACTAATAAAAATGTTCTTTGAAGAAAAGAGATTATATAATATTTAGTTTTAAAATTAACATTTTTAGGGGCGCCTGGGTGGCTCAGTCGGTTAAGCATCTGCTTTCAGCTCAGGTCATGATCCCGGGGTCCTGGGATTGAGCCCCACATTGGGCTCTCTGCTCCACGGGAAGCCTGCTTCTCCCTCTCCCCTTGCTTGTGTTCCCTCTCTCGCTGTATCTCTCTCTGTCAAGTAAATAAATAAAATCTTTAAAAATAAATAAATAAAATTAACATTTTTAGGTTACTAATACGGTGTTTTGTGTGCTGATTTTTCTTTGCATTTCATCCTGCTGTTTTACTTGGAGAAAGGCAACACAAAGGAAGAACAAATTTAATAGGCAAACTGTTGAGATTATTGCTTGATTACCTCTGGCTGTTTCTCACTTTCCTTCTTTTTTTCTCATATAATTTCCAAATCAAAATCATCTTCTTTCCTAATTCCATGGTGTAGTTTGTATATATCTGTTTTTGAATTTTTGTCCATTTGAAAGACCAAGATGAATAACAAAAATGTCGTTCATTAAGCTTATTCCATAGGTACATTACATATATTTGTATATAAGCTGTAATCCTCAAAAGGATGCTACAAGGTTGGTATTATCTCCATTTATGGATGTGGAAACAATGACTCAGAGAGGTTGAATAACTTGTTTAAGGTGTAGTAAGTAAGTGGAAGAGTCGACTCCAAGGAGCCAGTCTGACTCCAGAGAGGTATGGTGAGATATACTCTCCCAAACCTTGAACTTCTCTGTTCCATCTCAGGTTTTTCTCAAACTTTTGACATTTAACGCACACTTGTATATAATTTATGGTTTATAAAGCATTTTCTCATGTATTTTTGACTTTCGCAATAATCCTGTGATTAGGTATAGGATAGGTAAGGCAGCCCGGGCTTTAATCCACTCCCTCCTTGCTATCTTATTGATGAGAAACTAAGACTTGGAGGAGGCTAAAATTGCCTGAGTCATGCTACTGGTAAATGGTGAGCTAGGATTTGAACATAGGACTTCCGGCTGAAGTCTGTTTTTTTTTTTGAAGATTTTATTTATTTATTTGACAGAGACAAAGCGGGAGAAGGAACACAAGCAGGGGGAGTGGGAGAGGGAGAAGCAGGCTTCCCGCCGAGCAGGGAGCCTAATCCTGGGCTCGATCCCAGGACCCTGGGATCACGACCTGAGCCGGAGGCAGATGCTTAACAACTGAGCCACCCAGGTATCCCTGAAGTCTACTGTTTTTTCTATTTGTAGTGATGCTGGAGTAAGAGAGAAGAATTATTTGGAATCAGTAAGCATCTCTATAATTGTTAAGTAAATATCTTAGATTATAAAATAATAAAACTGTGACTAAAAACACTTATGAATATTGAATATTATTCATAGAATGTAAATACTGACAAAGGATTTTTTTTTTTTTTAATGACGCTAGTCCCAGGATTTGATTTGGGCCTAGCAAAACTTTTTTTTTTAAGATTTTATTTATTTATTAGAGAGAGGGAGAGAGAGCAGAGCATGAGTAGAAGGGGGGCAGGGCAGAGGGAGAAGCAGACCCCCTCAGAGTGGGGAGCCTGATGCTGGGCTCAATCCCAGGACTCTGAGATCATGACCTGAGCCGAAGGCAGATGCTTAACCGACTGAACCACCCAGGCGCCCCGGGCCTGGCAAAACTTGACACTTCTGGAGAGGCTTTATTTAACATTCAGTGATTCAGTATTGAATAAACTGAGTTCTGTGTGAAACGTACTGCTCTAAGGACTAGTTTTGTAGCAGGAGATGAAACAGACAAAAATCCCTAGAGTGTATGTTCTATTTGGAGGAGACAGACAATAAATAAGGTAAATAAGTAAAATATATAGTATGTTAGATACAGGAAAGTGCTGGGGAGAATTATAAAGCAAATAAAGCAGAGCTTGCTGGTGTGTAAAGAATTTTTAAGGGTGGGAGAGAAGTTTGCAATTTTTAAATAACATTGAAATTTTAAGTAACATTAAATAACTTCACTTGAATGACGTTTGAGTGAGGACTTGAAGTAGATGAGAGAGTGAGCCTTGCGTTCTAGATGATTTTAGGGGCCAAGATAATTTTAGGCTGAGGGTACTGCAAGTTCAAAGGTCCTGCGGCTAAAGCAGGCTTGGAGTGTTTGAGGAACAGCGAGGAGTCCTTTGCAACTGGTATGAAGTGACCTGGGACAAAGTAGTGTGATATGAGGTTAAAAGTACAAAAAGGAAAAAAAAAAAAAGTAAATGGCTGGAGCAGAGGCACAGAGGTGTTGTGGTCAGATAATGAAGACCATTGTAAGGACTTTTCTTGAGCAGCTTTTGGAAGGTTTTGAGAAGTTGATGACATGATCTAATTTAGATTTACTAGAATCACTTGACTGCTATTTTGGGACTTGGGGAGTGGTGAAGGCAGTGGCAAGAGAACTAGAGAGACCAGTTGAGAGGAAAGCAGTAGTCAAGTGAGAGATGATAAAGGCTTGGATTGAGTAATAGCAGTGGAGGGGGTAAGAAGTGGTTGGTTACTGGATAGAGTTTGAAGGTAGAGATGAAAGGATTCGCTGCCGTACTTGAAAGTGGGGTGTGAGAGAAAGACAGGAGTCATGGATATTTCTTACGGTTTATCCCTTAGCAATTGCGATAATGGAGTTGCTACCATCTGAGGTAGGGAGGACTTAGAAAAATATTGGGGGAGGAAGGTTAGGAAGTCAATTTGGATTGTTAAATTTTAAGGTGTTTACTATACAATCACGTGGGTACATGAGCCTAGCCTGGAGTTTAGGGGAGAGGCCTAGACTGGAGATGTAAAAAATAAAATTATATAGATGGATGGTTTTAAAGCCAAGTACCTGGGTGAAATCACCACAAGAATGAGAATAGCTGGAAAAAAGTTCATGACCTGAGCCTTAAAACATTTCCAACCTGAAGAGGTTGGGGAGATGAGGGAGATGATGTAAGGAAGACAGATTAAGCATCTCATTAGGTAGAGAATAAGATATCGTGGGAGCCAGGTAAAGAAAATGCTTAAAGACATCTCAGCACAGTTTATATAGATTTGCCTGGGTGTTTTTTCTTTGACATACACATTTAAGTCTGGTCTAAGCTGCTCTGGTCTTCGACATCTTTTATGGTTACCAGAGCTTCCTAACTGATTGCCTAGTTTCCATTCGTTCTTTACACAGCAGAGAGAGGGAGATCTTTTATTTTTTAAAATTTTTAATTAATTTATTTTTTAAATTAACATATAATGTATTATTTGTTTCAGGGATATAGGTCTGTGATTCATCAGTCTTACACAATTCACAGCGCTCACCACAACACATACCCTCCCCAATGTCCATCACCCAGCCACCCCATCCCTCCCACCCCCCAACACTCCAGCAACCCTCAGTTTGTTTCCTGAGATTAAGAGTCTCTTACAGTTTGTCTCCCTCCCTGGTTTCATCTTGTTTCATTTTTTGAGAGGGAAATCTTTTAAATACATGAAGGAGATAATATTCTTTTCTCAAAACTCTCCCCTCATACTTAAAATCACATTCAGAATTCTTTCTGAGGTTTAGAAGGTCTTTCATGCTCTGACCTCCGCTGCTTAACTTTCTGATTTCATCTCCTACCACTTACCCTTTATGCTGTTCCAGCTGTTCTGGCCCCCTTACTGTTTCCCAAATATGTCAAGCTTATTCCTGCCTTAGGACTTCTGCACGCACTTCATAAGATTGGCTAGTTCTGGCTGAGTAGCCAAGGAAAGGATCTTTTTATTGATCCCCTTATTTTGCTAGTTAAAACTCGGAGGAGAAATAGGAAGAGGTGAAAATGGGTGGGATAGCTTTTCCCAAAGTGTTCTGAGAAACAGTAGTCCCTGGAGATGCCTTTGCAGAAAGGCTTTATGGTCAAATAAGTTTAGGAAATGTTGCATCTGTTTTTCTCCCTTGGGCCCAGACAACTAACAATAGACTTGTTTTATGGCTCATTACATGGTCTGTCTTGGTGAATGTTCTGTGTTCATTTGAAAATAATGTATGTTTTCTGTAGTTGTCGAGTGGAATGCTTTCTAAATGTTAATTAGGTTAAGTTGGGTTATTGTATTTAAATCTTTTATATTCCTATTGATTTTCCTTATTATTTATGTTAATTCCTGAGAGCAGTGTTGAAATTTCCAACTATAATTCTGGATTTGTGTATTGTTTCTTTTAGTTTTGTTTTGTTGTTTCATGTATTTTGAATCTCTGTTATTTGATGTACATGTCTGAGGTTGTTTCTCGAATTGACTGTTATTATGTATGTTCCTCTTTATATCTTGTTCTGAAGTGTTTCTTGTTTTATATTAATAAAGCCAGGCCAGCTTTCTCCTGGTTAATGTTTGCATGGTACATGCTTTCCATCTGGGTCAGGGGTCACTGAAACTACCTTCAGGTTTGATGATTCCTTAGAAGGACTCATAGAACTCAGAAAAGCTGTTATATTTACAGGTATGGTTTATTACAGAGAAAGGATGCAGATTAAAATCAGGGAAAGGAAAAGGTGCATACAGTGGAGTACCAGAGAAAACAAGTGTAAGGGTCCAGTTGTCCCCTCAGTGGAGTTACTCTGACAGTGTTTAATTCTCTCATCAGTGATGCATGACAACAAGAATGAAGTCCTGCCAGCCAGGGAAGCTCACCTGGGCCTTGGTATCCAGGGTTTTTATTGGGTGGGGTGGCGGGGGGTGTCAATCTTTTAGGCATGGAGCAAGGTTGTGACTTATCTCAACTAATCAGTCTCCAGCCCTCCTGTCTTTTGCAGTGCCACAGTGTGGCCCAGGGTACCAGGAAAACAAAAACAGGCATTTACCATAAATCATATTATTAGTGTGAACTATCTAGCAAGGCCTTAGGTATACAAAGACACTTTTTTTATTGTGGTAAAATATACATAGCATAAAATTTTCTGTCATACCAATTTCTAGGTCTACACTTCTGTGGCATTAAGTACATTCATATAATTTGCAACTATGACCAACATCCATCTCTGGTACGTTTCCCCAACTGAAAGTCTGTACCCATTAAATCCTAACTACCCATTGACTCCTCTCCTCATCTCCTGGCAACCACTATTCTACTTTCTTTATCTATGAATTTGCCTATCCTCGTGTCTCAGTTAAGTGGACTCATATAATGTTTGTCCTTTTTGTCTTGCTTACTTCACTTAGCATGTTTTCAAGGTTAATTCATATTGTAGCATGTATCAGAATTTTATTTCTTTTTAAGGCTGAATAATATCCACTGGGGACGCCTGGGTGGCTCAGTTGGTTAAGCGGTTGCCTTCGGCTCAGGTCATGATCCTGGAGTCCCGGGATCGAGTCCCGCATCGGGCTCCCCGCTCAGCGGGGGGTCTGCTGCTCCCTCTGACCCTTCCCCCTCTCATGTGCTCTTTCTCTCTCATTCTCTCTCTCAAATAAATAAATAAAATCTTTAAAAAATATATCTATTGTATGTCTATACCATATTTTGTTCATTCATTCATCTATTGATGGACAGTTGGGTTGTTTGTACCTTTTGGCTTTGTGAATAGTACTGCTATGAATGTTGGTGTACAAGTATCTGCTTGAGGCCCTGCTTTCAGTTGTTTTGGGTATCTATCTAGGAGTGGATTTGCTGGGTTATATGGTAATTCCATGTTTAACTCTTTGAGGAATTAGCAAACTGATACCCACAGCAGCTTCACTAATTCCTACCAGCAATACATAAGGATTCCACTTCCTTTACATCCTTGTGGACACTTGTTTTTTCCTTTTTTTTTTTTTTTGATAATAGCCATCCTAATCAGTGTGAAGTTGTATCATTATGGTTTTAATTTGTATTTCTCTAATGACTAATGATTTTTTTAAAGGTTTTGTTATTTATTTGAGAGAGGAGAGAGCACACGTGAGCACGAGGGAGGGGAGAGGGGGAGAGAGAGAGAGAATCTCAAGCAGATTCCCCACTGAGCGAGGAGCCCATTGAGGGGCTTGATCTTAAGACCCTGAGATCATGACCTGAGTCAGAATCAAGAGTTGGATGCTCTACCGACTGAGCCACCCAGGTGCCCAGCATTACTTCTTTTAGCACTTTATAAATATTCTATTGAATTTTGGCTTGAACAGCTTCTGAGAATTCTGAAAATTTTTTTTTAAATATTTGTTTCTCTCAACAAGTGGTTTTTCTTTTCTTGTGGTTGCATTAAGATTTTTTTTAACTTATTACCATTTTCTTCCTATTTTATCATCATGTATGTGCCTTTCAGTAATCGGAGTTTATCCTTTTTGGGATTTGCCAAGTTTCTTGGATCCATGGGTTATAGTTTGCAGCAAATTTAGAAAAATATTCTTCATAATCATTATTACCTCAAATATTTTTTCTTTTTACCCCTTTGTTTTCTAGACTCCAGTTAAAAGTATGTTAAATAGCTTGATACTGTCCTTTAGTTAATTGGGAATTATTTTTTTCCTTTTTTTCTCTCTGTGCTTCCTTTTGGATAATTTTTTTTTTTACTTTGTTTTCAAGTTCACTGATTTTTTTTGTCTTGTGCAATATCTGAATTTGCTTTTAATTCCATCAGTGACATCTTTTAGTATAAAAAGTTAATAAAATAGCTGCTAGTTTCACCTGAATATTTTCTTATTAATTATTTATTACTGTTTTGGATTTTTCAGATGATGAATTTATTTATAGGTTTAAAAAACATTTCTGTATTGTGTCCTAGAAATCAGATTGACTAATGCTTATTCTTCTGGCATAAGTTTTTAATTGCTAGCAATACTGTTTTGCCTCAGAGCTAATAAAAAGAGTAAGCTTTTTTTTCTTTTTCTTCCCCCTGGGATCAGGGCAACCTAGAAATTGAAAATACATGTGAATTGTAGCTTAATATGGGTTTAGGATTATTTTCTTTTAAATTAAATTAGATTATAAATTTAAAAATATTGTGAATACATTCAGACGTTTTAAAAATTAAAGGATTAAGAGGCTCATTACTATGCCACCCCTATATGTTTCATATTCCCCTTCTCTCATAGGTATGTGCTTTTATCAATTTCTTGAGTGTCCATTGTTTTGTTAAGCATATACAAGCACATATGAATATATTATCATTTCCTATACCTTTTCAGCAAATAGTGTAGTATATTATATAATTGTTTTATACTTTTGTACTTAACAAATTTAATAGTTTTTTTTAAAGATTTTATTTATTCATTTGAGACACAGAGATACAGAGACAGAGAGAGAGAGAGCATGAGCAGGGAGAGAGGCAGAGGGAGAGGGAGAAGCAGGCTCCCCGCTGAGCCAGGAGCCCGATGTGGGGCTCGATCCCAGGACCCTGGGATCATGACCTGAGCCGAAGGCAGACGTTTAACCATCTGAGCCACCCAGGCACCCCACAAATTTAATAATTGAAGGTATTTTTGTGTTATAACATGGAGAGTCATTATTCTACCTATCACACCTTCTTTTTTGGTTATTGCTTATTCTGGTTCTTCAAAGGAAGATAGTTATGGTGCATTCAGTAAGGTGACCCAGAGTTGAATAGCTAAATAAAGTATCATTAGATCTCCAACAGTTATTTTCAAACTTTTCAGTGTCAGAGTCCCTTTATACTCCTCAAAGTGATTGATTACCTCAGTTTTTTTTTAAAAAAAATGTGAATTATATTTATCAATATCCGCCAAATTAGAAACTAAAACTGAGAAACTTTAAAAATATTTACTTTTAATTTATTTAAAAAATAATAAAACCCATTACATGTAATATTAATAGCATTTTTAATGAAGTAACTTTATTTTCCAAAACAAGAAAAATATGAGAGATTGGCATTTGTTACATTTTTGCAAGTATCTTTAATGTCTAGCTTAATAGAAAACAGCTGGAGTCTTATATCTGTTACTGCATTAATTTTGTTGTGATACATTGTTTAACCTGAACCATATCAAGAAAATCTGTCCTCCTACAGATATGAAATTGGGAAAGGGCAGAGTATTTTAGTGGACTTTTCAGATAATTATGGATATCCTTTTATGATACTATACTAAAACTAAAGTTGTAGTTTTTAAAAATTGTTTTATTGAAATACAGTTGACATAGGATGAATTGTACATATTTAATATACTTGTGAGACTGTCAGCATCAAGATGGTATGCTTCTAAAGGCAGTTTTAGAAAGATTAATCCAATCTGGAATTTGAAATCCTAGCAATGAATGTTTTTTTTCTTCAAAGATTTATTTATTTGAGAGAGAGAGTGTGTGAGAGAGTGAGAGAGAGACCGTACAAGTGGGAGGGACAGAGGGAGAAGGAGAGAGATTCTCAAGCAGACTCTGTGCTGAGCATGGAGCCCAACGTGCGGCTCAGTCTCATGACCTGGAGATCGAGACGTGAGCCAAAACCAAGAGTCGGACACTTAATTGACTGTGCCATCCAAGTGCTCCAGCAATTAAGTTTTTATACTCTTTTCACTAAGATCTGTCTGTCTTCCACTTAAAGTGGATCTTTCATCCATGCAGAATTTTTATAACACTGTGCATTAGGAATTTGGAAAATATTTGTTCCTTGGGATATGCAGATCTTGCAAATGTTTACACATTTTATCATTCATCGTTAAAGAATCACATTTGTTAATATCACTATTCTTTTCAGAAAAGTCTATTTGACTTGGGAAGCTTTTAAGCCCGTAATGGTAGAAACAAATTTTGCAAAATTTCAGTTTTCTCAAGGCTTGAATTCATAGATACACTGACAGTTGTTTTCCTTGATGTGATAGGCTCACTGTTGATTTTCAAGGAAATTCTGCTAAATACCCAGGGTTAAGTAACCATTATTTGTCAGTCATTCCTTCAAGAAAAATGGTGTTCCATAAAAAAATGGCTAGGTCAGCTTGCAACTCAGTCATGTAAGTGTTTTCCTTTGAGACAACTATCATGCTTTCCATTTCAGCACACAGAATATTGAAAAGTGTGTACCCAAGGGTTGAGATATAATAAACTGTGTAATATTTATAGCTATAGCTCATCAAAGACTTTCCTAAATGAAACTGGCTTTTTTTTTTTTTTTTTTAAGTTTGTTGAGTGTGTGGTGGTAAACACTGTAATGACTGCTAATATTGTTTAGTGCCATTGCTAATAAGATCCTTAGCAGTTGGGGCACCTGGGTGGCACAGTCATTTAAGTGTCTGCCTTCAGATCTGGTCATGATCCCGGTGTCCTGGGGTCGAGCCCCATGTGGGGCTCCTTGCTCGGCTGGGAGCCTGCTTCTCCCTCTCCCTCTGCCCTTCCCCCCTGCTCATGCTTGCGTGCACTCTCTCTCAAATACATAAAAAAATCTTAAAAAAAAAAGATGCTTAGCAGTTTTACCTACTTTTGAACCATCAAAGTAAATGTCAATACAGTGAAAGAAGCAAATAATATTTTTAGTATTATGAAAATGATTTTAACTTGGTGGACCTTCTGAAAGGGTCTTGGGGATCCCCAGGAATCTGCAGATGTTACTTTGAGAACTGCTGGTTTATAGAAATCCTTACCTTTTCCTTGGCAATTGTATTAACCACCAACCCCCAATTCTGTATTGTAGTGACTGTCAGTCTTACTGTTTATCTTCATACACACTCCCCCTGCCCCCAGTATACCCTGTACTATATTATATACTCCTTCCACTAAGTACAGAGACTCATTTTGGCCTGATTTTCAAGAGGACAGTGATATAAGTGGTTCTGATATACTTCTTCTTTCACTTCTGTGGTGAGGGATTATTGGAAACCTGTTGAATTAGAATTGCTGTTAAGTGGGACCCAGATATCTGCATTTTTACCATACACCAAAGATGGTTCTAATATGTAAAACAGAGAACTCCTGCTTTGAGACTTTCTCAGAGTATAAGAAAGTATCGCCATTACCAGTTTTGTATTTATTGCTCAGAGTGAAGGGTGATGTCACGACCACTGTCATCTTTGTGTCTCTGGCACCCAGAGCAGCATCTGGTTCACAGCAGGAGCTCACTGCATGCTTTATGAATGATTGGATGATTAGTCTGACTACCTGGTTATGTTGTTATTTGTCTAATACTAATTTGCCAAATACATGATGACAAGGTTAGCTTTAAATTATGTGTTTAATTATATTTCTTAGTGTGCTTACTTCACAAGAGTATGTTTTAGAACTTAAAAACCAAGGAAATCAGATGTGACTGTACTGCTTCAATGATTTTCTTTTGTATTTGTATTTAAGCTTCTGCTTATAGGTAGCCTACATGATTTGGCTTATGCCTGCCTTTTGTACATTATCTTTTGTCATTCTCACCCTTGTTTACTAGGATTCATGGAACTGGTCATTTTTCCTTCCTGATTCCTTTAACATGGTAAGCTCTTTACTCAGGGCTATTTTACTTGCTATTCCCTCTTCCTAGAAATTTCTACCCCCACATCTTTTCTTGGCTCTTCTTACTCTGCAGGTCTCAATTCAGTTGTTAGATACTTGAGGTGCCTTCCCTGCCTTTTTTTTTTTTTTAAACTCTGTCTTCCCAGGGCCTCTGGGTGATTCAGTCTGTTAAGCGTCTGCCTTCAGCTCAGATCATGATCCCAGGGTCCTGAGTTCGAGCCCCACATCGGGCTCCCTGCTCAGCGGGAAGCCTGCTTCTCCCTCTCCCTCTCCTCCCCCCTCACTTGTATTCTCTTTCTCTCAAATAAATAAAATCTTTAAACTGTCTTCTCTACTAGACAGAGTGGCTACAAAGTAATAGTTCTGTTTGTTTGGTAGCACTGATCACAATTTGAAGTTACTTTGTTTACCTTTTTACGGTCTGCCTCCCTTCTCTATAATACACACTCCCTGAGAACATAGGCCTGCCTGCCTTTTCTATTGTTGTCTCCCCAGTGTCAGAAATAGTCTCGGTGTGAAATAGGACTATTTTGTAAACTTCATTAAATAAATGAATGAATGAGTGAAGAGATTATGTAGAAGAAAATTATTTTGGTTATTCAATATATATCTTAAACTGAATAGAAAAGGTAATGGCTTATTTATTTATTTGTTTATTTATTTATGAAAGAGAAAGAGAGAGACTCTTAAGCGGGCTCCATGCTCGATATGGCCCGACGCAGGGCTTGATCTCATGACGCTGAGATCATGACTTGAGGTGAAATCAAGAGTTGCACGCTTAACCAACTGATCCATCCAGACACCCTATATATTTATTAGTAATTAAGGACTTTATGTGAATAACTTTGGCTAGATTAAGTGAAATATCACATACATATTTGAGGTTTCTGGTTTATAAAATTGCCTGTGGAGTAGAGGGAGTAGAATTTTTTTGTAAATAGGTATGATTCTAAACAGTTGTTAAAACCAGCATAGGAGGAAATAACAGTAATTTCTGGTGGGAAATATGTAAATAAATAAGGTAAAACCTTTGCTGTTGGGGCATCTGGGTGGCTCAGTCATTAAGCGTCTGCCTTCGGCTCAGGTCATGATCCCAGGGTCCTGGGATCCAGCCCCGCATCGGGCTCCCTGCTCGGTGGGAGGCCTGCTTCTCCCTTTCTCGCTCCCCCTGCTTGTGTTCCCTCTCTCGCTGTGTCTCTCTCTGTCAAATAAAAACAACAACAACAACAAAAAACAAACCTTTGCTGTTTATAACCATCCAAGAAGTCTTTTGGATTAGGTATTTTAGATGAATTACCACTTTCAGCATTACAGCTTTTATTTTAGGGATTTGGAAATATATGGAATATCTTCTATTTTCTTTTTTTTTTTTTAAAGATTTTATTTGAAACAGAGAGAGAGCAAGTGAGCATGAGAGGGGGAGGAGGCAGAGGGAGAAGGAGAAGCAGACTCCACGCCAAGCAGGGAACCCCATGTGGGGCTTGATCCCAGGACCCTGAGATCATGACCTGAGCCACCCAGGTGCCCCAAATATCTTCTGTTTTCAAAAACACATGCCATATCTTCTTTTTTCAGTTTATTGAGGTGTAATTGGCATATAATGTTGTGTAAGTTTAAGGTATACAACGTGATGATTTGATACCTTAATATATTGTGAAGTGATTACCACAAAAGTTAGTTAATATTCATCTCACATAATTGCCATTTCCTTTTTGTGGTAACATTTAAGATTTAGTTTCTTAGCAATTTTCAAATATACAGTACAGTATTGCTAACTATAGTCACCATGCTGTATATTAGATCCCCAGAATTTACACATCTTATAACTGGAAGTTTGTACCTTTTGCCTGACCTCTCCCCATTTCCCAGACCCTCCAGCTCCTGGCAGTCATCATTTCACTCTGTGTTTCAATGAGTTTGATGTTTTTGGATTCCACATATAAGTGAGATCATACACTCTTAGTTTCTCTGTCTCACTTGTTTCACTAGCATAATGACTTTAAGGTTCATCCATGTTGACACAAATGGCAGGATTTCATCTTTTTTATGGCTTAATAATATTCCATTGCATATATATACCTCATTTTCTTTATCCAGTCATCTCATGATGGACACTTAAGGTTTTTTCCACGTCTTGGCTATTATGAATAACGCTCAGTGGAGAAATGGACCTCTGGCAGCATCCTACACAGCTGGGGAAGCCTAGTAGTCATATCCTTTCATTTTCCCTCATGGAAAAAATCACGGCCAGAGGGGTTTCTCTTGGTACTGAGCTGTGCTGCTTTGGGCTATAAGTGACATGGGAAAAGTCAAACTGTTCCTCTTACACTGTTTAGTGCATCCAGACTTATTATTATATTTTGCTCCAGTGATATGCTGGAACTTCTCTGCTGGGCTTCTAGACTTCCACAAAGGTTCTCTTATCCGTGAGTGATTGTGTAAGACAGTCTTCTCCAGGAGCGCTCATACTGTGGCCAGGAGACACTGGAACAAATTCGTGGACCACTGCAGGGTCCACAGCCAGAACTGAGGTCTGTATGCCTGTTGCTCAGTGCATGGGTGGATAAGAATCCCCATGGCTCTGTTGGCATGTGGTGCTGGATATCACAGCTCTTACTAAGGGACTTTATTTTGTGGATGCATGACACATTGATCTGTTGAGTTACTTAGACTCTTCTCGGAATGTGGATTCTGTTTTTTTTTTTTTTTTTTTTAACCTTAACAGGTGCTTCTGATGAATACTTCTGCTCTGGTCCTTTGCCATTAGGTGATTCAGGGTTGGCTTCTCCATTGGTGATGTTGACCAACATAAACTGTGAAAAGTAGAAGGGAGGGAGCTGTTTAGTTGGACACAGGTTAGTTTAGCTTGTCTCCATTTCTGCTTTGTGTAGAATTCTTCAACTCCTGAGGCTATCTATCTGTTGGTCAGCCTATAAATTGGCTTTTCTTGAGTTCAGACCCCCATTCCTGATTTAGTCAGCTGTGACCAGATTGGAAGGCTCATAAGATATCAAGCGTTATATTACTGCACTTGGTACTTGCCTTTATATTTGACTGTGGTGAAGAGGTAATACAGAAGTGACTAGGGGAGAAATTAGTATAGGATAGGGATTAGAGGAAGCTTTTCTGTGGGAGTAAAAATTAAATTGAAATCCCAAATGCTGTGGAGCTCTCAGGGAGAGAGATTTCCAGTAAGAGAGAATATGTGGCTGAATTATAGTGAAGAATGTTGGAGAAGACTAGGACTACATCTTATACATTCTTTTAGGGCTGGTTAAATGGTTTGGGTTTTATTCTAGTTATAATGGGAAGCTATGTGAAATGGCAGAAAGAACTCAAAAAAATCTGATCAGGCATTAAAATGTTTATGATAAACATTGAATGAAGAGTAGTGGTTTGAAAATAAAAGAAGTTCTTAAAATATTTTAAAATTCCATTGCTAATGTGAATTTTAACATTAATATAATCTAATCATTTTTCAATTCTTAAATTTGGAAGTTGTTTTTAAATAACTGAGTTAAGACAGTTTGTATTTTAGACTTCTATACAGTCTATTTACCAGTTTGTCCATCTGACATCGTAACAAATGGTTGTTTTGTACATATCAGTAAATCAGGAGGTATTCACTAAATACATGTAGTGTCTCACTAAGAATTTTGGGAAGTGGAAGATAAGTACAAATGAACACTCACCCAAGTTCGGATGGGCATGTGCTGGGGCTTCTGGATTCTATTGAATGATTATAGCCAACATTTATTGAGTCTTCACTATATGTCAGGCATTTGCACTTGCATTTCTCTTTTAATACAACAGCCCATGTAGACTGTTGAATCACAGACCTGTACCTCTGAAACAACTAATACATTATATGTTAAAAAAAAAAAAAAAGATAGGAGGGGAAGAATGAAGGGGGGAAATCGGAGGGGGAGACGAACCATGAGAAGCTATGGACTCTGAAAAACAAACTGAGGGTTCTAGAGGGGAGGGGAGTGGGAGGATAGGTTAGCCCAGTGATGGGTATTAAAGAGGGCACGTACTGCATGGAGCACTGGGTGTTATATGCAAACAATGAATCATGGAACACTACATCAAAAACTAATGATGTAATGTATGGTGATTAACATAACATAATAATAATAATAAAAAAAAGAATACAACAGCCCATGAAAAAGCTGAGGCTTAGGTTATTCAGGGTCACAGTGTTGGTGCTAGTGTTCCAACCAGCTTGATCCACAGTTGGAGCTCTTAAGTACCATTACATATTGCATCCCATACAAAGTAGCTTTTAATAAATTAATATCTTAGATTATTAAACATATGTATTTGTTTCAAAATAAAATGTTAGGGAATCATTTAACTTGTAAAACATTTTGTTGTGTGGAGTTTCATGGTATAAGATCGATAAAAGCATGATAATCATAAAAAATTCCCAAATATGTCAAGTTTTTAGCCCTGCATGTTGTATAAAATATACAGTACATGCTTTAATATACTGTTTTGTAATTAAAACACATTTTCAAGCATAAGAATTTTCAGTGGTTATCCATTGTCTATATGGAAAACAAGCAAACTTTAAAAAAATTTTTTTTAGGATAATAATATTTATTATCTCACAGTTTCTGTGGGTCAAGAATCCATGTGTGGCTTAGATGGCTCCTCTGGCTCAGGGTCTCCAAGCAAACTCCTTAATGTCAGCTGGAGGGGTTACTCATTCTCGCTCCCTACTTCTCAATTATGCAGGCTGTTGTTTCATGCAACTGAGATGGTCATTTCCACATTTGTGCTTTTGTTCATAGGTTCCTTCTGTTTGGAAATACCCTGCCATCTTCTGCTTTTCTGGTTCTACTTTAAGACCTAAGTTAATTTATTTTTCTTCCCGGCACTTTTCTTCCATCTGAACTGTTAAATCCCTCATTAGGCACTGTATTTTTATCCTACCTTGTTTTATTTGGCTATTTCCCCAAGTGGATAAACCTCTTGATGGAAATGGCTGTCATTGGTACCTTTTTGTAGTTTGTGTCTTACACACACAAAGAGCTCAGTAACTGCTTGCTAGTGAAAAAGATAATAAAAAGCCATATATGCAATGTCAGTAATGTTTTTAAATAAACATTTCATTTTTTCATCTTGTCATTATAAATCTTCAGTTTAAAATCTGAAAACTTACATTCTTGTAGAAGATTTTAGTGTTTAATTTCAAGAAGAAATGAAAGGTTGGAACTCTAAATGGGGAAAAAAAGGTATGTTATATGTCAGTCTATAAATAGCAAAATATGATCATAATAATTACTATTTTGAGTTTTTTTGTCTTTTTTCTTTTCTCTTTTTTTTAAAGCAGGCTCCACACCCAGTGTGGGGTTCAAACTCAGACCCTGAGGTCAAGAGTCCCATGGTCCACCAATTGAGCTAGCCAGGCACCCCAGTATTTTGAGTTTTTAGAAATGGATATTTCCTTGACACTTGATATATTTAATTAATGATCAAAACAGTTTTCTTGCATACTCTATATTGGTTTGAAAACATTCTTTATAAATCTGACTTATATTTCTTTTTTTTAAAAGAATTTTATTTACTTGACAGAGAGAGAGAAGAGAGGGAGGGCATGTGCCAAGCAGGGGGAGCAGGAGAGGGAGAAGCAGGCTCCTCGCTGAGTGGGGAGTCCGATGTGGTGCTTGATCCCAGGATCCTGGGATCACAACCTGAGCTGAAGGCAGACACTTAATTGACTGAGCCTCCCAGGCGCCCCTGACTTACATTTCTTTCTAAATTTGGAGCATATATAGAGAAAGCTTTTAAATCACCTTGTTTATGTTCTTCATTAGTGTTTTTCTACTTTCAACTCTGTTTAGACATTTTAAACTTCCTGTGAGAATTTACTTTCTCATTTGCCACTTTATCTTTCCCCTACTCAGTGTTTTGTTGAGGAACACTAATTTCAGGAGACACATTTATTGAAAGTAATTGAAATTAACTATATTAAGAGTCTAGAATGAACTTAAACTTACCTTGTTCACATTTTATGGGCCACTTGAAGAGAAAGTGGTTTGTAGGTGCAGTCCCCACTTTTTGGACATATGGTGGGTTCTTTTTAAATTACCTCCATATATTTTTAACGTAGGGGCACATATTTTTTAGTGCATTTTAGAAATTTGGCTTCTTAGTGACCCCTAATCTACGTCCTTATAATGTGTATGTTTCACATTATTTTCAGCATTAAAATTTTTTTTTAATCTTACTTTTTTAAGATTACATGGCCATGCAACTTGTTACTAGCATAGTCCTGACCAATGTTTTCATTCTAGGGCTCTGTTCACAAGATTTTTTCCTGAGACAGGTAGCTTTTTATACTATTGGATTGACATTCTCCACAACCTTTGGAAATTCACATGGATAAAATGATATCGATTGTGGACCCTGAACCATGAATGTTTCTCTTATGGCAAAAAAAAAAAAAACATTTAGTATTAGATACTACCCACATTTTTTATACATTAAACCAAAGATTGATGCATTAGAGATTTTTTTCCTCTCCTATTGTATTTTTTTTTTTTTTAAGATTTTATTTATTTATGTGAGATATAGAGTGAGCACACAAGCAGGGCGGGGGGTGGATGGTGGTAGAAGCAGGCTCTCTGCTGAGCAGGGAGCCCGATGTGGGGCTCTATCCCATGACCCTGAGACCATGACCTGAGCCTAAGGCAGACGCTTAACCGACTGAGCCACCCAGGTGCCCCTCTCCTATTGTATTTTTTGAGAAATGTTTGAGGAGGATTTAAGTAATTTCAACAGATTTAATTTTTGCCATATTTAAATGTGTTTAGAGTCTAGACTTATTTCTCAGCTCACCATTGCTGTATACTTGCTTCCTTTCTCTCTCTTCCTTTCAGTCTGTCTGGAGACTGTTTCTAGGCAAAGATACTTTGTTTATTAGTACTCAGCCCACATATGGGAGGCAGTGGGGAAGAAATGAAACTAGGACATTACTGCCATTTTCTAGATACCCACTAACAGATGTGTAAACTAAGTACTCTTGAGATCTAGGAGGCATCTTCTGTGTGTCTAGGTAGCAGGGCATGGATTTAGGAGTGTAGGTTTTCACTTAACTGGGGCTAGTAAGACCCTATTGTATATACATTGCCTGCTGACTCCTCTCTCTATAACACAGATTTAGAGATGAGAATTTTCCTTAAATCCCAGTTTTGCTAGTTAGAGGAGCTTTATTCCAGGAGAATGCAAAACTTAGTTGTCATTATACTTGCCAAACAAGTATTAATTTATTTAACACTTAAAAAGTATACCCCTTAGGGGCGCCTGGGTAGCTTAGTCGTTAAGCGTCTGCCTTCAGCTCAGGTCATGATCCCAGGGTCATGGGATCAAGCCCCGCATCGGGCTCCCCGCTCCGTGGGAAGCCTGCTTCTCCCTCTCCCACTCCCCCTGCTTGTGTTCCCTCTCTCGCTGTGTCTCTCTCTGTCAAATAAATAAATAAAATCTTAAAAAAAAAATTATACCCCTTAGAACTTTTATGATTTCACTACCTATTTCTATTACTCATGACCATTGTTTTATTGTTCAGTGTGGCATACAATTATAAACACAAGATTGAGTTGGTTTAGATTTTGGTACTCTATATCTGTCCATAGATGTTTTATAAGTTTGTTGGTGTTTGGCACTTCGAAGTGCTATATTCCTAAGATGTTAAAGCCCTGAGAAAATGAACTGTATGCATGTGCATATGTTTTAATTTTTACTTAGTCATTAGAAATGTGTATAACACCTTAAGTATCCATTACATAAATCACCTTGTTAGGTATATATAACATGGTTTTTTTAAAAACAATCATGTTTTGGATATAAAAACAAAGCATGATTCCAACCATTATTATGTTAATTGAATTTAATTTTCATATATTTAAATTGTTAACCCAAATGATGTGATAAACTGACCTAGCTTCTTTCTCTTCTTTCTTTTTTCTTTTTTTTTCTAACCTACCTCCTTTGTTGATTATCAGGAAGAAACATAGTAAGTAAATAGTGTACCTATTTAAGTATTACAGAATAAATTAGTATGTTTTATGGATGTCCATGGTATTAAACTAGGTACAGAAGATTGGAGGTAGAGGGAGAGAGAGAAAGTTAGCAGTCTCTGATATAATGATTTTTATAATGATATTATAATGATATAATGAGTTTTCATTTTTATCATGTTTATGAACTTCTGTAAACTGAAGATTTGTCTAAATTGTCTTTTTAAAAATTTTTTTAATTTTTAAGATTTTATATGTTTATTAGAGAGAGAGCACACAGCCGGGGGAGCGGCAGGCAGAGGGAGAAGCAGGCTCCCCCCGAGCTCAATATGGTACTCTCTTCCAGGACCCTAGGATCATGACCTGAGCCGAAGGCAGACGCTTAGCTGACTGAGCCAGCCAGGTGTCCCTAAATTGTCTTTTTGGTTTGTTTTATTGAGGTGAAATTCAGATAATATAAAATTAGCCATTTTAAAGTGTGTGTTTCATTGGCATTTAGTATATTCACAATGTTGTGCAGCTACCACCTATATAAAATTTCAAAACATTCTTATAACCCTAAGAGAAATCTATTAAGCAGTTAACCTCTTAAGCCTATTAAATTGCTCCTCATTCCCACCTACCTATAGCTGCTGGCAGCCACCAAATCTGCTTTCTGTCTTTATGGATTTACCTATTTGGGATATTTCATAAAAATGGAACCATACAATATGTGAGTTGTTTTTTTTTTTTAAGATTTTTTAGTTGAGAGAGAGAGTGATTGAGAGAGCACACAAGCAAGGACAGGAGCACAGGGAGAGGGAGAAACAGACTCCCTGCTGAACAGGGAGCCTGATGCAGGGCTTGATCCCAGGACTCCTGGGATCATGACTTGAGCCGAAGGCAGACCCTTAACCGAATGAAACACCCAGGTGCTCCAATATGTGACCTTTGTGTCTGGCTTTTTTCACTTAGTATAATGTTTTTGAGGTATATCCAAATTTTAGCATGTATTGGTACTTCAGTCCTTTTTATAGTTGAGTAATATTTCTGTTGTATGTATATACTGCATTTTGTTTACGCAGTTATTGGTTGTTGGGCATTTGAATTGTTTTCATCTTTTGGCATTTGTCAGTAGTGCTAATATGGAGATTTGTGTACAAGTATTGGTTTGAATACAGGTTTTCAGTTCTTTTGGGTATTGCTGGCATTGCTGGATCATATGGTAATTCTATCTTTAATATCTTTAGGAACTGCCAAACTGTTTTCCACTGTGGCTGTACCATTTTATATTCCCACCAGCAACATATGAGGGCTCTAGTTTGTCCACATATTTTCCATTACTTGTTATTTTCTCTTTCTCTCTCTCTCTCTCTTTCTTTCTCTTAGTAAGCTCTACACCCAACATGGGGCTTGAACTTACGACCCTTGTGGCCAACCAGGTGCACCACCTTCTTCTTCTTCTTTTTTTTTTTTTAAAGATTTTATTTATTTATTTGACAGAGAGAGACACAGCAAGAGAGGGAACACAAGCAGGGGGAGTGGGAGAGGGAGAAGCGGGCTTCCTGCCGAGCAGGGAGCCCGATGCAGGGCTGGATCCCAGGACCCTGGGATCATGACCTGAGCTGAAGGCAGATGCTTAATGACTGAGCCACCCAGGCGCCCCTTTTTCTTTTTTTTTTTTAATAGCCATTCTAATGAGTGTGAAAGGGTATCTCAATGTAGACTGATTAGCATTTCCTAATCACTAATGATATTGAACATCTTTTTATGTGTTTATTGTCCATTTGTGTATTTTAGTTGGAAAAATATTTATTCAGGTCTTTTGCACATTTTGAAATTGGGTTGTTTGTCCTTTTGTTGTTGGGTTATAAGAGTTAGGCGTATATTCTAGGTATTAATTCTTTATCAGATATATGATTTGCAAGTATTTTCTCCTTTAGGGTTGTTCTTTTCATTTTCCTGACAGTATCTTTTCATGTGTGGAAGTTTTTCATTTTGATGAAGTCCAGTTTTATCTTTTTTTTCTTTTGTTTGCTCATTCTTTTGGTGTTATATCTAATAGACTGTTAGCAAATCCAAGATCATGATGATTTGCCCCTGTGTTTTCTTCTGAAATATTTATAGTTCTAACTGTTATATTTAGGTTATTGGTCCATTTTGAATTAAATTTTGTATATGGAGTGAGGTAGGGATCCAGCTTTATTCTTGGGCATGTGAATGTCCAGTTGTTTCAGCACCATTTATTTAAGAGGTTTGTCTTTTCCCATTGAATTGTCCATAGGTGTTTGGGTTTATTGCTGGACTTTCAGTTCTATTGCATAGATGTTTAGGTTTATTTCTGGATTTTCAGTTCTATCCCATTGGTCTGTCCTTATGCCAGTACCACACTATTTGATCACTGTAGTTTTGTAGTAAGTTTTGCAATTGGGAAGTGTGGGTCTTCTACCCTGTTCTTTTTCAAGATTATTTTGGCTGTTGAGGGCCCTTTGAAATTCCAAATGAATTTGAGGATCAGCTTTTCCATTCCTGCAATAAAGGCAGTTGAGATTTTGATAGAGATTGCATTGGATCTGTAGATCACTTTGGGGAGTATTGCTATTTTAACAGTATTAAGTCAACTCATATACACAGGATGTCTTTTCATTTATTTAGGTCTTTATTTCAGTAATGTTTATAGTTTTAGTGTATATGTCTTTCACACCCTTGGTGAAATTTATTGCTAAGTATTCTTTTTGAGTCTATCATACATGGGACTTGTTTTCTTAATTTCCTTTTTGCGTTCGTCATTACCAATGAATAGAAATATAATTGATTATTTTTGTTGATCTTTTATCCTACAACACTGCTGAATTCCCTTATTAGCTCTAATAGTTTTAATGTGGATTCTTTAGAATTTTTTTTTGATTCTTTAGAATTTTTTAATGTAAAAGATCATGTCCTCTGTGAATAGGGAGAATTTTACATTTTCCTTTCCAATTTGGATGCCTTTTATTTCTTTTTCTTGACTAATTACCTTAGCTAGAACTTCTAGTACAATATTGAATAGAAGTGGCAAAAGTGAGCATTCTTGTCTTATTCCTAGTTTCAGGGGGAATGCTTTCATTTTTTGCTGTTGAGTATATTAGCTGTGGGTTTTCTCATAAATGTCCCTTTCTTGGGTCAAGGAAGTTTCCTTCTATTCCAAGTCTGGTTTTTTAAAAAAATATTTTATTTATTTGAGAGAGAGAGAGAATGAGAGAGCGCACACAAGCAAGGTGAGGGGCAGAGGGAGACTCCCCACTGAGCAGGGAGCCCCATGCAAGGCCTGATCCGGGACTCCAGGATCATGATCTGAGCCGAAGGCAGACGCTTAACTGACTGAGCCACCCAGTTGACCCTCCAAGTCTGTTTTTATCACAAAGGGTGTTGGGTTTTGTGAAATGTTTTTTTCTGTACCAATTGAGATGATCATGTTTTTTTTTTTTTTCTTCTTTAATTTTATTAATGTGGTCTATTGCATTGTTTGGTTTCCATATATTGAACTGCCCTTGCATTCCTGGGATAAATTCCACTTAATTGAGGTATATAATCCTTTTACTGTGTTGTTGGATTTCATTTGCTAGTATGTCATTGAGGGCTTCTTTATATTCATAAAGGATGTTGGTTTGTAGTTTTCTTGTGATGTCTTTGTCTGGCTTTATTATCTGGGTAGCCTCATAGAGTGAAGTAGGAAGTGTCTGTCCTCTTCTGTTTTTTGGGAGAGTTTGAGAAGGATTGGCATTAACTCAATTTTGTATGTTTGGTAGGATTCACCAGTAAAACCATCTGGTCCTGGACTTTTCTTTGTTGGAAGGTTTTAATTACTGACTCAGTCTCCTTACTTGTTACACATACGTTCAGATTTTCTATTCTTGAGTCAGTTTGGATAGTTAGTGTGTTTCTAGGAATTTATCCCTTTCATCTAGGTTATCTAATTTGTTGGTGTGAAGTTGTTCATAGTATTCTCTTATAATCTTTTTCATTTTTGTAAGGTCATAAATATTGTCTCTTTTCAATTGGTTTTTAAATAAGGCTTTTAATTTTTGTCTTAGATTATTTCTTGATTTGTTATGTTTCTAACTCAGCCTAATTTGTTTCACACACTAAAAGATGGAGGGATGGGAAACATGACAAGTACAGCATCCAGAAGTGGCTGTGTACTGGTATTACTCTACATCATTTCAAGTAGAGTTAAGTTCCTTAGATTCCCAGACCACATCCCAGCTGTACCAGTTAGAGAAACATTTGAGTGAAAGATTATTAACAAAAAAGTGTATCACACATGTAATTTTGTATAGTGCTATTACTAGTTTTTTTTTCTGAATCTGATAGTAAGACTTATTTTGATGCAATTTTATATTATTGAATCTTCTTTATGCTTGGTTTTAGTTGTATTTCAAAACAGAAAGTTCATTCATCCAAACATTTTTCTGCATAAATGTGTCTGTCTTATGTTTATACCCAAGGAAGAAGGGTCTACAACCTTTATAGTTTAACAGAATACTCCCATCTTTTGCAGGATGTTATTAGCATCCATATGAATGTATCAGTGTGTAAGTTAAGAATCTGAAAATATAAAATAAGCAAGCAAAATTTTTAGATGGGGTGTGGAGAGGGTTAAAGTCTTCTGGTCTAGTTGATGCATTACTATATGAAGGAACTTTTCAACCTGAAATGTTGCTTCAGATTGGACAAAGTGTTAGTGGTGGCAGTAAAAGGTATTTTGTTTGTATATCTACAGTGGTTTTTAAATTGATCCCCATAGGATGATAGTGCATTCTGAGCGTGAGAACTATGTATGCTGTTTGGTCAAGAAAGATGTTAATAGATAGTTACCTCAAGACTCATTCGGAAGCCAGGTTGTGACAGTGCTCAGCATTGAATGGGTATTTAATAAAATGTTTGATTATGTGGAGGAATCAACAAAACAATTGTAACTATAAAACTGCTTGGGTAGTTGTCTGAAATATGACAGAGGCTGAGATCAATTAAACTAACATTAGCTCTTTAAAACAAACCACATTTAAAAAAAAATATATTTTATTTATTTATTTGCCAGAGAGCAAGAGAGCACAAGCAGGGGGAGCGGCAGGCAGAGGGAGAGGGAGAAGCAGACTCCTCGCTGAGCAAGGAGCCTGATGTGGGACTCAATCCCAGGACTCTGGGATCATGACCTGAGCCTAAGGCAGACGCTTAACAGACTGAGCCACCCAGGTGCCCCAAAACAAGCCACATTTTGAAATGGAGTAATAGAATTACTCTACTGGATGTAAAAGTGTTGTGAGGGCCCAGGAACAGAATTGTTCCTCTATTTGGAGAGACAGCTATTGAAAATTATGAAAAAGAAAAACTTCTGTTATTATAAAAGTAATTCAGATACATTAGAGAAAATTTAGAAAATATAGGTAAATAAAATATAGGTAAATGTAAAACTGAAAACTGTAAAACTGAAATAAATCATCTCTTATGCTAAAATAATTTTTTGTGTTTTCTTGCCTATGTATAAAAATGGGATTTCATATATATATACATATATATATGAAATGTGTCTGTTTTATATATATATATATATATATAGCTTGTGGCCTGATAAATTTGCTTAACTGGAAGTTCAATATATGTAACTTTCTGTTAAAATATTGGAGATTAGGAATCCTGCCAGAAAGTTTCCTGTGTAATTAATATAGTCTTAAATGGTTAACTGGATATAGTAACTAGCCTTTTCTATGTAAGAGCCAGTATTGAATTGTTTATAACACTTACCTAAAATAAACATTATTAGTAAATACTAATAAAAATATATTATGAACATAAGATCAAATAAAAATGTATGGTATTTTAAACTTTTTAGTAGCTCATCAACATTTCTCTACCTTTTTTAGTTCACATTTTAAAGTTTTGTTTTTATAAATATATGCTGTAACCTGAAACAGGACTCTAGTATTTTCTAGATTATGAGAAAAGGTTAAAAACTTGGAATGGAAAGGTCCTTATTAGAGAATGTATTTACTATCTCAAATTCTATAGTGGACAAATTCTATAATGGACAACACTGACTATAAAATTAATGAAAACAAAAAACACAGGTAGACGTTGAATTGTGAAACAAAACATTCTTAGTTTATATGTCAAGAATTTGGGGGAAGGCATGGAGTTGAAATGGAGGGATATGAAATGTGGAGTGTAGTTTTGTTATCAAGGAGATAAAAAGTGAAAGAGAAGGAGGCCTCCTTTGCAGTTAATCTGAGGCACTTCTTGGAAGATTTATCACTGTACAATTTGGTCACTAACAGAACACTCTACAATTTAGTCATTAATAGAAGAAATAAACTAGGTTTGCTACTAGGGGAAGGAAACCTACTAACACTATTCGGAGTTGCAGGTAGTGCAAGATTTAGAGACTTCTAGGTTAGAAGATTAGCATGAGGGGTAACTGGGTGGCTCATTGAGTTATGTATCTGAATCTTTGTTTTGGCCCAGGTCAAGATCTTGGGGTTGTGAGACTGAGTCCTGCATCTGGCTGGCGCTTAGCAGAGAGTCTGCTTCAGATTCTTTTCCCCTCCCCCTCTGCTCCTCCTCCTTCTCCTGTGGACACCCTCTCTCTCAAATAAATAAAATCTTAAAAAAAACAAAACAAACAAACAAAAAGATCAGCATGAAAGCTCCTGAGCAACGTTGTTAATCCCAGTGTAGAAGCTGTTTGCAGTCAGTCCTGCCTAGGCATAGGCAGCTCTGGGTCTCTTGGTGTTAACTGAAGCTGGAAGGATCTCAGGTGTGCGGATGCATCCTATTGCCAAGAGAGGAATTATCAGATACTAGGATCACTTTGCAAGATGAGATACTTGGAATTATTTAAATGATGTGAGATGGTTTCATGGGCTGGGGGAAGCTATTTAAGGTTTTTAGGAAGAAAATAAAATAACGTTTGGTGAAGTGCTGTTATGTGACTTGATTCTTTCATTTATACTCTGATTCAGTCTTTTTGGGTTAGGCTTTGGGGAGTAGGGTCTGATTTTTTTATTAAGCACACCAACTGATTTTCTTGAATGTGGTTCTTGAACCACAGATTGAGACACAAAGGCAGGACTCCTTACTCTTGGTTGGGACTTGTAAGTTTTGATTCCTGTTGTCTTAGCATCCTGGTCAATCCCTCATTCCTCTGAGGCCTCAGATAACTCTCCATGATAATATATGAGAATAGAGGTCAGAACAGTAATTTTGTAGTAATTATTTTTGGAACTCTTTATTTATTTATTTTTTAAAGATTTTATTTATTTATTTGACAGAGAGAGACACAGCGAGAGAGGGAACACAAGCAGGGGGAGTGGGAGAGGGAGAAGCAGGCTTCCTGCCGAGCAGGGAGCCCGATGCGGGGCTCGATCCCAGGACGCTGGGATCATGACCTGAGCCAAAGGCAGACACTTAATGACTGAGCCACCCAGGCGCCCCTGGAACTCTTTAACTACATAAATGTCAACTCAAAATTTTAAAAGTTTCCACTAAACACTAATATTAAAAATCTGTCAAGTTCTATTAAAAGATTATACTTCTGTTAAAAATAGTTACAATTAATTGACTGCTAAATGGGACCTATTAACATCTCTTACATAGCAGTTTTCATTTAATGAAGTTATGTCAATAAGTGCAAAGCAATTTAGTATTCATTATTGTTTCCATGTTTCTTTATAGAATTAAGTCCTATATTATTCTATATTTATACAAAGTTTTTTTTCCATCATAAAAATACTTGGTTACTATAGAAAAATTCAGAATGTATAGAGATGACCAAAGTAAGTATCCAAAATAACCATTAAAACCATTTACAAATGTTGCAACATCTACTAAGTTAGGTTGTTTTGCCTAAATACATTATCCATTTCAAAGATTTTTTTTTTTTAAAGATTTTATTTATTTATTTGACAGAGAGAGACAGAGCGAGAGAGGGAACACAAGCAGGGGGAGTGGGAGAGGGAGAAGCAGGCTTCCCGCTGAGCAGGTAGCCTGATGCGGGGCTCGATCCCAGGACCCTGGGATCATGACCTGAGCCGAAGGCAGAAGCTTAACGACTGAGCCACCCAGGCGCCCCCCATTTCAAAGATATTTAACTTAAAAAAGTTGAGAAGAAATTTTTAATAAATTTTAACTAAAATGTATGTGAAATCCTTGAAATCCATATAGAACTGGCATAAGTGATTTAGCTTTCTCTGGGACATGAATATCAGGCCTAGTTTTAATGGCAAACACTCATTAAACTATTATTTAATGGCAAAAGTAGTAAGTACCACCTATTATTCAAAAGAAGGGTGTCTATTTGGAACTCTAATTATAAATCACCAAGTAATGGGTAGTAGTAACTAACACTAGCTGGTGAATGTTAAGTTTGTAAAATTCTTTTCATCTTAAAATAAGTCACTGTTTAAGCATGGGGAATATGTAAAGTGTCTTCTGAATAAAACTGGGAATATAGTGTATAAACTGGGAATAAAGGGATGGTTTTAGAAAGAGGAGCCAACTGCATGTAGACTTTTGAGGATTTACTTTATTTTTCTCACTTTAAAAGTGAGATTAGGCCAGTTGAGTTAATGTTTGTTTAGAGCTTTAGGAAAGGGTGAAAGCGTTGACTTTTAAGAAATAGATTTTTTTTTTCCCTTCAAATTTTTATTTAAATTCTAGGTAGTTAACAGACAGTGTAATAATGGTTTCAGGAGTAGAATTTAGTGATTCATCACTTATATACAACACCCAGTGCTCATCACAACTGTAGTGCCCTCCTTAATACCCATCACCCATCTAGCCCATCCCCCACCCACCTCCCTCCATCAACCCTCAGTTTGTTCTCTATCTTTTAAGTGTCTCTTATGGTTTGTTTCCCTTTTTTCCCCCTCCCCTATGTTCATCTGTTTTGTTTCTTAAATTCCACAGAGGAGTGAAATCATATGGTATTTATCTGTCTCTGACTGACTTATTTTGTTTAGCATAATACACTTTAGCTCCATCCATGTTGTTGCAAATGGCAAGATTTCATTCTTTTTGATGGCTGAGTAATATTCTGTTGTGTATATATACCACATCTGTATCCATTCATCAGTCGATGGACATTTGGGCTCTTTTCATAGATGGGCTGTTATTGATAATGCTGCTATAAACATCGGGGTGCATGTACCCTTTTGAATCTATATTTTTGTACCTTTAGGTGAATACCTAGTAGTGCAATTGCTGGATCGTAGGGTAGTTCTCTTTTTAACTTTTTGAGGAACCTCCATACTGTTCTCAAGAGTGGCTGTACCGGTTTGTATTCCCATCAACAGTGTAAGAGGGTTCCCCTTTCTCCACATCCTCACCAATATCTCGTTTCCTGAGTTGTTAATTTTAGCCCTTCTGACAGGTGTGAGGTGATATCTCATCGTGGTTTTGATTTGGGAAATACATGTGTTTGCTTGTTTTTTTCCGTTTAATGCTAAGCCACTCCATATAGGTACTTAGTGTTTTATACTTATTTTTATAGATGAGAAAACTGAAACTCAAAGTTTTTTTATTCAGGTGACAAACTCAGGTATTTTTGGCTTTGTTTCCATTTCTTTTACTCATGTTTACCATTGTCTGATTTCTAAAGTTTGTTCCAACTTCTAAAATTCTGTGATTTTACAGAAGTGGAGAGAATAGTGTAATGAATTCCCATTTACCTATCACAGAACTACAAAATTATTAGCCCATTGCCAATTTATTTCACCGGTATCCCCTTGCATTTGCCCTCCCACATTATTTTTACCCCCATATTATTTTGACACAGATAGAATATCATTTCATCTGTAAACATTTCAGTATATAGCTCTAAAAGAAACTAAGTTTTAAAATTTTAAAACATAACTGTACTAAATTTATCACTATAAAAAGTTATTACTTCATATTCAGTTAACACTCACATTTTCCTGATTGTCATAATTTCTTTTTAAACTCTTTAAGTTGGGATTCAAATGAGGCTCATATGTTGTAATTAGTTGATGTGTCTCATAAGTATTTAAAAATGTCATTATTTAAAAAATATTTTTTTATTTCTTTAGAGTGGTTTTAGGATCACAGCAAAATTGAGTAGAAGATACAGAGATTTACCATATAACCCCTGATGTCTACTTGTTCAGCCACCATTTGTTGAAAAGACTTTTCTCCATTTTATTGCCTCCGTTCTTTTGTCAAAGATCTGGTGACTATATTTCTGTGGGTCTATTTTGGGGCTCTCTGTTCTTTTCCATTGCTATATTTATCTGTTCTTTTGCCAGTACCACTCTTATCTTAACTACTGTAGCTTTATGGTAAGTCTTAATGTTGGGTAGTATCAGTTGTCCTCCAACTTTGTTCTCCTTCAGTGTTACGTTGCCTTTTCTGGGCCTTTTGCTTCATATAATATTCAGAATCAGTTTGTTGATACCCACAAGATAACTTGCTGGGCTTTTGATTGGGATGCATTGAATCTGTAGATGAAGTTTGGAAGAACTGACATCTGATAATGTTGAGTCTTCCCATCCAGGAACATGGACTATCTCTCCATTTATTTATTTAGTTCTTTGGTTTCATTCATCAGATTTGTAGTTTTCCTCATATAGGTTTTATACAATTTTATTAGCTTTGTGCCCAAGTATTTCATCTTTTTTTAGTACTAATATAAATGTTACTGTGTTTCCATTTCAAATTCCACTGTTCATTGCTTGTATATAGAAAAGCTTTTGTATTTTAACCTGTATCCTGCAACCTTGCCATACGTGCTTATTTATTCCAGGAATTGTTGTTGTTGTTGATTCTTGTGGATTTTTTTACATAGATGATCATGTCATTTGCTTAGATGGACAGTTTTTATTCTTCTTTCCCAATCTGTATACCTTTTATTTCCTTTTCTTGTCTTACTGTATTAGCTAGGATTTCCAGTATGATGTCAAAAAGCTGTGATAAGGAGAACTTTTTGCCTTGTTCCTGATGTTATATCTTTTGTTCAAATCTACACATTCCCTTTCCATCTCACTCTTTCTTTCTTGCAATTTTGTTTTTGTTGTTGAAGAAAGTGGGTCTTTTGATTTTTAGAGATTCCTCAGCCTGGATCTTGTAATTTATATCTGTTATGCTGTTCAACATGTTTTTCTGTCACATTTACTATATAAAAATTGTTAATTAGATCTAGAGCAGCATTGTCCAGTATAAATATAATGAAAGCCATAAATTTGAGCCACGTATTGGTAATTTGAAATTTTTCATGTATCCACTTTAAAAAAATAAAAAGAAACAGGTGAGGGGTGCCTGCCTGGCTCAGTCGGTAGAGCATGCAACTCTTGATCTTGGTTTTGTGAGTTTGAGCCCCATGTTGGGTTTAGAGATTACTTAAAAAAAAATAAAATCTTGGGCACCTGGGTGGCTCAGTTGGTTAAGCATCTGCCTTCAACTTGGGTCCTGATTGGGATCGAGTTCCACATCGGGCTCCCTGCTCAGTGGGGAGTCTGCTTCTCCTTCTCCCCCTCCCCCACTGCTTGTGCTCTCACTCTCATGCCCTCTTAAAATCTTAAAAAAAAAAAAATCTTAAAGGTGAAATTGGTTTTAATATATTTTATTCCATCCATTATATTCACAATGTTATTTCAGTATGTATCCAATATAATTTTTGAGGTATTTTACATTTTTTTGTACTGAATCTTAGAAATCTGGTGTATATTTTTCACTTATATCACATCTCAATTAGAATAAGCTGCAATTGCACATCCCAGTAGCCACATGGGGCCATTGACTCCTGTATTAAACAACACAGATTTAGAGACTTGATCAGATTTAGGTTTTTTGTTTTTGTCAAGAAGTAGAGAATGTCTGGTTGTCTCTTTTTGGGGATGCAGGTAGCCATTCATGATCATTGTTTAGATCTAATAATTCATTAGGACTTGCAAAATGGTGACTTTTTTTTTTTTTTATAATTTTACCTTCATTTATTATTTGTGATGTTTCTCTAAAGAGGATACTTCCTATCCTCAGTTACTTGGTTACTTGAAGGAACAGTTCACTTAGAAAAAGTAGGATAAGTAATGCTTGATCCTTTTTCTTTATTTACCAGTTATCAAAATAATGAGTTGGTTCCCTACCATTAGGATAAAAGGCACCTTTGGATAAAGGTAACCAGCAAAGGGGTACCTGGGTGGCTCAGTCACTGGGTGTCTACCTTCGGCTCGGGTCATGGTCCCAGGGTCCAGGCTTCCTGTTCAGCGGGAGGCCTGCTTCTTCCTCTCTCACTCCCCCTGCTTGTGTTCCCTCTCTTGCTGTGTGTCTCTCTGTCAAATAAATAAATAAAATCTTAAAAAAAAAAAAAAAAAGGTAACCAGCAAAAAAATTTTTTTTCAAGTGTCACTATGAACTCCTAGACTTAACAGATACTCAAATTGTCCAGTCTTTAGCCAGTTGGAGCCTCTGGTTTTTGAGTCTAGACATGACCCTAATAGTCTTTGATAGCTTTCTTGCATTCTTGCGTATTAGTCTGTATTATCTAGAAAAACACAGCCAATGGGATATATATATATCTCATATATATATATGAGATTTATTATAATGAATTTGCTTATAAATTTTAGAGGCTCACAAGTTATCTGTGGTGGGCAAGTTGGAGGCCCAGGAGCTAATGTAGTTCCAGTCCAGCTCAAGACTCAGGAAGAGCCAGCGTTTGAGTCTGAAGGAAGGAAAAAAAAACCAATGTACCAGCTTGAAGTTTGTCAGGCAGGAGGAATTCCTTCTTATTTGTGGGAGGGTCCAGCTTTTTTGTTCAATTCTGGCCTTCAGTTGATTGGATGGGGCTCATACCCACATCAGGGAGGGCTGGGAGGGCAATTTGTTTTACTCAATCTACAAATTCACATGTTAATCTCATCCAGAAACACCCTGACAGACACACCCAGAATAGTTTTTGACCAAATGTCTGGGCACCCTGTGATTCAGTCAAGATGACATACAAAATTAACCATCATATCTGAGATAAGATGTTCCAGACTCATTTTACATGTTTTGCCCCAGATGTAGAATCTGCCATTTTTCCAAGGAGGCCCAATCTTTACTCTCTTAAACAAAATCAAAGCATCAAAGTCTTATAAATAATGTTGGCAATAGATAAATGACATCTGATGATTCTTTTGATGATGAAAATACATTGAGTTTCATAATTTTCAAAGCTAGGCTTTGTTTTGGGATTTTTTTTTTTTTATCAAGAAAGGTGTAATTTCTTAAAAGTCATTAAATTGTCTTATATAGTACCTAGTGTTCTTAC
Organism: Leptonychotes weddellii; assembly: GCF_054177405.1. Lineage (NCBI taxonomy): Eukaryota > Metazoa > Chordata > Mammalia > Carnivora > Phocidae > Leptonychotes > Leptonychotes weddellii. The sequence goes on from NC_138378.1 coordinate 100,179,606, forward strand.
TTCTTTTCTCACTTTTGGGAAAGAGGTTCTTGGTGTCTGCTCTGTTACTCTTATGTTGATCTTTCTTTTCTCTCCCCCCTCCCTCCCGTCCTCCCTCTATACCCAATATGGGGCTTGAACTCACGACCCAAGATCAGGAGTCACCTGCTCTGGTGACTGGACCAGCCAGGTGCTCTCTATGCTGATCTTTCTTAAGTTTCTGATATAACACTCAAGGAAAGCTGATATACCCCAGAGCTATACCTAGTAAAGTGCATACAAGTGATAAGTATCTTTAAGTATTAATCTAAATAATTCTAGGGATGCCTGGGTGGCTCATTTGGTAGAGCATGTGACTCTTGACTGCGGATTGTGAGTTTGAGTCCCATATGGGGTGTGGAGATTACTTAAAAATAAATAAAATCTTAAAAAAATAATTCTACCTGTTATTATATGATAGTAACGTAGAATTACAGACATAATTGAGTTTACCTTCTTCATTTTATACAAAGGGAAATTGAAGCCTAGATCTGTGGGAATGTTAGTACTATAACTTGGATCACTTGCTTCTTAGAGTAGGCAATGTACTGAGTAGGACAACTTCACAGGTCAGAGACAGACTGGTGTGGCACAAAATCTTGGCATTGTCATTTACTGGTTATATGAACTTGAGGAAACTGGTTTTCTTGTTTATTTGTAAGCTAGAAATAATAATAACGATATCATGGGATTGCTATGATAGTTAACCAAGAATAACATTTTAAGGAACCCATTACTGTTCCTGTCATATTGTAGGTACACTGTAAATTCTGGCTCTTCCTAGGGTGCCTGGGTGTCTCAGTCATTTAAGCGTCTGCCTTCAGCTCAGGTCATGATCTTAGGGTCCTGGGATCGAGCCCCACATCGGGCTCCTTGCTCATTGGGGAGCCTGCTTCTCCTTCTCCCTGTGCCTTCTGCTCCCCCTGCCTTGTGCTCTCTCTCTGTCCCCCTCCCCCCCCAAAATCTTTAAATTCTGGCTGTTCCTGTCCTCCAGTTTGCAGTTCTTTCTGCCATATTATTACCTCCTTTTTAAATTGAATATCAAGTATATCTAAAGTAGCTGAAAGCAGTACTTTTGTTGTATTTTTTACTGTGTTCATATTATTCTTTTAGCAGATTTTTTTCTTTAATAGAATAAAAAGAATTAGTCTGGTCCCTCTCTGAGTTTTTCTGGATGACAGTTAATGAAGTTCAAATTGAGATTTTACTTTTCATTCTGAAGTACTTACCCAAATTAACTTTTGCTGTTATATCCCTATTTATCATAATTATTGAATATTAAACACAAATGTTTTAAATAATATTTTGTGTTGTCAAGGTAGAATGTAATCATGTTCATGCTTGTATTCTGCTGCAGCAAACAGGATAGTTTAGAAAGGCTATAATTAATAGATGTTTAAAAGTTGCTTTGATGTTCTTAGATGAAAGCTTGGCTACTAATACCCAATGCTAGTATTTTAAATTATCACTCTCCTTTTTAACATGAACTCTTGGCTTGAGTTCTATAGAACTAGCTACAGGATTGTTAATGTGTAAGTCATGTTTAATGTGCATTTGTAGAGAAAATCTTAGAAACTATTTATCTTCCAAAAAACGCACTCTCATATTTATGTTGGTTGTGATCTATTTGGATACAATTCCAAAAGCATACTTGAGTGTTGATTTTCCCATGACAGTAATAGATGGCTTTCTTCGTTGGGAGGTATAAAAATATGATTGCTAATGCCTAAGGTTCTATTTCATAGAGTGAGTGAATTGATGTATTTGAGGTGTTAGAGACTTCAGATTGGGAGACCTAAAGACCTTTTTTTAAATCAAAAGGCAGGCAATGATACCTGCTTTCGGCTCTTTTTGGAGTGGTTTTCATTTTCTTGTAATTTCTCTGGTTTCTCAGTACTTGTAAATTTAATTTTTACCCCCAATACTAAAAACTAATTGCTCTCAAATTTCTGATTTCTCATATCACCAAATACATTGATTAGCATTTTCTCTGTTCTTGTTGTGTTCATTCATTACAGTGCATCAAATTCTGTTAATCTTGAAGATTTTATCTCTTTGTTTTCCTTCTACTGTATTTTCCCTCTGTTTGTTTTTTTTGTTGTTGTTGTTAATTTTCTTTTGTTATGTTAGTCACCATACAGTACATCATTAGTTTTTGATGTAGTGATCCACGATTCATTCTTTGCGTATTTGCGTACAACACCCAGTGCTCCCTGCAGAACGTGCCCTCCTTAATATCCATCACCAGGCTAACCCATCACCCTACTCCCCTCCCCTCTAAAACCCTCAGTTTGTTTCTCAGAGTCCATAGTTTCTCACGGTTCGTCTCCCCCTCTGATTCCCCCCCTTTCATTTTTCCCTTCCTTCTCCTAATGTCCTCCATGCTATTCCTTATGTTCCACAAATAAGTGAAACCATATGATAATTGACTTTCTCTGCTTGACTTATTTCACTTAGCATAATCTCCTCCAGTCCCATCCATGTTGATGTAAAAGTTGGGTATTCATCCTTTCTGACGGCTGAGTAATACTCCACTGTATATGTGGACCACATCTTCTTTATCCATTCATCTGTTGAAGGGCATTTCGGCTCTTTCACAGTTTGGCTATTGTGGACATTGCTGCTATGAACATTGGGGTGCATATGGCCCCTCTTTTCACTACATCTTGAGCTGTGCCTCGTTTTCTTCCCTCACTGACTCAACTTCTTACTTGCATGCTGAAGTGTCTATATCTGAAGACACACTTTTAACAGTTGTGCTGTCATCATTAGAAACATAATTCTTTAGACGGATGAGGTGGCACATGCGTTACCAATGCTTAGTGAAAGGAAAACAGGCCTCAAACATGCCACAACAAAAGCACAAAAAAATTGCATTCGATTATAGTTAATTACTTCAAAAAGCAAATTGGCTTCTCTATATTATCTGATAAATGATTGCTGAAAAAGTCAGAGTGGAGAATTACTTGTCCCTTGGTGGACAAGTAAAACAAAACAAAACTGTTGAAACTATTACATTTTACATATTACATAAAGAAAGATACTAATGAGGTGTTTAATGTCCTCTTTTCTAGGTCATTCTTGTCTAGAATGTTTTCTTGTTCTCTGATTATATCTACCAGAAATTTGGTGATGGACATCACACTTAGGGAAGTGATGTAAGAAGGGGGAACCCCCTTTTGCTAGTAGGGAAATCTTGTCAGATTGCTCTGTATGTATCTTAATACTTTAATGTATATTTTATTGGTCAAATAGCAATTTTCAACAGTTGGGTTTTGTGTAACTTAGATTATTAATATAAGTATTGTCTTAGGTCTAACAATGATTTGTTAGTTGGGTTTAGCATTTAGAGGGTTTTTTCCCTATGTCAATTAAAGGGATGTCTGCAGCATCATAGGTTTTTTTTTAAAAGCAGTCCCCACGCCCAACCTGGGGCTCAGACCCACAGTCCCAAGACCAAGAGTTGCACACTCCACTGACTGAGCCAGCCAGGTACTCCATGCAGCATCATTTTTTAAAAAGTTATTTTTAATTGAAGTGTAGTTGACATATAATATTAGTTTTAGGTGTACAACATAGTGGTTCAACAGTTATATACATCACAAAATGCTCACTACAATAAGCGTATGCCAGTAATACTAACTATATTCCTTATGCTGTACTTTTCATCCTCATGACTTCTTTATTTATAATTGGAAGTTTGTACCTCTGATCCCCTCCACCCATTTTGCTCATCCCTTCCCCCTCTCCCCTTTAGAAACACCAGTTTGTTCTCTATTTATGAGTCTGTTTCTCTTTTGTTGTTGCTGTCCTTTTGTTTTGTTTTTTAGATTCTACATATAAGGGAAATGATAAGATATGTGTCTTTCTGTCTGGAGTATTTCACTTAGCATAATACTGTCTAGGTCTGTCATGTTGCCATGAATGTCAAGATTTCATTCTTTTTTTTTAAATTTATTAATTTAGTTTTGATTGAGAGAGGGAGAGAGGGGATGAGGGGCAGAGAGAGTTTTGAGCAGACTCCACACTAAGTGGGGGAGACTGATGTGGGGCTTGATCTCATGACCCTGAGATCACAACCTGAGCTGAAACCAAGAGTCAGATGCTTAACCAACTGTGCCACCAGGCATCCCATTTCATTTTTTTTTAATGGCTGAGTATTATTCCATTGTGTATGCATACCACCTTTTCTTTATCCATTCAATGGCTAATGGAACTTAAGTTGCTTCTGTATCTTGGTGCAGCATCATTGTTTATGACTTCGTGGTATTATATGACTGCACCATCGTTTTTTATACTTAATATTTGGATAGATAGTATATATATACATAGTACAAAATATAGAAGATACAAAAAAGTACCCAGTGAAAAGTAAAGTTCCCTCTACTCTTAGTTCCCTCATCAGGATGCTGTCACTATTATCCGTTTCTTTTACGTTGGTCCAGAGATATTTTACATAAATACAAACCAGTACATAATCATGTATATGCACATACAAAATGACAGCATATTGTGCCTTCTATACAGTGCTTTCTTTTTCTTCTTAATTAAGAGATCTTCCATAGGGATTCATAAAAATTTCCATCAGTGTTTACATTTGCTTTATCTTCTACTTTATGGATTTACTATAGTTTATTTAACCAGGCTTTTTTGGGGGCGGTGGACACTTAGATTGTTTCACATCTATTGTTCTATCAGTTCCAAATATGCAGTTGTAGTATATATTTCATTTGGTGTAGACCACTGGGCCTGATCACTTTTTCTGGCTAAACTCTGTAAGTGAAAGCTCTTAGAGAAGATCTGTATGACACAGAATAAGGTGAGAATGTGGTAATGTCTGTAAATCTGTTTTGTGGTGGAAATATATGAAAAGTGAAAATTCTAACTTTTACTTTTATCTTAAGAAACTTATTTTTTTAGTGAAAGAAGTATTGCCTTATGTGGGAAGTGTAATTTATCTTAGTCCTGATTCTGTCCAATAAGGCAGACTTGTTTTATTTTTCCACAGATTATGTTTTTAGATTTGGTATCAAAATACCCAGATTTACTAGTATGAACTGACCGATTGTAACCCAAAGAAACATTAAAAAAAGGAAAAGAAACACACTAGCTGCAATTGGAAGAAAATGATTCCTGATTAGATATGTCTTAAGGAGGTATTGTGAACCCAGTGTTAAGCATTTGTATAATTTAGGTGGTTGCCTTTTTATGACTCAGGTTCATATTTCCGCACTAGAGTACTTGACTCTGTGTTAGAGGATAAGCATGGTGTATTTCTTCCTTAAGCCTCCATTTAAGTTGAGATAGGAACATGGGAGTTTTGAGATTGTAGTGGTTATTGTATTGTCAGTCTGTTACATCCTCATGAATTTTTGGACTAAAACAAGATTTAAAAGAGAATTTGAATTTGTGTATCACCTACTTTCTAAGAATCTGAGTTTACTTTGTCATCATGGTTGTTTGAGGGGAAAAGCTGGAGAGGCATTGATCCTAATGGGAGGCTACAGACACCATTAAAAATAAACTTATGTAAATTTTTTTTTTTTTTTTTAAGATTTTATTTATTTATTTGACAGAGAGAGACATAGCGAGAGCAGGAACACAAGCAGGGGGAGTGGGAGAGGGAGAAGCAGGCTTCCCGCAGAGCAGGGAGCCCGATGTGGGACTCGATCCCAGGACCCTGGGATCATGACCTGAGCCGAAGGCAGACGCTTAACGACTGAGCCACCCAGGCGCCCCAAACTTATGTAAATTTTAAGCAATGGTGGTCACTTATGGCTTCAGAGTAGTTTGGAGATAAATGTTCATGCATTTATATATTGCTAATTTGTAGATTATGTGATTTTTTTTTTAAGATTTTTATTTATTTATTTGACAGAGAGAGACACAGTGAGAAGGGGAACACAAGCAGGGGGAGTGGGAGAGAGAGAAGCAGGCTCCCCGCGGAGCAGGGAGCCCAATGTGGGGCTCGATCCCAGGACCCTGGGATCATGACCTGAGCCGAAGGCAGACGCTTAACGACTGAGCCACCTAGGCGCCCCTGTGATATTTTTTATGGTAATGAAAAATCTCAGTTATAAACCTTCCAAAAGCTTGTTAGCTACATTCATTCATATAGCATGGGCAAATAAACTCCTTTATGGCAGTGGACGTCACATTTTTTCCCGTTTTTTTAATTAACATATAATGTATTATTTGTTTCAGGAGTGCAGGTCTGTGATTCATCAGTCTTATATAATACCCAGTGCTCATTACAACACATACCCTGAGCTGGGTATGTGTTGGAAGTTTGGAACTTCACCCAGTTACCCCATCCCCCCTTCTCCCTCCCCTCCAGCAACCCTCAATTTGTTTCTTAAGATTAAGAGTCTCTTATGGTTTGTCTCCCTCTCTGATTTCGTCTTGTTTCATTTTTTCCTTCTCTTCCCCTATGATTCTCTGCCTTGTTTCTTAAATTCCACATATCAGTGAGATCATATGATAATTGTCTTTCTCTGATCGACTTACTTTGCTTAGCATAATACCCTCTAGTTCCATCCACGTTCACATTTTAATATTAGTATCAGATCACCTGGAGAGCTTGTTAAAAGCTTGTTTAAAAAATGGTCGCCATCTCCAGAGATTGTGATGACAGTAGCTCTGTGGTAAGACCTAGACAACTCTTACTTAAATAAAGACATCAGATGATTCTGGTGTGTAGACCTCTTTTTGACTGTTGTTGGAGGAACCCCATTAGTTAAAAAATTTAATGGTAGGAGCATATCAAAATCTTCAGGATTGTAATTTAAAACAGCAGCATGATGCAGCAGAATGGGCTTGATTTTGAATTTGATTTGTCTGCTTTAAATACCTATAGATAGTAGTTGTTTGCTAAACATTGGTAATGGGAAACTTGTGCCTGGCACGAATCATGTTGCTATTCCATGGTCCAAGTAGAAAATAAATATCTCAGAAGCCAAAAATACATTTTTCTTAGAAGTTAAATTGCTTTAGTTGAAGAAATAAAATATTTGATTTTTCAAATGCTAGATATAAGGGCATTAGATTTTAATTTTTATCAAGTGGGGTAATGGGTTAAATTACTTTCTCTTTCAAAATATTTTTTTGATGAGAGTGGTAAGGTTGTGGTGAAACAGGCATTGTCATACATGGTGCATAATTATGAATGGATGCAATTTTGGATAGCATTTTGAATATATGTATTGAAATCTTAAAACAGCTCATACTGATTTACATAGTAATTCCATTCTGAGAAACTCAAAAATAAAAAAAAATTTAAATATGAAATAGAGACACATACTATAGAATTTTTTATAATAGTAAAAAAAATTGGAAACAATCTAAACATCTTATTGGAGAGATATTTAAGGAAGAAGTGATCCATTCATGCAAGGAAATGCTATTTAGCCATAAAATGTCTTTAAAGAATGCATAATATAGGGAAATGCTTATGCTGTAATGTTATTATGTAAATAAAAGCAGGTTACAGAATTGTAGATCTTTTTAAAGACTTATAAGAAAATTTGGAAAATATTAATTTTCAGATTTTTATCATTGTGGGATTATTGTTTTTCACCCCATAATATGTATTCCCCCAATTTTCTATATAACATATTTTTAATAATAAAAAAATAGCAAACAGAGATCAATATATTGATCCTAAAAAAAGAGTTTACATAAGATACTACAGCCAGGCACTATCAAGGGATTTAGTCACATCATTTCATAGGGATAGGGAATTTGTTTATAAACAGAGGATGGGAGTAGGAATAGAGAATCCAAATTAATGGCGTATTAATGGGATCACTGCTAAACCTGTTTTCAGACTACAGTTTTGCAAGTGACCTGAAGGGAGAAATATACTGTGATCCTCCATATTTGCAACCCTTTTACGTATGACATGCCAGTGGAATTGGTATTAACTTTGTGAAAATTTTGAGAAACTGTATATGAGTGGGCAGAAGAGTGCTAAGTAATTTCTAGTTGGACAAATAGAAGAGTTGGTTGGCATACACTAAAGGTTATTCATTGGAGGATTAATTGCCCCTATGCAGGGGTATTCTGGACTACAGAGTTTAACTAAAAAATGTAAATAAATTCTTAAAATGTTTAAATAAATTGGTGGGATGGGGTGCCTGGGTGGCTCAGTTGTAGGCGTCTGCCTTCGGCTCAGGTCATGATCCCAGGGTCCTGGGATCAAGCACCGCATGGGGCTCCCTGCTCCGCGGGAAGCCTGCTTCTCCCTCTCCCACTCCCCCTGCTTGTGTTCCCTCTCTTGTTGTGTCTCTGTCAGATAAATAAATAAAAATCTTTAAAAAAAAAATAAATTGGTGGGTAATAAAGAATCCAAGATATTTTGATATGGCCTAACCTAAAGATTTTTGTCAAGGAGAACAATCAGTGTTCTTCACAGCAAAGGTTTTTTTGGGGGGGTTGATACAGTAATGCTCTGGATAGTTTTGGGTTAGATTCAGTGTGGCAATTCTTGTGGTTCCAAGAGCATGTTATTTTCTGTGTGAGGAGTCCTGTCATAGATACATAAAAACAAATAGTATCCCTTGAGATGTATCTAAAAATAAGACACTAAGTTTTGTAAATAGCATAGCAATAAACTTTAGGTATGTGATCACAGTACAGCGTCAATAATGAGTGAAAGGATTTGGGGAGAACTGCTGAAATGTGACTTTTAAAATTAAATGAGATTATTATAGTTGGCAGGGCTTCTCAGAAACACTTTTCATTGTAATGAGAAGCAGTGGTCTCAAATGCTGGTTTTTGATGAATTTTTTGCTGTTCTGCATTGAAATAAATATCAACATTATAGTGAGTGTAGTTTATAGTACCTACTGTATTTCATCAATTTTAAGGTGTATATTTTCCCACATTTTAACATTTCTGAAATTGAGATATTTTATAATCAGTGGCACCTAAACATAATTGTTGGTTGTGAAATAGTTGCCACTGTCTACATACATGTGAACTCAATAATTAATTCAATTAATGCTTGTATGACTGGAGAGCTGCAACCCATTGATGTTTTAGTTAACGTACCATTTAAGGACCATTTATGGAAGAGATTACCATTCCTGAGTTGTCTTCTGAAACCTGTGGTTAGTTACATCTAATGGTTACACTTTTTGTAAGATCAAGATATGTATGGCATGGGAACTTTTATAGTCAATTGCTTGGACGAGAGTCCCAGAGGCAATAGAAGAACACATTTATTTATATATTTACTTACTTATTTATAAAGATTTTATTTATTATTTGAGAGAGAGAGAGAGCGTGCCAGCGCACACAAGCAGTGGGGGAGGTTCAGAGGGAGGGGGCAAGCAGACTCCCCGCTGAGCAGGGAGCCTCACATGGGGCTTCATCCCAGGACCCTGAGATCATGACCTGAGCCGAAGGCAGATGCTTAACAACTGAGCCACCCTGGCGCCCCACAGAGGATGATTTTATGGAAAAACAAAGGGTACCAACGACTGTGAGTTAAAAAGCAATTTAGATATCGGATTGTGAATTTGAAGACATTTTTCAGAATCTCTCTTTTTTTATTATTATTATGTTCAATTAGCCAGCATATAGTGTATCATTAGTTTTTTTTTTTTTTTAAGATTTTATTTATTTATTCAACAGAGAGAATGAGAGAGTACAAGCAAGGAGAACAGCAGAGGGAGAGGGAGAAGCAGGCTCCCCACCAAGCAGGGAGCCTGATGTGGGGCTCCATCCCAGGACCCTGAGATCATGACCTGAGCTGAAGGCAGATGCTTAACCATCTGAGCCACCCAGGCATCCCATATATCATTAGTTTTTGATGTAGGGTTCAACAATTCAGTAGTTGCATATAGCACCCGGTGCTCATCACTACCCATGCCCTCCTTAATACCAAGAATACTTTGAATTTATTTTGCTTTTTAATATATAAACATGAGTATCATAATTCATGTCTAAATAAATTGAAAAGAGCCTTTCCAATAAATAAAAAATAAAAAATTCTAAGTGATAAGTAGCCATATGTCCTAGTTTAATTGGGAGTTTTTTTTTTGTCTTTCTTAGTGGTACATAAAATAATGGTGCGTCTTGATACTGCTGGTATCTTGGAGTCAATGAAATGTGGTTAATTTATTCGGTTTAAAGGGCTGAGATTATTTTAAAATTGTACTCATCTTACTTTTTGGTGTTATTTATTTTATGAAGTCATGGTGATCATAGATAAATGGTTGATATGTTGTAAGTGTCCTTTCTTAGTAAAATAAAAAAAGTGGCACCCCTGTGTTGGTTCCCCCCATTTTTTTTTTGAAATTTTATTGGCTTGTGAAATTCAGAGATCCAGCAGCCACTGTTATAAAAAGTCTAGCATAAATTATTTATTTTTTATTTTTTAAAAAAGATTTTGTTTAATTATTAGAGCACAAGCAGGGGGAGCAGCAGGCAGATGGAGAGGGTGAAGCAGACTCCCTGCTGAGCCGAGAGCCTAACAGGGGGCTCAATCCCAGGACCCTAGGATCATGACCTGAGCCGAAGGTAGATACTTAACTGACTGAGCCACCCAGGCGCCCCTATCTTATTATTTTTGACTACAGGTTAATTTTTTTAGTTTGAACAGGTTTCACAGAATGATTGCCAACAAAATACTAGGTGCTGACAGCGTGCTTTTGTTTGGATTTGTATTTTTTGCTTCTGCTTTGTCTCTTGTTACTTTGCCTTAACAAATCTCATGGAATTAAGTTTACTGTGTTAATAATCAGGTACCACTTAAAAAAGAATGGTAAAAAAAAATTATGGTTGTTTTTCATTCTTTATATATTTGGGATACTTTGAGCAACACTAGAAGGCTCTTCTAACCAAAAATGTCTCTTTTTTAGCTTGTCCTGGTGTCTGAAATTTTTATCTTTCAGCCATTCTTTGTATTTGGGACACTGACAGTTAGAAGCTCCATGAAGGCAGGTATTGCATCTGTCTTTTTTATTGCTATAACTACAGCATTCATTCCACTTCTTGGCACATAAATAGGTGTTCCGTAAATATTTATTCAATTAATAAATGAAAGCAAATGTTATTTGTGACATTAAAACATTATTGGTCATAGTTAAGCCCATGATGTGCTAATTTATTTAATAGAAGAAGAGAAGAGGTTATAGAACACATGACCTTTTTTTTTTTTTTTAAAGGTTTTTATTTATTTGACAGAGAGAGAGCAGGAGAGCACAGGCAGGGGGAGCAGAAGAGGGAGAAGGAGAAGGCACCCAGGCGCCTCAGAACACATGACTTATGTTCAGAGTGAGCAGGCCACTAACATTTTTTGTTTGCAAAGAAGAATAGGAACAGCAGACCAAACAAAAGTGTAGAAAACCATTTTGCCTTACTTCATTACATATCTTAGAATGGTTCTGTTAAGAAGTTGCATAGGAGGGGCGCCTGGGTGGCTCAGTCTAAAGCATCTGCCTTCAGCTCAGGTCATGATCCCAGGTTCCTGGGATTGAGCCCCTTGTCGAGCCCCTTGTCGGGCTCCCTGCTCATCGGGGAGCCTGCTTCTCCCTCTGCTGCTCCCCCTGCTTGTGTGCACTCTCTTTCTCTTTGACAAAATAAACAAAATCTTAAAAAAAAAAAAGTTGCATAGGAAAAGCAGGACTGAGGAGGGGTGTGTATGTGTGTGTATGTTTAATATCTCTATAGTTTTGTCACTATGAGAGTAAACTTCCTTGTAAAATTGTTTAACTCAAGTAGGATAGAAACAGAAGTGTTACTAAGTTGCATTATAGTAAATATAGCCCATTATTTATTGTTTGTTTCCTAAGGAAATAACTGAGTATTGATCCTTTGGGAACCTACTTTTAGTATCTTTTCCAAAGAAGTAAATGTCCATTTATCCCTCTCAGGGCAAGATCACACAGCCATTAGTTTTGCTAGGATTTAACAATACTTTGATTTTTCCACTCATCAGTGTGCCTTCAAATCCAGTGGTATTTGAAACACAAAGCATATTTTGTTCGTCATCTTCATGTGTTAAGGATACCATTTTGCTAAGTATCAGCCTCTCTGGAAGAACTCAAATTCATTTTTTTACTTGATACTTTATAGATCAACAGTTAAGCAACCATAATAAACATATATGCTCAGTTGTCTTATTCAAAGATAATTAAGAAACTTGGAGTTTAGCTTTTACCTTTCCTTGAGGAAATTTGTCCTTTTAATAGAAGGACTGCTAAAAGACCTTTTTTTTTACTTGATACTTTATAGATCAACAGTTAAGCAACCATAATAAACATATATGCTCAGTTGTCTTATTCAAAGATAATTAAGAAACTTGGAGTTTAGCTTTTACCTTTCCTTGAGGAAATTTGTCCTTTTAATAGAAGGACTGCTAAAAGACCTTGATTTAGTGCTTAAAAATCAGTGAATTTGGTGGCAGTAGAGTGGCTAAATTGGGAGATAATATATTCTTTGCTTTTACCCACTATTCAGTTTGTTTTGTCAACTTCCTTGGAAATATTTAGAGCAATACTTATTTTAAGTTAATACAAAGTTTATTCGTCAGCTAAAAATTTACACTGAAAATCTGAACTATATTTTTCCTTGAGTTACTAATGAGGTTATGTAATACATTTTTTCTTGGAATTGTTCTTAAATTTAAGTTTTTAAAATAAACTACATTGCTGAAATCAGAACTTTTTTGTACTTTGGCATTTTATAGATGGGCTGTTCATTATAAACTTGACTTGTTTCTATTTATAGTCCTAAATATATGCAGAGGGATATCCAAGTCAGTAGATGTTTAATCTCAGTGGATATCAGGGAAAAACAAATTAGAAGAAATAAGGGTATACTGTTTCATACCTATCATATTGCCAAAGAATTAAAAATTCTGACAGTATCGAATATTGGTAAGGATGAGGGGAAATGGGAATTTTTAACCATTGCCGATGTTGGAGAAATATAATTTAAACCAAAACCTCCATTTCAGAAAAACCTCTCTTCAGAGGCAGAAGAGAAAGAAAATAAGCATTGAGCCACAATGTGAAGCACATCACAGTCAATCTGCTAAGAGATTTCAGAGATCTAAAGAGAGCTCACCCTTTATATGGCCAGATACAACCCATTACATACATGTTCTCAAGATAAATTGTAAGTAGTGCTCAAGTCAGAGGGCTTGATAGCAACATTTCTCACACATAGTTCATTTTAAATCAGTTGGTAATTGGGGTGACCGTATGTATTTGTAACTGGCTAAAAATAAACTTGTGTTCTTATGAGAGGAAGGTAATTTTGCAGCTGGGAGCTAGGTGGCCGGCTAGTTATTAGGTTCCTGTCTTCCCACAAAACTGGCAGAAAGAGGGTGCTATTTCCTTTGGGGCAAATCACATTTTACAGAGTCCTGGGTTGCTGGTTAGAAGCTTGCTTGCTAGCTTGATTGCTGGCTTGCTTACTGACTTACTTATTTATTATTTAAAATAAGCTGTATTTAAAGTGAGCTGTGCACCCAGCATGGGGCTTGAACTCAGAGTCGCCTGATCTACTGACTGAGCCAGCTGGGGTCCCTAGAAGCTTATTTAACTTTTAAAAAGATTTACATATATTTCAAAGGGATGGAGAAATAATTTACAATTACAAGTTTTCTAGAGAATGTGCTTTAAGAAGAATGTGGGGGTATCTCTTCCTTCCTTTTTATTTTATTTTATTTTATTAAGTAGGCTTCATGAAGCTCAACGTGGAGCTCAAACTTACAACCCTGAGATCCAGAGTCTCATGTTCCACTGAGCCAGCTAGGTGCCCCATTCTTCCCTTATTTTTAACAAGAAAAATTAAACTTCTCATTTTTTATGCCTTTCCACTGATGGGTAAATTGATCTGGCCACTTTAGTGGGCAATTTGCAGTGTTCTGGTAGAGGTGAAGATATGCATACTCTATGATCCAGTACTTTTATTTGTAGTTAAATCCCAGAAAAACTCTTTTTTAAAAAAAAGATTTATTCATTTGAGAGGGTGCGGGTGGGAAGCGAGTGAGTGTGATGGGGAGGGGCAGAAAGAGCGGGGGAGTGAGAATCCTGAGCAGACTCCCCGCTGAGCATGGAGCCTGACACAGGCTCCATCCTACGACCCTGAGATCATGACCTGAGTGGAAATCAAGAGTTAGTCGCTGAACCGACTGAGCCAGCCAGGCGGCCCCCAGAAAAACTCTTAATACATGATTATAAGAGACTTGTAACATTGCATATTAACAGTGAAACAGTGGAAACAACCAAGTGTCTGTGACAAGAATGAATAGATAAATTTTGGTATATTCACACAGAATAATACAGCATTGAAAGTGAGTGAACTAGAGCTACAAAATCAACATGAGTACCTGTTATCAATAATGTGTACTAAATCAGATTATGGAAGAACATGCACAGTATATTTATATAATATTTAAAAACATGTAGAATAATACCTATGCAGAACAATGCATATTTTATGGATATATACATTAGTAAAAGTATAATAATGTAATGATGAACACCAGAATCAGTAAGTGATTTTGATTTCCCTCTGAGGAGGGACATGTATAATGGGATCAGCAAGGTTTTCAGGTGTGTCTGTAATATTTTATTTCTTAATAAAGGAAGATCTTAAGTAAAGAAGAATGTTAAAATTTAATTTATTTGGGTAGTGGATGCATGGATGTTTATTTTATTATTATCTAGATTCTTTTGTAACATTTAAATATTTTATGATTAAATGCTTAAAAAAAGAGAGCTAGAGAAAAAAAGGGGCCAGAGAAATGGGTGGTAGTTGGGGAGAAATCAGTCTGCTTATATTATATATTTGCATGCTAATGGTAACGATCTAGTAAAAGGGACAAGTTAGTGCAGGAGACTGGGACAGGTATAGGAGTAGAGTCCTTGAGAAGAGAAACATTGGGACCCAGTGCAGAAGGAATTTGTTTGACTTTTGATTAGGAGTAAGGTCAATGTGTTGACACAGGAGAGAAGACAGAATAAATGGTAGGAAGAGGAAGTAGTTCTCTTCTGAATTTAGGGTGACTAACGTCCAGGTTTGCCTGCGACTAAGAGGTTTCCCAAGGTGCAGGACTTTCAGTGCTAAAACTGGGAAAGTCCTGGCCAAGCCAGGATGGTTGGCCATCTTCTGATTTTCCTTGACAAAATGAAAAAGCATGATCATCTACTGGGAGTGAGAGGGGGATGAGGCTTTAAGGTAAAATGAGAAGCTATATGAAGTAATTATCTTAAGGCTGGGAGAGCAAATTCACTAGGTTAATGTGGTATGATTTCTGAGCTTTGCTAAGGGTCTGCAATTTATGGGTATAATTTTAAAGTTCATGTGGTTGCATTTGTCTTCTCATTCATCTGTACAAGTGAAGGTACTGTGTTAAGTGGAAAGTTGGTTTTAACTGATTTGACTGTGGTGGAGGAAGAGAGGAGCAAGAATGAGGGCATAGGTGAGGAAATGATTATAGTGATGGAACATCAAGTCTCAGGCTGGGTAAGAGGGGAAGAAGAAAAGAGAGGAAGGATAGTGGGAAAAGTAACTCCAAGTCTGTTGGCAATGAGCAGATTTCTGGAAGTGAACTGGAAAGATAGGCAGTGAGGAGAGTGGGATGCTTGAAATTGAGATTTTTGACACGGCATAGTCACTGGTTATCAATGTGATCACGAGAGTAGGGGCTGGAGTGGATAGAAGGAAAGGTTTTGGGTATGGGAGTGATCACTCCATGGATGTGATTTTAGTGATTAAGGCAAGTTTTGGTGCTCTGTATACAATCACTCAGGTATTTTCTTTTCATATGCCAAGAGTCTTTTGTTTCTTGTTTTATTTTGTTTAAACAGTGCCTCAAATTATAGAATCGTATTGTTGTTCTGGAATGAAGATGGTTGTAAATAAGTAAGTGGATAAAAGCAAATTTTGTATAAATCAGTGTATGGCCTTATCTATGGCTTGCTTAGTAGTTGGTTAAGTTTCAAACATTAACATCCAAACTAATGATCCCACTGCCCATTAAACTATTTTAGTCCCAGTTAGGTTCAATAAGGACTTTGTGTCAAGTGTGGTTATATATAGTACATTTCTCTGCTAACTCCAATTTCCCTCTTTCTCTTTTTATAGGACCGCAGCTGAATGCACAGCTAGAAGGTTGGCTCTCACAAGTACAGTCTACAAAAAGACCTGCTAGAGCCATTATTGCACCGTAAGTTTTAAGGGTCTTTACCCAGAATGTTTCATTTTTAATTATTAATATAGAATAGTATTTATAGATGGAACTAAAAAATTAAAAAATAAATGCTATGTTGAGCTGAAGAAATTATATGTAGTCATTTTCATGATTCCTTTGGCTTTCACTTTAACTCAAGGATAAAGGAATTGGCTATTTTCTCAGGTGCAGTAATTTTAAAATTTATTTTTTGGTAATAAAACTGACTTTTAAAGCAGAGGCTGATTTGCAGTGCATAAACTTGATGATTTCAGGTTGATGTAAATGAGTAAGTTCTGTTTTAAATATGAAAAAAGATCTACTTTAATTCACTTTTTCCTTATAATGAAAAAGATATGTTAAACAATACCATGCAATATGGAGTAGCTAACCAGATATTTGGGGAATGGGTAGCTTTTTTTTTCTTTTTAATGAAGAAAATCTGTGATTGTTTTGTCTTTGAATCTTAGAAGGCTTTCTAGAACTACAAGCTAACAAATACAGTTAAGAGTGTGTCTGTATGTGATAGGAATTCAGTTCGTTTTGATTTGGTTTCCAGTGCTAACTTTCAAAACACATTTTTTTAAGCACATGTTAACTGTTTTCCGAGACGAGTAAAGGTTGGAGTTTGTCCCATTTCTTTCACAGCAGTGTCTTTTATGTAATTTCTGTTGAGTTAGGTTTGGTGCCCCAATAAATAAAAAATAGTGAACTAATGGTATCTACTTATTGAAGAATATGAGAATTAAATAAGTAAATACACACAAAGAGCCTACATTAATGTCTGGCACATAATAAGTATTCCATAAGTGCTAGGTATTTAATGTGCCAAACATTTTGTTAAGTGGTCCATTTGTATGATCTAACTTGATCTCATTTAATAGATAGGAGGTTGACTGTACCACTTATAAGGTATGTGACATACAAGTTACTTAATCTCTTATGTCTTTGTGTCATTGGTAAAATTGGAATATTAATAGTACCTCCACATAGTTTTTTGATGATTAAATGAGTTAATCTTTATAAACTTTTAGCATAATAACTTAAGCTATTATTTATTTAGTCATTCAGCAAATATGTACCTGGCTAAATGCCAGGTGTTCTTCTTAGTGCTGCTTTTTGTTTCATTAAAGTTTTTGGGGGGAGGTTTTATCTTGTTCTTTTGTTTGGGACATGTTCCTGTTTTCTCAGTTTGCTTGACTCTATGTTTGTTTCTATGTATGAGTCCTCAAAGAGTGGCCTCCTGGAGGAGATGAACCTTATCTTTCAACGTTGCCCTAGCTCTTGGTTGTCTCTGAAACCTTTGTGATTGTCTAAGCAGCTTGATTTATTCTTGATAAGTCCCAGTTGTTGAGAGTGTGCCAAGACTTGTCAGTGTTCTGAAGGGGGTGGATCTCAGGCAGCCCCTAGTTATAGGCTGATTGGAAGCCAGACCCTCAGGCAGCAGGTTTTAAAATACGTAGTCCTGTGCGACTGTAGTTGTAAACCCAGTTGGCCTTCAGACCAGGTGATCTAAAGGTGTCCTCTGGGCAACTGGCAAAAATCAGGGCTTTAGATGAGTGTATAAGCTCCTTTCTGGGAGGTACTGGCAAAATGTAGTGAGGCTTAGGGAGAGTGTGAAGATGGTGTCCCCTGGCCTACTTTCCCTGAAAGCACCTCCACAGCCTCCAGATGTGTGGCAAATGTGAAGTGTGGCCCTCAGGCTGAAGCTCTGGGACAAGTAAATAGGTCTGTTTCACAGAAAGACTAGGGATGTGTTTCAAACTGCTGTCTGTGTGGTGCCCTGGAGGCAATAGCCTGCCAAGAACTGTCTCTCTCCAATTGTTACAGCCCTTTTGGACCCAGGAATGCAGACCCCCCTGGCCACCAGAGCAGGTGATCAAGGAGTGTCCCCTGTGTAGACTGCATGTGCCTGCCAGCTTTAGCAAGGCCACAGGAGAGCGCATGGCTGGTGCAGACACAGCTTTCCCACGGCTATAGGCTGGGCTGCCCTGTTGGTGCTATCAGGGCAGAGGGAGAGCACCAGAAAGTCCCTGCCAGTGCCTCCATCCCTGGAAAGTTCTGACAGGCCCCTGCCTCTCTGATAGATGTTTTAAGATTAGCCACTGAAACTTCTTCACATATAGTCTGGACACTTTTCAAATTGCTGCTTTTGTGCTGGTTTCCAGGGCGACTGAGTCTGCATGTGAGCCCTTTAAGAGAAGTATCTCAGTTTCCTACAGCCCTTTGGGTCTCCTGGATGTGAGCCCTGTTGGTGTTCAAAGCCAGATGTTTTGGGGGTGCATCTCTCTGTTACAGTTCCCAAGGAGTGGGGTACCTGATGTGGGGCATGAACCCTTCACTCCTCAGGGAGAAAATCTGGATTCGTGAGATTCCTCCTGATTGTGGGTCCCCCTGCCAGGGGTGGGGTTTTGAAGAGACTGCATCCTGCCTCTCCTTCCCATCTTGATGTGGCCCTTTTACCATTTGTTGCAAAGGAGCTATTCAGCTAGTTTTCATTCTTTTCCAGAGGGAATTGTTTGATATGTAGCAGTAGATTTGGTGTGTCCATGGGATGTGAGTTTAGGATCTTCCTTTGCTGCCATCTTGGACTACCCACTAGTGCTGCATTTCGAATAAACTACAATTGCTACTTTCATGGTGCTTACGTTTTAGTTCTTTGGAAAACAGACAGTAAACAAATAATTACAGGCATACATCAAAGATATTGTGGATTTGGTTCCAGACCACTGCAATTAAATGAATATTGCAGTAAAATGAGTCAAATGAATTTGTTTCCCAGTATGTAAAAGTTATGTTTATACTGTAATGTATTCTATTAAGTGTACAATAGCATTATGTCTAAGAAAACAGTGTACATACCTTAATTAGAAAATACTTACTGCTAAAAAATGCTAACCATCCAGTGGGTTATAATCACTGATCACAGAGAGCCATAACAAATATAATAATAATAATAATAAAGTTTGGAATATTGCAAGAATTACCAAAATGCGACATAGAGACATGAAGTGAGCAAATGTTGGAAAAATGGCGCCAATGAACTTGTTTGATTCAAGGTTGCCACAAACCTTCACAATTTTTTTTTTTTAAGATTTTACTTATTTATTTGACAGAGAGAGATGCAGTGAGAGAGGGAACACAAGCAGGGGGAGTGGGAGAGGGAGAAGCAGGCCCCCTGCTGAGCAGGGAGCCCGATGCGCGGGGCTCTATCCCAGGACCCTGGGATCATGACCTGAGCCGAAGGCAGACGCTTAATGACTGAGCCACCCAGCTGCCCAAACCTACACAATTTATAAAAAAACAAAAAACAAACAAAAAAACCAATGCCATATCTGTGAAGTACAATACAGCAAAGCACAATAAAGCGAGGTATTCCTGTGTATTCTGTATCAGGTGGTAATGGATGCTAAGAATAATAAAGCTGATAAGAGGATTGAGAGTGACAGTATAGGTAGGGAGGTGCTAGTTTATATAGGATAGTAAGAAAAGGTCTCCCTGATAAGGTAACATTTGAGCCTAAATAATGCAAGGGAGAGGTTATACAGATATCCAGGGAAAGGGTTTTCAGGTTGAGGAACAGCAAGTACAAAGGCTCTGCAGCAGGATATGCTTAGTGTATTTGAGGAACAGCAAGGAGGACAGTGTAGCTGAAGTGATGTGTACAAGGGGAAGAGTAGTGGATGAGGTAGGCAGCGAGAGCAAGATCATGAGGAGGCTTTGTAGACTATTCCAACAACTTTGGTTTTTATTCCAAGTGATATGGCAAGTCATGAGAAATTTTGAGCAGAAAGGTGACATGACTTGACTTAGGTTTGAAAAGAATTGTCCTTGCTATTGTATGGATGGTCTGTTTTGTGGAAACCGGGAATCTAGTTTAGGAGGCTTACTATAATAGTACAAGAAAGAGATGACATGGTGGCTTTGATTGGGGGCTAGTGGCAGAGGTGATGAGAAGCAGTGTACTTGGGATATATTTCAGAGGTAGGACTAGTAAAGTAGAAGAAGAGTCAGGAATGACTCTTGAGTTTTGGCCTGTGAAACTGGAAAGATGGAATTGGTTTTATACTGATAAGGGACAGATGGGTAGAGGTGGGAAGTAGACTTTAAAGTGTTTATGTAGAATCTAGGATTATATTTTGACCATGTTAAATGTTGAGATGCCTATTAGGTATCTGTAAGTGGAGATTTCAAATGGGCAGCTAGATGTATGAGTCTGGAGTACAGAGAAGAAGGGCCAGGCTGCGTTGATATATAGATATATCTATCTATCTATCTATCTATCTATCTATCTATCTATCTATCTATCTATCTATCTATCACATTTAAAGTCTAAACAGGCTGTGGTTGCCTAGTGAGGGAAATATAGAGAAGAGAAAAGGTTTAAAAACTTAAGCCCTTAGGCAAGCTAATTTTATTTAGAGATCAGGGTGAAGATGAGCATTTGCAAAGGAGGTGCTGAAGGAGGACCAGTGGGGCAGGAGGAGAACCAAGAGTGAGTGGTGTTTGTAGGAGGCAAAAGGATGAAAAATGTGTCAGGGAGGAGAAAATTAATTAGCTGTGTCAAATTCTGCCAGTAGGTCAAATAAGATGAGGACTGAGAATTGAAGATTGGATTTGGCAATATGGAGATCAGTGGTGTCCTTGCTACAAACAATTTCTGTGGAGATGAAAGCACGATCACAGTGGGTTCAAGAATCGGAGAGGAAAATAAAGTGAGGATAGTCTTTTTTTTTTTTAAGATTTTATTTATTTATTTGAGAGAGAGAGTGCATGAGCAGGGTGAGAGGAGGAGGGAGAAGGAGAGAGACTCTCAAGCAGACTCTGCACTGAGGGTGGAGCCGGACACAGGACTCAGTCTCACGACCCTGAGATGATGACCTGAGCCGAAATCAAGAATCTGATGCTTAACTGACTGAGTCACCCAGGTGTCCTGAGGGTATTTTTTTTTTTTTTTTAAGATTTTATTTGTTTATTTGAGAGAGAGAAAGAGAGAGAGAGCATGAACACAAGCGGGGGAGGCAGAGGGAGAAACAGACTCCCCACTGAGCAGGGAGCCTGATGTGGGACTTGTTCCCAGGACCCTGGGATCATGACCTGAGCTGAAGGCAGATGCTTAACCAACTGAGCCACCCAGGCGCCCCAGGGTATTTTTTTTTTTTAATGGACTTTTCTATAAATCAAGGAAATGGGGCAGTGGGAATATGTTGTCGGGTGAGAAATTTTACTTAAGGTGGGAGATATTGAAGTGTTTATAATATAGATGAAATGATCCAGTAGAGAAAGAAAAAATGATGGAGGAATAAAGGGGGGAAATTTGCTTAATCCTTGATTGGGTGAGAAACAATGATTAATAATCATCTCTTTATAGTAACTTGTGACATAGGGTCTATGTCATTCTCATCAGTTTGCTGGTAGTTGACTATTATATGCTGCCTTCCTAGTTAAAACTTGTTACAAATGTGGGAGCTGTGCTGAATCAACATATAATTAAGTCAAGGTTAGTTATTCATGAAAATGTAGCTAGACTTGTTTCCTTTTTATAGTTAGCTCTAAGTTGAAATTGGCAGTGGCCTGAGAAATGAAATGTTTGAGTCTAAGTTACAAATATATTGATTTGTAAAAGATTTCCAAGTTACTTTAGGTTTTAAAATGGGTATTTGAAAATATTTTTGGCTTTGGTGTGCATGTTTCTGTTACATAGTGACTTTGTAGTTATGTTTGTGCATATATAATGCAATTTCCATTTTGTTAACATATGAAAACTTTAAATATAGTCAAGTTTATATATGGTTTCCAGAAGTAATTATTTTCCTTTCCAGAGGAGGTTTTTTTTTTTTTTTTTTTTAGGTAGAAAAGCAACAACAAATATTTTATTGTTCTATAGGCACAAAAGGGTCTTTGTTAAGAATATGCTTATTTAGTAATTAGAAAACTTAAAATTTTAAGATTCCTACTTTTATTTCAAATCAAGCCTATTCAAATAAACATTTTTTTTTAAGATTGTATTGTTAAGTAATCTCTACACCCAACATGGGACTCGAACATACATCCCTGAGATCAAGAGTTGCATGTTCTAGTGTCTGAGCCAGACAGGCGCCCCTAAAAAACATTCTTTAACTTTTATAAAATTTAGCTCTCCAGGACCAGCTTTTCTTAGATTTTGCCTTCATAGGCATAAGTCATGTAAGGAGAGCCTTAAAAAACAAACAAATCAGAACACAGCATACTTTTAAAAGTACTTAATTGCTTATTTGTATATTGATGTAGATTAAATAGAATAATGTCGTTAAAGAATAAATATTGACCCATAAACCCAACTATTGATCAGTCTTAATGATTCTTATCTATATGGCATATAGACAGGTGTAGTTGGGGGATTCAAAAGAATTTAATTTGATTTAAAAATGTCCTTTGGTTGAATTTAGGACAGCTTTACTTGTCTTGAGGTATAGGAAACAGTATGTTGCCCAGGGATATATATTGATATGATCTCATGAACTAGAAGTTCCAAAAGCCTTCCTACCTTACTGCCAGATACCTTGATGCCAAAATTGTTGTTTATCTTGCAGTATGCAGGGATAACTCAGCAACGCTTAGAATGGAGCTGTACATTAAGTATGTATCACTTAAGAAACCTCTTATTGAATATAAAAATATAATCAGATAATTGAGAGGGGGCTATGGATATTGTGGCCATCCTAATACATTTAAACTAGAGTTTGATTTGTTTTTAGTAGTGAACCTAGTAGGAGTAGTATGGAATAAAGGATACTTTCACTTTTCATTGTGTACCCGTCTTTATTGTTTAACTTTCTTATACTGTGTGCATGTATTACTTTGAACATAAAAGCTAGTTTAAAACATTTAAAAGCTAGGAAATATTTATATAGAAGACCAGTTTACATTTAGTGAAGTACACCTGTTCAGCTCTACCGGTGTATATGGTGAGACAATGAATCTTCATAAATCATGTAATTAATTTAAGTTACTGGAGATGTGCAACTTGTTTATTTCTAGTCCTCGTTTTTTTTAAGCAGTAGGTTATTCATGGCAGTATCTCAGGTCCTATATATTCTAGTAGTAAAACAATCTAGATATGCAGCATTGTGGTTAGTTTATTCTTATTACTTGAAAAACTTTAGTAACTTTCCTTAGTTCATAGTATTGTTTAGTTAATATTTGTGAGATTCCATTTTATAAAAATAAAATATTCTGAGTAATGACTTTCTAACTTGGACATTTTTTGGGTTATAATCATCTGATATTTTTTTATGAAGCAGGAATCTTGAGGGCCCCTGAGGAATGCCTATAAATAAAAGAACAAAAGACTAGGTGCAGCGAAACAGAATGGAGAGGGGCAATGTGAGGCTGTTGCTTCTGGAAACTGCTTAGAGCCAGTTGTTGTTCAGGTGGATCCCATATGCTCACAAGTGTTTTTAAATTTAGTTTCTAGCTTTCTAGATCCTAGCTTACCTTAAGTAGATCTTGTAGACTTTTCTTATTGCTGCAGGAGATAATTTCATCGGTCCAGTCTTCTCATTTCATCTAGTTCAATCTTTTATTTTGCATTTTTGCTGCTATTAAGTAGAACTAGGACTATGAGAACCTGATTTTGTTGAATCCAAGGGTTTTTCTTTTCTTTTTTTGTTCTCTGTATCCTCCTTGATGAAAAGTCTCTCATAGAATGCGTGGTAGACTTTTGGCATTCACAGTTTATGCTATTCACCTTAACCTTGAAGGTCTCAGAATGAACAAGTGAAAAGTCCATGTCATGTAGTAATTGGTAATTTTCCTGACATAGGAATTTAAATTATACCCACACTGCAAGGTTGCTGTGTGGGAAACTGTCATTTAACCAGTGAATGACCATGGATAATGGCCTTGCATCCTCATTTGATTGCAGTTCTGTGTGGGGCACAGAAATTCTGGAAGGTTAGGAGCTGGACTTGGTGATATAAACGGTCTGCTGTGAAGGAGTAAAGGGAGAAGCAAAATTACCCTGTGTTACAGGAAGGATCAGTTTTTAGAGGTATGGTTTTAGTCTAATGAGAAATGATAGGTATTAAAGTATAATTTTGACTTTGCCTTCATTGAGGTTACATTGGGAACCAGAATGACCTGGAAAAGCTAGCAGGGATGACTTTGCATTAAAGTTTTAAGAGCAGTTTTGTATTGTCACTACCCTGCTCTGGAGTGTACAGCAGTTTTTCAGTAACTTGTTTTATCAAGTGCAGACTTCTCTGTCTGTGGCTTAACTCTTACTTCTTGTGCCACTCAGGCCAATCTCATATTTTCTCACATCAGACACTTGAACATTTGCTCATGTTCTTCCTTCAACTTTTATGCCCTTCCTTTGTACTTTTACCTCTCTACTCCTAGTATTTCTATTCTACCTATACTTTATGAACCTGGTGTTTCTTTTTTCTTTTTTCTTTTTTTTAAAGATTTTATTTATTTGAGAGAGAGAGTGAGCAAGAGAGGGACAGAAGGAGCAGGGGGGAGGGGAGAGAGAGAGGGACAAGCAGACTTCCCACTGGGCAGGGAGCCCGACACGGGGCTCAATCCCAGGACCCTGGGATCACTACCCAAGCTGAAGGCAGATGTCTAACTGACTGAGCCACCCAGGCGCCCCAAGAACCCAGTGTTTCTAAGACGACTTTCTGGCTTTTAGGAACTACACGTGGGTAGGAACAGGATTGGTAAAACTGGGAGATATTCATGCTGGAAAGACTGATTGAGAGATCAGAGTATGGACTGAGGGTCAGGGCTTTTAAATTCAAGAATGGCAAACAAGAATTAAAGTCTGAGAAGCAGATCTAGGAAGGACCAGTTTAAACTATAAGGATTAGGATGGGAAGGGATGGGATATGAGTGACAACTGAGAGCAGAGCAGTATTGAAAACAGGAGAAGTTTTTCAGGTTTGAGACAGACCAGGACAGGTCCTAATGGATCAAAGGATTTTTAAAGTCCACATAATGGGGCAAGGTAGCATATTTCTGAATTGACAAGGGGAGCCAGTTAAGATCAGGAACAGTTGTTAGGAATCTGAAGTAGTCAGTATTGGGATGTTGGGCACTGGAAGACTGGGGACATAACTGGAAAAAATTGAGCCCTGGTTAGGCTAGAATATCAAGATCAGGAAAACCGAATGTGCTGAGCCATACAACAACTTACATTTCTTCTGGCTAAGATTAGAACTGGGTTGTGAGAATATTGCTGTCCTGAAGCAACTTGATAGGCTCTCTTGCCAGAGGTATATGGATAGAGTATACTACCATTAATCCAACCAGTAAGGCCTTCAGTGATTTCAGGGTGCTTAGTGTAGGTTCCACATTACTTAACTCTTGATTAAGCATACTGCTATCCTATATTGCTGTGATTGACTTATGTGAATCTCTTTTTCTCCATTCATAGTTTAAGCTAGATCAAATGATGACCCTTTTAAAAATAGAGCTCTCTTGTGGTAGGATTAACATACAGTTGCATGTATTTAAAGTGTACAGTTGGATACATTTGAAGTATGTATACACCTGTGAAACCATCACAATTAAGGTAATAAACATATTCATCATCCTCAAGTTTCCTTGTACCCTTTTGTAATTCTTCCCTTCTGTACCTCTCTTCCTCTTCTTTCCACCCACACCCATTGACTTACTCTGTGTTGCTTCAAACTAGTTTTTATATTTTAGTGGAATTTTGAACTCTTTCTGTCCAGCTTTTCTCAACATATTTCTTTCTTTTTTACCATCTTTTTTTGCATAATTATTTTTGAGTTTATCAGTAGTTCATTCCTTTCTTTTGCTGAAGAGTACTCCATTGTATGACTATACCTCAATTTGTTTATCCATTCACCTTTGGAGGAATATTTGGTTGTTTCCAATTTTTGACTGTTGCAAATAAAGCTGGGATGAACATTTGTGTACAGATCTTTGTGGTTATAATGCTTTTAGTTTTCTTAGGAGTGGAAAGCTGGGTCCTATGGTAGAAGTATATTTAACTTCTTAAGAAATTGCCAAATTGTTTTCAAAAGTGGTTGTAACATTTTATATTCCCACAAGTGTAGCTTGAGTTTCAATTCTACATCCTAAGCATACTTGGTATGGTCACTCTTTTTAATTTTAGCTATTCTGCTGGGTGTTTAGTGGTAGATTTTTGTAGTTTTAATTTGCCTTTCCTTAAATGATATTGAGCATTCTTTTATGTGCTTATTTGCCATCCCAGTATATTCTGTTTTGAAGTATTTGTTCATATCTTTTCCTATTTAAAAAAATTGTAGTAAAATACACATAACATAAAACTTACCATCTTAGGCATCTTTATTTTTTATTTTTTAAAAAATATTTTATTTATTTATTTATTTGAGAGGGACAGAGAGAGAGAGAGAGCATGGGAGGGGAGAGGGTCAGAGCGAGAAGCAGACTCCCGGTTGAGCAGGGAGCCTGATACGGGGCTTGATCCCAGGACTCCAGGATCATGACCCGAGCTGAAGGCAGATGTTTAACTGAGTGAGCCACCCAGGTGCCCCAACATTTTTATTTTTTTTTTTTTAAAGATTTATTTATTTATTAGAGAGAGAGAGAAAAAGAGTGTGCATGTGTGTGTGGGGGAGGGGCAGAGGGAGAGGGAGAAAGAGAATCCTCAAGTAGTCTCCGTGCTGAGTTCGAAGCCTGACTTGGGGCTTGATCCCAGGACCCTGAGATCATTACCTGGGCCCAAATCAAGAGTCAGACGCTCAACCAACTGAGCCACCCAGGCACCCCCCATCTTACAGTATAGTAGCATTAAGTACAGTCACGTTATTTTGCAACCAATTTTCAGAACTCTTCGTCTTGCAAAATGGTTAACAGTTTTAAGTGTTGGGTTTGTTTTGAAATTTCTTTACATATTCCGGTATAAATCCTGTGTCAGATATATGCTTTGCAATTATTTTCTCCCAGTCTTTGTTTTGTCTTTTCAGTTTATTGTGTAGCTTGAAATCAGTTAAGGCAGGAGTGAATTACTCCACATTAATTAGCAAATTGCTACAAATCAAGGCTTGATTTATTGTTTGTTGATTGTCTATACTTAAGAAATGAGGAAAGTGTTGGGGCACCTGGGTGGCTCAGTCATTAGGCGTCTGCCTTCGGCTTGGGTCATGATCCCAGGGTCCTGGGATCGAGCCCCACATCGGGCTCCCTGCTCCGCGGGAAGCCTGCTTCTCCCTGTCCCACTCCCCCTGGTTGTGTTCCCTCTCTTGCTGTCTCTCTCTCTCTCTGTCAAATAAATAAATAAAATCTTTAAAAAAAAAAAAGAAAGAAATGGGGAAAGTGTTAATAATGCAGATTAAACTTAAAATTACATTGTGTTAGTAGCCCTTACATTATAAAAAGTGTAAGAAAGTATGGAAGGAGATATTCCTTCTAATACTTGAAAACTGTTACCTAATCAGCAGAGAACTCATTCAGGTCAGACATATGTCTTCATTATTCCAACCTTGTCAGTTGCAACCATCACTTGGCTATGGATATAAGAATTAGCGTGAAAGCATTCTGTGCCAATCAATTGACTGTGTGGAATTTGCGATAGAATTATATATTTTTTGTTATTTGTAAATTGTGTGGTACATATCTTTTTATCTCAGTAGAGTTTATATTAAGCTTATTTACACATGTATACATTTTTTTTTTTCTGCAGAGACAGTTGTTAAATATTTACCTGCATACCACTGGCCACACACTAATAAATAAGCGCCAGGAAAATATGTTTTAAACTCATGTAACTTGAATGAGTCAAAAAATAAAAATGAGGTCAGGAAACAAAGTCATTCCATAGGTGATAAGAGAACCAAATCTAATTCTGAGACCAAAAAATGAAAGGGATGAGTAGTAGGGAAAGAAAATGAAAAGCACAATACACAGAAGGCCAAGTCAGTTCTCTTATTACTAAAGACACAGAAAAAGTGAGTTATTTTCTTCTAGGAGTTTTATGGTTTCAGGTCTCACAGTTAGTTCTTCAATCCATTTGGAATTTATTTTTGTATATGGTGTAAGAAAGTGGTCCATTTTCATTCTTTTGCATATAGCTGTCCAGTTTTCCCAATACCATTTGTTGAAGAGACTGTTTCTTCCCTATTGTAAATCCTTGCCTCCTTTGTTATAGATTAATTGACCATATAAGCATGGATTTATTTCTAGGCCCCCTATTCAGTTCCATTGATCTATTTTTGTGCCAATACTGTACTCCTCCCCCCGCCCCGGGGAGCAAAACATTAACATTTATTTGTTAGTTGAGCTTTTTTTTTTTTAAAGATTTTTTTATTTATTCATTTGACAGAGACACAGCGAGAGAGGGAACACAAGCAGAGGGAGGGGGAGAGGGAGAAGCAGGCTTCCCGCCGAGCAGGGAGCCCGATGTGGGGCTCGATCCCAGGACTCTGGGATCATGACCTGAGCTGAAGGCAGACGCTTAACGACTGAGCCACCCAGGCGCCCCGAGCTTTTTTTTTTTTATTAACTTTATTTTATTATGTTGTTAGTCACCATACATTACATCATTAGTTTTTGATGTAGTGTTCCATGATTCATCGTTTGTGTATAACACCCAGTGCTCCATGCAATACATGCCCTCCTTAGTACCCATCACCGGGCTAACCCATCCCCCCCACCTCTAAATCCCTCAGTTTGTTTTTCAGAGTCCGTAGTCTCTCATGGTTCATCTCCCCCTCCAATTTCCCCCCCTTCATTTTTCCCTTCCT
>NC_138378.1:100209049-100281207 GCF_054177405.1 Leptonychotes weddellii
ATGATACATGTCTTTCTCTGTTTGACTTATTTCACTCAACATAATACCCTCCAGTTCCATCCACGTCGTTGCAAATGGCAAGATCTCATTCCTTTTGATGGCTGCATAATATTCCATTGTATATATATACCACATCCAGAAGCTTAATTTTTAATTTTGAGGAAAATAGCATGCTTAATAGGAATTTTCTGTTCTTTGTATGGCAGACATCTGAGATGGGAAATAATAATCCCATAGATTTTGTTATAAAACAAAACAAAACTTAAAAACTGTATCATTAACCTCACGAGTAGGTAGAGCAGTGGCTTTGCCATGTTTTACTAGGAGTTCTAATCAACTGTGTTCTTGTTGGCATGTGCTGCTTAAGTCAAGAAAAAGCTTAGCCCCAGAGGTAATTAGATGTAATAAAAAGAATTGATGAACATTTTAAATGATTATTTTTATATAACTGTGTAACATACGAAAATGCTGAGTAGTCATCACATGTATTAGTGCTTTGTTTGGTATGTAAAAAGCTAGTTTTTTCTTCTTTTTTAAAGATAAAAATGAAGGAAAATATTCTGTGGTACTTCTGTCTCTTGCCAAAGCATGTAGTTTTTTGTTACTGAATGGAGTCTCACAGAATAAGGATATACATTAATATATCTGTTTTACTATATTTTGAAATCTCTTTAGTTTACGGAGAACTATGGAAGACAGGAATGTTTGAACGCATGTCTCTGCAGACAGATGAAGATGAACACAGTATTGAAATGCATTTGCCTTATACAGCTAAAGCCATGGAAAGGTATATTGATTAATATAAGAAATCCCAGAGAAATCATAAGTATTAATTTCTTTGGAATTATTTTCACTGGGTAAAATAATCATTAGGATAAAGAGATTTAAAAAAAATTTTTGTTATTTGAGGGATGGCTGGCTTAGTCAGTAGAGCCTGCAACTCTCAATCTCAGTGTTGTGATTTTGAGCCCTACATTGGGTGTAGAGATTACTTAAAAATAAAAAAATCTTCTAAAAAATTTTACTATTTGAAATGATGTAAAAATTTGAGATTGGATGTTTCTAATGTGGATTGAAGTTGGTTTTGAGTAGTTTGCCTATAAAGGCTGAACATGTGAATTGACATGGTTTTTTATTAGGTGATAATGTTTTAAAAACCTCTGTGTGTATGTGAGTGGGGTGTGTGTGTGTGTGTCTGCCTTTTATTCATTAGACATTTATCTCAGAATAACATTTTTTATGCTATAAGTAAGTAATCATAAAATTTTAGATTTGGAAGTAACATTGGAGCTCATTTATTTCATCCTTATGCAAAGTACCTGAATATTTTTTATGATATGCTTGGCAGATTATTGTTATTGGTACTTGCTAAAGGTCTTCCAGTGGTAGGATGCTCATACGACTATTAAGTAGGATGCGGACAGGGACAATACCTATTTTATTCTCCACTTGTATCCCACTGCCTAGCACAATGCCCATTTCATAGTAGTCATTAATTTATTTTGTAAAATGAATTTTTTAAAGAGTTTTCTTCTTTTAGGGCAGTATTCAAATTAGAAAGTCTTCCTTTTGTAGGTCACATATGTCTAATTTTTTCTTTTAAAGATTTTATTTATTCATTTGACAGAGATAGATACAGCGAGAGAGGGAACACGAGCAGGGGGAGTGGGAGAGGGAGAAGCAGGCTTCCAGCAGAGTGAGGAGCCTGATGCGGGACTCAATCCCAGGACCCCGGGATCATGACCTGAGCCAAAGGCAGATGCTTAATGACTGAGCCACCCAGGCGCTCCTAATTTTTTCATCCATTTCCTTTACATGGACTTAATATTCCATATATAGTTTGACTAGTTCTAAATATGGTGAGATTATTCCTTCCCTGGATCTTGTCATTATATTCTCTTAGTAAAATACATGGTGTATTATATAGGTTTACAGTAAATATTTGTTAATTAAATGTATTAATGAAGTCCAAGATCACATTGACATTTTTCATGTTGATATGGCTTACTTGCTATTGGCTAATACATTTGTGGCCAGCTAAAGCCCAAGGCTTTTTCCTACAGTTAAGTTGGATTATTTTCTCTCTTGTACTTTTGTGGTTTCTTTTTAACCCTTAGTTACTACTATTTAATTTTTCCTTGTTGGTTTTAGTCTATTATGGCACTCTTTTTGGACCATTTCTACTCCTAATTCTGTTATGAGAGAGTTATTTAACTTCTCTCATTCCACAACTATTCACAATGGTAACTGTGATGCATTGTGTAAACCTGAAGATGTTTCCAAAATATCAGTGTGATATTAAATTATAAGCAGTATAATTTTAGGTTAATTGTGTTTTACCACATTCTAATCCTTCAGAAATTGTTAAACCAATATATGCTGTTTATTTCCTGGAATGCTTGTATAATCAGGACATTCCATTCTTCAATTACATAGAATAATATAAAACTTTTGTTATTTCTTGAAATATTTGCATATTTTGTCATGAGAAAATATATTTTAGACTTAAGAAAGCCAACAATATCCTTAAGGAAGTTTTAACAAAATAATATTTTTGTTATTTCAAAAGTAAAACGTGTAATGTTGAAAATTTAGGAAAATAGTAACTTAAAATCAACCAAAATTCCTGTTCATAATTCCCCCTCTGTTAAATAGTGTTAAATAACCACTATTAAATATATCACTTCTCAAGAGATCTTCCCTCTCTCCCAGATTACACTTGCATCTCTAATACTGACTTTTTGAAAGTACCCAGTACTTTTCCTTTGTAGTCTTTGCTGCACTCACTACCTGTATTAGTTATCCATTACTGTGTGAGAGATTGCTCCAAAACTTAGTGGTTTAAAATCACAACCATTACTCTAAAAATTATTGCTTACAAATTTTAGGTCAGGAGTTTGGGCAGGGGACACCTTGCTTTGGTCCATGAGATGTTGACTGAAGTAAGTTGAATGAGGCTAATGGATCCAAGATGGCCTTGGTGTTAGCTTTTAGTTGAGACACCTCATTTCTTCTCTAGATGGTCTGTTTGTTCATCAACCAGGGCTTTTCTCTCTTCTTGGCTTCTCTCTAGAAGGATAGCCTGCTTTTCTTTACGTGGTGATTTAGGGTAACCAGAGAACAAAAACAAAAGTTCTCTGTCTCTTAAGGCCTCGGCCTGAAACTACACAGCATCATTTTTATCACATTCTCTTTTTAAAAGCAGAACACAGTATTAGCCAAGGTTTAAGGGAAGGCGAATTAGATTCCACTTCTTGATGGGAGGAGTAGCATGTGTATATTCAGGAATAGGAGGAATTGTTGGTAGCCATCTTTGCAGATGGACTATGTCACAGTTCTTCTGATGGACAATTCAGTGTCTCTCCACCATGCAGTACTCAGTCCTCCTAAGATGCCCAGAAATCTCATTCAGTTAGGACCTCAGGTTCAAAGTTCTGTATAGTACCATACAGAATCATTTCACTGTCCTAAAAATCCCCTGTACTCTTCCTGTTCATCCTCTCCCCCTACACGTATCCTGCATTAGGTCATGATGTGGATGAGGCTTTCTGGGTACAGCTCTTCTTGATTTGGATACGTGTGAACTAAGAAGACAAGTTTTACCCCACCTGCCATTCACTCCATATACAATTTTGAGACAGGAATTTTAAAAAAAATTGTTTTTAAAGATTTTATTTATTTATTTGACAGTGGTCGAGCACAGGCAGGGGGAGTGGCAGAGGGAGCAGCAGAGGGAGAAGCAGGCTCTCCGCTGAGCAGGGAGCCTGACAAGGAGCTCGATCCCAGGACCCTGGGATCATGACCTGAGCCGAAGGCAGACGGCTTAACCACCTGAGCCACCCAGGCGCCCTGAGACAGGAATTCTTAACCACACAATAGATAATCGCTGTGGAGCGTGAAAGAATGGGAGGCATATAGTAGCCTGTGATCCAAAGCAATTCTGAAATCTAGTCAGGGAACAGAGAATGTTCTTTGATTAGGGCTTGTTTTGACTTGTAGTAGTGGCTTCATAATTCCTTACTTTTCCGAGCTCTTGGGGCTTGGTCTTTTAGGCTCTTGGCTCTACTTGCTGACTCATTTTTACTTCTCCATGAAATGGGCCTTGTTTACACCTGAGTATTCATTTCTGTCTGCTTCATGTATGTGACAGTTTGAAAACTTAAAAGCCTCTTTTCATTTGGAACAGTGTTTATTTTAGTCTAAACTGGTAGAACTCCATTAAACATTGTGGGTTTTCTGTATATCAGATTATAAGTGCATCCCATTAGGCAATAGTCACACCCACACAGTTCAGTGAGTGACAGGACTCTCTCTACTTTGGATCCCAGTATAGGGTCCTGTAAGGTTCTTGGAAGCTCTTTTGCCTACCTGAGAGAGAATGTAAGCCTGATCTTATTAAGTCTTTCTGTGGTCTTAATAAAGGATTTTACAGATGAATTTTTGATTTGATGATTGTGAGCCCATGATTTATTGGCAGTACTCTGGATTTGATCTTTGTCTTCATGTTGTTTCTTTGACAATCTTGCTATCTGTAGAGGCTAGTGATGAGAAACAGCTATTTTCCAACCAAGCAACTCTTGTTTAGAAATATTTCCTTTAAATTCTGCTTGTAATTCCTCAAAGCTCATGTTTTCTTTTTTTACCTTCTCATACTTGGCTACAAAGTAGCCAGTGACACTTTGAATATTTTGCCTGGAAATCCTAGCTAGATCTATAATAGGTTCACTAGGTATATTTTTAATGTCCCAAGTTATTATACCTGTGATCATTCTGCTGATTGTTCTGCCCATATATAATATGGGCCCCTTTTCTTCTGGCCTTGTGTGGCTGTTTCCTTACTGCTCTGGCAGTTCCCTGTCTCCTTCTCACCCTTCCAGCTTCTGCCTGCCTCAGTGTCCTCAAAGCCAGTGTTTTAGGTTTCTGTTCCAGTAGTACCCTTTCCAGGCACCACTTTTTATCTCACGTATTGTAGCATAACAAATCACCTCAAAGTGCCTATGTTTTTTGCTTATGACTCTGTGAACTAGAAATTTGGTCAGGGGTGAGTGGTGACAACAGGTCTGTGTTCCATCTGCTGCCAGTTGAAGCAAGCTGACCTAGGCTGAAGGCTCTAGGGCACCCTCACTTCTTGTCTGGGGCTGCGATGCTGGTTGTCTACTGAAGCACCTTCGTTCTTGTCTCGGTGCTCTCCATCTCACCTGTTGTCATTTGTCCTTCAGGGCCTCTCTCTTCATATGGTATCCCTCTCCTCAGATAGGCGTGGACTATCATGAGGTACATGGCAGTTGAGGGCAGCAAGAAAGCAAAACTAGAAATTTTCAGGCATCTTAATATCTGGGTTTGGAACTGGCACAGTGTTACTTAGGCCGCATTCTCCTCACTGTAAGTTGCAAGGCTAGGTTCAAGGGGAGGGAGAAAGAGATTCTACTTTTGATGGGAGGGGTGACATGGGCATTCAGAAGTGGGAGGAATTTTCAGGGATTATACTTGAAGATAGCTTACCATAGTACCACTGTAATTAAATAGCTCTTTTGGTGATTGCCTGCATATGTCCCCCTTCCTTGGTAGTCCCCTACCTGCTCCCTGCCTGAGGACAGCTTGTTTTTACTGTACTTTCTGTGCCCAGCTCAGGACCTGGTACACAAAAGGATTCCCGTAATTAATTTTTGAATGAATTAATAATGATCTTCCCATTATTAAATATTAAATTTTTTCCCAAAATGAGGTCAAATGTTCTAACTGTGTTTCATATTATAGACATATTTTCATGTCATTTTTACTTCTTTTTATTGAATATACGTAGAACTTTCTAGAGTATGTCTGTATAATGCTTTAATCATTTGACCATTTAATTTTCTAACTTTTCTTTCATTTTTTTCACTATAGTCATTACAGATTTTTTAAATTAAATACCTAAGGATTTTACAGATGAATTTTTGATTTGATGATTGTGAGCCCATGATTTATTGGCAGTACTCTGGATTTGATCTTTGTCTTCATGTTGTTTCTTTGACAATCTTGCTATCTGTAGAGGCTAGTGACGAGAAACAGCTATTTTCCAACCAAGCAACTCTTGTTTAGAAATATTTCCTTTAAATTCTGCTTGTAATTCCTCAAAGCTCATGTTTTTCTTTTTTTACCTTCTCATACTTGGCTACAAAGTAGCCAGTGACACTTTGAATATTTTGCCTGGAAATCCTAGCTAAGGTAGGTATAAATAATACCTAAGGTATTATTTATAATTCTATGTGTTATCTTAAACAGATTTAAAAAATAATATTCATTAGAACTTTTAAAAGAAATAATGAGTAGTATAAGAGAGAAAACATAAAATGACCCATAATCTCCTTGCTTAGTTAACCCTATTGACATTAAAAAAATACTTGTACAGTACTGTACATGGTTTGAAAATGTAAACAGCATCAAGAAGTATAAAATGAAGAGTTAAAGCCTCCCTGCTTCCCCTCAACCAGTGTTCATTTGATAGTAAACATTGTTATGTATATACTAACATATATGTGCTTATATGTTTATATTATCTATATAAGATTTATATGTACAGATACTTATTTGTGTAAATTAAAACATGTAAACAAGAGATCATGTCTTACATACTTTATTCCGATCTTTTTTTCCATATATTATTTTTATTATTGAAATGCATAATAATTTTTACATCGCTTATAATTGTATTGAGAGAGTTAAGTTAGGATATATAGAAACCATCTATCTTGAAAAAAAAAAACTAGTTAACTCTGAAGATTAATAGCATTGGATCCCAGCCCTTCTTTTTTCTTGTTCAGTTACCTTTAACATCCCCCCACATATTCCTCTCTCTGTATCATTCCCATTTACTGTTTGTTACAGTTTAAAATTTTAATTAATTGTTTTGGGTAATTTATATGCAGTAAAATGTACTCTTTAAGGCATAGAATTCTATGAGTATTGACAAATTCAGAGTTGTATATATTCATCACAGTCCAGATATAAAACAGTTCCTTTACCTCAACTTCACTATTTTTGTTCAGAAAAATGTGCAGAGTACATAGGATGCTTTAGTAACTTTGAAAATGTTTCACTGAGAAATATGGCACTATAAAACCATTCATGTTCACTATGAAAGTATCATCATTTTCTTCTTAGCCATTTAATACTTTCTGTTACTGCTAATATTTTGGAACATAGACAACTTGAAAGTACAGTACAGTGTATTTAAATATGTTCCATCTTCTGCTTTAGGTTCTAGCCAATCTTACAAATTCAGTGTGGTTAGGATTTGATAACTCTTGGAGTACTTAGACTATTATTAAAAAACAACAACTTGATTTTATGCAGTTTACCCAGATTGTTAAGCTGCAGTCTTGTAATTCTTGTGTTTATCCATATTGATTATATGTTTGAGTTACCTGAGTGAGAACACTACTATGGCTTTGTATGGTATTAAGTACTATTAACTGAACAGTTTTTCCTGTTCTTAATATCTTGCATTAGTATGGTACATTTGTTACAGTTGATGAAGAAATATTGATACGTTATTAATAACTAGGTCCATAGTTTGATTAGGGTTCCCTTTTTGTGTTACATAATTTATGGGTTTTACCAAATGCCGGAAGTCCTTGTTATCTACCATTATAGTACCATACAGAATCATTTCACTGTCCTAAAAATCCCCTGTACTCTTCCTGTTCATCCTCTCCCCTTTCATTCCCCCCAACCATCCCCTGGTAGCCATTTACCTTTTTACTATCTCCATAGTATATAGTCATATAGTTTCTGGAATGTCATATAATTGGGATCGTACAGTATGCAGCCTTTTCAGGTTGGCTTCTTTAACTTAATAATATACTTTCAATATTCCTCCATATCTTTTTTTGGCTTGATAGCTTATTTCTCTTTATTGCTGAAGAATATTCTATTTTATAGATGTTCACAGTTTATCCATTCACCTATTAAAGGATTATTGATATAATTGGATTAATATCTGTCATATTTGTTACTGCTTTGTACTTACTGCCCGTGTTCTTTATTTCTTTTTTGTTTTCTGTTATTCTGCTTTCTGTGGTTTTAATTGAGCATTTTAATGATTCCATTTTTTTCCTCTCAGCATATCAATTATAGTACTTTTTTTAAAAACCTTTTTTAGTGGTTGCTGTAAGGTTTACAACATGCATTTGCAACTAATCCAAGTGCACTTTAAAATAACACTATACTGCTTCACAGATAGTGCAAGTACCTTACAGTATTTCCAGTTTGTCCTTCCTGTTCCTGATAACACTGCAGTCATTCATAAGCTATAATTACAACATATTGTTACTATTAGTTTTTGAAGAAATTGTTATCTCTTGGATCAATTAAGAATAAGAAAAATCAAATGAAATAAACTAAAGATGTTATTTTATCTTTATTTCTTCTCTAATGTGCTTTCTTTCTTAAAGTAGATCTGAGTTTCTGACCTATATCATTTTCCCTCTCTCTGAAGAACTTTTTACTAGTTTATAGCTCTGATTTTATTATGTTCTAGTACTTGCTATTTTGGGTTGAGAAAGGAATTCTTTACCACCACCTCAGGAACACACTAGAGACTTCTTTTATGATGTTTCTTTAAGTCACAAATAATGTATTTTATTATATATGGGGAATAATTAGGTAGGCTAGCAAACAAAACTCATTTTGTCCCCCTAATGGCAATTCTCCTCCCTTAAGTTTTTTTTTTTTTTTAAGATTTTTTTTTAATTTACCTGACAGAGACACAACGAGAGAGGGAACACAAGCAGGGGGAGTGGGAGAGGGAGAATCAGGCTTTCTGCTGAGCAGGTGGTTTAAGACATTTCCTGTCAAGTTTTAAAAATTTTGGTTAATATGCATTTTTCAAATGTTACAGAGATACTTAACTGTACTAACCTGTGTGCAAGGAATGATGGGGAATAGAAAAATAAGCAAACATTGTGTATTTCCTCAGCATATAGCCTGGTAAGAAAGATAAAAAATGTGGGGTGCCTGGGTGACTCAGTTGTTGGGCGTCTGCCAGGGTCCTGGGATCGAGTCCCTCATCGGGCTCCCTGCTCAGCGGGGAGCCTGCTTCTCCCTCTCCTGCTCCCACTGCTTGTGTTCCCTCTCTCCCTGTCTCTCTCTCTCTGTCAAATAAATAAATAAAATCATTTAAAAAAAAAGAAAGATAAAAAATGTATATAATTAGATGTAATATAATTCCAAAATGTATTAAGTGCAGTTGAAGAGTCTATGGGATCCCAAAAAGGGGATGTGGGAGCAGAGAGATAAACTTAGGGGAGCATATAAGTGGCTTCCTGGCATACATAGCATTTGAGTGGACTTTGAAGATGGCTGTAATTTTCACAAAGTGGGGCAGGTTTCTGTGGGAAAGGGAGTTCTGTAAATAGAAAGTATAGGAGTAGGAAAACCTGGGGCTTAAGAACGGAAAGCTATTTACCTTAGCTTAAGGAAGTTGCAAAAAGGCTTGCCTAGTAACTGAGGTATGTCTGTAGATGTTTTTTGTTTGGCCTGTATAGTTAGAAAAGTTTTCTTTATATATGAATATTTTTAATTGGATATTATTCCTACCACTTCCTGTTATCTTATACCTTATCCAACTTTTAATGCATATATAATACTAACCTGGAGCTGGAGGCATTTGGGTAGGTGACCTGTAGAAACACAGAGTAAGAGAGGCAGGATTTGGAAGTTGGAACAGTAGGTTGGGACCATTTTATAGAGGTCATTGAATATCATTGTAAGATATTTGTATTTTATTCTGTGATTGGTATAGAGCTAGTAAAAGTTCCTCGTCAAAGGAAGGACATGGTTAGAACTTGAAATCATAAGCATATTACTCTTTTTTTCTTTTCTTTTAAGTAGGTTCCATGTCCAGTGTGGGGCTTGAACTCACGACCCTGAGATCAAGAGTCGCATGCTCTACCGACTAAGCCAGCCAGGTGTCCCAAATATTACTCCTTGACTGTGTGATGGTACAGTGCAGGATGGATTAGAGTTGGAAAAGATTGTTAGAAATAGTTTAGTAAAGAAATCATGGGGCTTTGAACTAAGGCAGTGGCAGATGGGTAGCAAACTGAGCAGATAGTGGGAGACATTGGAAGGTTAGAATCTACAGAACTTGGTAAATGTTTCTGTCTGCGGAGTAACATGATTTTAAGAGCATGCAGGAGTGAAAGGCCTAATAATGTGCCATTATCAGAGATGGTAAAGCCAGAAATAGGTATAAGTTTAAGGGAATATAGGGCATGGAAATGTTGACTTGTTCTTAATAAAATATGGGAATTCATAATTTTGACAGCAAGCTTAACCAATTTGTGATAAGATTATTTTGCTTCAGGTGGTTGAGTAGTACCTGAAATATGCCTGCCCTTGTGTAAACCTTTTTTCTCAGTATTCTTACTCAAATGGAAATTAAGAAAGATACATAACCTTTGAAGTTCATTTTGGTAATCTGATTAGATTCACTTAACTGATGAAACAGCAAAGACTTATAATGACTTAAATATTTTTAAAGATTTTATTTATTTATTTATTTATTTATTTATTTATTTATTTATTTTTAGATTTTATTTATTTTTCAGCAGAGCGAGAGATAGCGAGAGAGGGAACAGAAGCAGGGGGAGTGGGAGAGGGAGAAGCAGGCTTCCCGCCAAGCAGGGAGCCCGATGTGGGACTCAGTCCCAGGACCCTGGGATCATGACCTGAGCCAAAGGCAGACACTTAATGACGGAGCCACCCAGGCGCCCATATAATGACTTAAATCTTAATCTGAGTTGTCATTGACAGCTAGCTTGCCTCCCCGTTTTCCCTCTCTTTTCCTCCTTCCCCAGTTCTTTGGTTCTGCCTGATGTTTTCTGGATCTTTTTAGTTTGTTCTTTCTTATAGTGAGTGAAAGTATTCTGTACAAAGTCTATATGCATGTCTCTGTGGTCTGAAGGTGAATTTGATCAGAAAGAAAAGATGAGAAATTATTTTTTATAAGGCTCCCCTAAAACTCTGCAGTTATGATTCCTTTATGCCACTTTGCCTTTAACACCTGTTTCAAGGGTTCCACCACCAGCCTTACATTTGAAGGTTCATTAGAAGGACTCACAGTTTATTCATGGTTATGGTTTATTGGAAAAGATAGGATACACAAGAGGACCAGCAAGGGAAAAGGACACACCAGGCAGAATCTGGAGGGATCCAGGTGGAGGCTTCCAACATTCTCTCTCTCATAGGATGGGCTGAATAGAATGTGCTTCCTCCACCAGTGTAACACATGTGCAATTTTTCTGGCCAGGGAAGCCTGCTTTAAGATTCAAAATCCAGGATTTTGATTGGGGGCTGATAATGTAGGGACTCTCTGCCTGCCTAAATAGCCCCAGCTACTGAAATTCTAGACTCTCAGAAGGAAAGTGGGTGTTTGCCATTATCATTTTGTTTACAATCCAGGTTAACTGGTACGGTGTCCCAAGTGGGTAAAACAGCCTTAATCAACGTAAGGAAGGAACAATGTAAGAGCCAAGGGCTAGTCTTTACAAGCAGCCCCTTCTAAAAATTGCCGCAACAGACCTGCTAGGTTAATTCTCCTGCAAGATTCCCATTCCTCTTTTTCCAATTCGAGGCTGCCATAAGTTTCTGACTCAATTAAATGCCGTTCTAACGCTTCTTATATCTTGTGTTTGTATTAGATCTTAAAATTTTACTTTTCTTTTCTGATTGTGGCCTCAGTCAAGGTCCTCAGATACTAGAATGTAGATTTTTAATGCGCTGTGCCTTCAAGAGTATTGGTGATATAGTAATATTTGTTTTTAAAGGGAGTGTTCCTCTCATGGT
Organism: Leptonychotes weddellii; assembly: GCF_054177405.1. Lineage (NCBI taxonomy): Eukaryota > Metazoa > Chordata > Mammalia > Carnivora > Phocidae > Leptonychotes > Leptonychotes weddellii. The sequence goes on from NC_138378.1 coordinate 100,220,879, forward strand.
TCTGGGATTTCAGTTCTTTTTAGTCTGTTACACATCTTGGATATATTAATTTTCTGCAGTATGGTTTAAGGTATAGGACAGAAAAGGAAGAGATAAAACTTTCCTCTACATTACTGAAGTGCTCATAAGAGCCTTGTAAGCAAGGTAAGTATTATTAACTCTATTTCTACTAATGACCAGTTGAGGCTTAGGGTAGTTTTAGGTAACCTGCTGCAGGTAGCACAGTTTGCAAGGGGCAAAGGTGGATTTTCTTTTTTTTTTTCTTTTAACAGCTCTATTGAAATATGATTTACATCCTATAAAATTCACTCACATAAGAGTACAACTCAGTGATTCTTAGTTAAATTTATAGAGTTGTGCAATCATTCTCATAATCTAGTTTGAGAATATTTTCATTACACAAAAAAAGAAACCTTGTGTGCATTTGAGGGCAGTTCTGGCTCTGACTCTCAATTTTTTTTTTAAGATTTTATTTATTTATTTGGGAGAAAGAGAGAGCACGATCTGGGGGAGAGGCAGATGGAGAGGGGGATACAGACTCCCTGCTGAGCAGGGAGCCTGACGCGGGGCTCCATTCCAGGACCCTGGGATCATGACCTTAGCCGAAGGCAGAAGCTTAATCGACTGAGCCACCCAGGCGCCCCTCTGACTCTGATTCTTAAGCAACCATTTATCTGATTTCTGTCTCTGTAGATTTATATTTTCTGGAAATTTCATATGAATGGAATCATATGAAATGTCTTTTGTATCTATCTATCTATCCTTTTCCCTTAGCATACTGTTTTTGAGGTTCATCCATGTTGTAGTATATATCAATAGTTCATTCCTTTTTATTGCCATAGTTATTACATTATGTGAATATACCATATTTTGTTTATCCATTCACCAGTTGATGGACATTTAGGTCACTTCCATTTTTGGCTAGTAGGAATAATGTTATAAAGATTCTTATACAAGTCTTTTTGTGAACATATGTTTTCATTTCTCTTGAATAGATACTTAGGAATGATGTGGCTGGGTCCTATAAATCTATGTTTTAACTCTTTCAGAAACTGCCAAACTATTTTCTAAAGTGATGGCACCATTTTATATTCCAGCAGCAATGCGTGAGGGTTCTAGTTTCTCTCTATTCTGGCCAATACCTGTTATTGTTAGTCTTTTTGATTACAACCATTCTGATCGATGTATAGTGTAACCTCATTTGGTGTTAATTTGCATCTTTCCAGTGACTCATGATGTTGAGCAACTTTTCAGTGTTGTTATTAGTCATTTGTATGTCTTCTCTTGTGTAATGTCTGTTCATATATTTTGCCCTAGTTTAAATTTGATAATTTGTCTTTTTACTGAGTTGTAAGAGATTTGACGTATTCTAGATACAGGTTATTTTGCTTTGTTGAAGAGCAAAAGTTTTTGATGAATTCATTTTATCATTTTTTTCTTGTGTGGATTTAGCTTTTGGTGTATTTAAGAAATCTTTGTTTGATTCAGGGTCACAGAGATTTTCTCTTCTTGAATAGGAATCAGCAAACTACCCTCTGCGGACCACATCTGGCCCACAACTTGTTATTGTAAATGTTTTATTGGAACATAGCCATCCACACCCACTCATTTACATATCACCTGTGGCTGCTTTCTCTTTACAGTGACAGTTGAGTAGTTATGGAGATTGTATGGCACTCAATACCGAAAATATTTATTATTTACTTTGTGGACCCTTTAAAAAGATTGTTGCTGACCCCTGTTCCAGAAGTGTTGTTATTTTAGCTCTTATAGATATGTCTGTTACCCAATTTGAGTTAATTCTTGTATGTGGTATGAGGTAAAGATCTAAGTTCACCTTTTTTTTTTTTTTTATGGTTATTCAGTTATTCCAGTACCATTTGTTGAAAACACTATCCTGCAAGTAATGAGTCATTTTCCTTTTGCTGCTTTTAAGATTTTCTCCATGTCTTTGACTTTCATCAGTTTTATTACAGTGTATCTAGATGGGTATCTCTTTGTGCTTATTCTACTTTGGGTTGTTGAGTCTCTTGGAACTGTAGATTAATGTTTTTCATGAAATTTGGAAAGTTTTCAGCCATTATTTCTTCTACTAGTTTTACTGTACCTCTTTTTGGGACTCCTGTTGTATGCATCCTGGTATGTTTGATGTTGTCTACAAGTCTCCAGTGCTCTGTTCTTTTTTCTTCAGGTCTTTTTTTTTCTCTCTACAGATTGATGATTTATTTTATCTTTAATTTCACAGCTTCTTTATGTAATATTTTCAGACCATCTAGTAAATTTTAATTTCATTTGCTATACTTTTCAACTCTAAAATTTCCATTTAGTTCTTTTTAATAGCTTGCATTTCTTTGTTGATATTTACTACTTATTTAGTCATTGCCATATTTTAACTTTTTAAAGCATGGTTTCCTTGATTTTTTTGAACATATAATAATTATTTTGAAGTCTTTGCTAAATCTGGTCCCATGTGGATACAGCTTCTACTGGCTACTTTTTTTTTTTCTTTTTCCCCTGAGAATGTGTTACACTTTCTTGTATTTGTGGTTCATAATTTTTTCTTAAAACTGGACTCTTAAAATCATGTATTATAGCAACTTGATTCTGGTTTTATTAAAATTTTCTACAGGTGGTAGGGGTGGTGGCGGTTGTTTCATTCGTTCTTCATTCACTTTTTTTTTTTTTTTGAGTAACTTTGTTGGCCCTATATGCAGAATTTACCCCTCCCAAAATTGTGGCTACTGATGTATCTCCTCAGCTTTTCAAAATTTCTTATAATTTGGCTTTCTAGAGTTCACCTTTGTGTCTGCATTGCTTAGTGCTTAGCTAATGATTGGTTGGAGGTTGTGATTGAACACCTTGGGCCGGTAAGGCTTTCATCCTCTGCTGGTGGATTAGGTATAGTTTGGGGAGCATATTCAAAATTTGGGCCATTTTCTAGCTTGCCTCCTTTCCTTTCTGTTGGGTCTTCTCTGGTCTCCCTCTGTGTGCACGCGGATTTCCAGTCAGCCTGGGTTGTGTGATGTTGGTTTCTCTCAGGTCTCCACTTTCCCTTGGGCATGCTCTCCTAATTAGCTGGCATTTTGGGGTAGCTTGGGACCTTATGGGTCTCCCCTGCACATATGTGCTTGCTGCCTTCTACTCAGACGGGGTTATGTGGAGGGCATCAATCCTTTCCTCAGAATATGTGAATTTATCGGGTCCCTCTGTGGCTCTCTTCTTTCCAGAATCTCCCTGTTAAATTTCTAGGTAGTCCTCAGGTTTGTGGCTTGCCGCCACTGGTGCTGTAATCTCAGGCTACAAGAGCTACAGGCCTTTCTGTTTCCTGCTGGGTGTGAGTTTTCTGCTCTTAGCTCCAAATCAAAGTCAGCTCCCTTGAGCAATGAAGCTGCTGGTTTTCACAGCCAACCTCATCATATTGGTGGAGTGGGGCAGGGGGATGGAGATAGCTCCTGGTAAGAAGCCAGACTCCTACTGTTCTTCCCAAGAAGTTCAGTTATTTTACATGAATAAACTGTTCTTACTGTGTTTTTTGCCTGGTTAATTTCTAGAGCACAAAATGGTTTTTTTGTTTTTTGACAGTTTTGTAATTATTTTTTGAGGGTGAGATTTTGTACACCCTCGCTGGGGAAGACCAAATTGACAACTTGAATTCTAAAATCTAGGAATATTACATTTCAAAGCCAGATGTTCTTTTTTCTAATTCATACTTTGTGGAAATACAGAACAACAAGTAAATTTTTTTTTTTTTTTTTTGAGAAATAACAAGGAGGTAGATGTTGATTCAAAGCTTAGATTTCTAAGTATGAGCCTTTTACTTTGGTATAGATAGATTTGCAAGCTGAGGCTGAGGGTAAGTGAATGGTTTGGTGGCTCTGTGGAATCGTAGACATGTATTATTTCTTTAGAGTGAGCCAACGATTGTTGACAAAGTACTTTCCCGGTAGTGTTTCTTACTTCATAGCAATTTTAAAAAATAGATACTGTAATTATGATCATTTTACAGATAAGGAAATACATTTTTAGGTTAGTAATTTACCCACCCTCTCAACTTTTATTATGTGACGGAGATGGTACTTGAACCTATTTCTTCTGGCTTCTTGTTTTTTATACTCTATGTAACTGCGTCCCTACCATGTTATATAATTACTTACATACTCCTTGATGATCTTAATTTATTTATTTATGTAGATAGTACTTGAAGTTAGAACAGTTCATAACAATCTTCTTGAATTTTTACTAGAGCTCAGATTCTTTCCTTTCAAATGATAATCACTCTTAACTTATTGAAGAGCCCCTATTCATTCATGCAGTTGTTCAGCAAACTGGTAAAAGAGTCAGAGAAAGAGATATTCCATGGCAGCTTCCTCTGCCAGCTTCCTCTTTTTTTCTTACTCCATAGATGCAGATTCTGCCCAAGAAGCCCCTGCATTGCAGAGGGACTGGAGATCTGTATGATCTGTTTATTTCGCAATTGACAAGGGTAAGGGGGTCTTTCTGGGGGAGGCGCTTGGGTGCCCTGAATTTAGCTTTATGAAGCTGGGCTAACACTTATTTTGGGAATAAACTTAAACTTAGTATTTTTAAAAACTCTTTTATGAATTCTGTTTGTCCTACATCAGTTAAGTGTCAGATTATCATATTAAAAAGCATTTATTATAATGGTGATTTTTTTTTTTTTTTTTTAAAGTCCTGTTCAGAACAAGTCAGACAAACATGATTCACGCTTCTAAAATTCCAATCTGGGATCATTTAGAATATAAATAATATTGAATATATGTAAGTAAAATTTCACTGTAATGAAAATTTTAAAAGGCTTTGGATGAACATCTATTTCTATAGCCCATCATAGTTATTCTTTATTAATCTGCTCTGTTCCTTTTCCATAAATCTGTCAATCTGTAGAGTGAAAAAGGGACTTGTGGGTATGTCATAAACATTGTGGGTGGGTGTGGTGTCTTTTTCTTGCTGCTAGAAATTAATACCTACTTCCTTGAATTCTATGTCCACCCTAGATGCCAGTGAAATTTGAGTTATATCTTCATACTGTCCTGTATCTCTTTATTAGTGTAGGTAAAAGGTGCAGTTGGTGTTTCTTATGGGAGCCAAGATTAAGTTTTGTAGGTCTCACTTGGCAGGTTTATAAAGTGCCAGAAGTGGTGGTATTTATAAAAGGATAGGATTAAAATATTGAGGAAGAGTTTAATGCTCTTTTAAAATTGCGGAAGGATTAGGCAGATGATTGTAGCTTTGATGGGTAGTTGAGAAGACTTGACTTGGTGATGGTCTGATGGGCTTATTTTTGTATTTGAGGACATTATTACACCTGCTAGTAAAATAGCTTTGTTTACCTAAAGAAGTATTGTACATTTCTGTATTTAAATAGATATTTTTAGTATTCTGTGTCTCTCTTATTTTTAAATGGTCTTCTTTAAACATTTCATTTATAGATTAAAAAATTCAACAGTATGTATCTTACTATTACCATTATTAATAAATGTTCCACTTTTTAGTGCCAACACATTGGAAAACTACTTTTATTCTTCTACTTCTTAAATGACTTTTTTTTTTTTTTCTTTTTCTGTTTTCTTTAAGCCATAAGGATGAGTTTACCATTATTCCTGTACTGGTTGGAGCTCTGAGTGAGTCAAAAGAACAGGAATTCGGAAAACTCTTCAGTAAATATCTAGCGGATCCTAGTAATCTCTTTGTGGTTTCTTCTGATTTCTGCCATTGGGGTAAGTTCTAGATTTTAACATATTATGGTAGATAATATATACTTGTGGTTAATGGTATCTTTTCACTCTAAGCTCTGATTTTCAGTTCCTTATCACTTCCCTTGGAAAGTTTTACTTTTATCTGCAATGTTTAAAAGTGAATAAAAAAGTCTTTTAAAAAGGATCAGATTATGATAGTGGATTATGGATACATTTCCAAAGGCGACTGGTATAATTGGATTCACACTGTGAGGGCATCCTTGCTTAGCCACTTACATTAGTGGGAGTTAAGATCTTTTAACCCTATTTGCAGGTTGAGTTGAGTGGTAGATTCTCTGAAGTTAGTTTTTTTCGTAGATATAACAAATACTCTTCTTTAGAAGGTAGAAGAGCACTGTGTGCTATGCCAGTCCTTTTCCACATTTCTTTTTTTGTAATTAGTGTTTTTTTCTTTCTACTTTTCCTTTGGTACTTAATTTTTGCCATCAGTTTAGAACTACCCTCCAAAGAATGTAACATGTTGGCTATTAGCATTGTGGTCTTCATTGGTAATGGTTTATAAGGGTAAGGACTCTTAAGTGATTTTTGTTATTGTGAATAAAGAGAGTAAGGAAACTTCACAGTAAATAGATCATAAAGAAAGACATTTGTGGATGCCTCTTTGAGTAAATTTTATTTTTTGAATCTTTGAATATAATTTGCTCTCCTTTATCCATTGCTGTTCTAGAGTATTTTTGAATCCTTTTCCTTTTAGGACATCTCTCATTGGCTTGAGGATGCCAATATCTGTTCATCCTTCAGTTATTTCTTTGATTATAGAGAAAACATAAGGCACAGGACTATAAATTTTAAGATAGAGTACTAGAATGGCCAGAAAAACATTCTCAATGAGATATAGGGAGCCCTGGCTTTATGTGTCTTAAGCATTGATTACCAGAGTTGACTCAATATCTGTCCTGGTCAGGCTGGTATTTTCTCTTACCTTGCTCTGTGAATGGCGTTGAGATCATTTTAAGAGAGCCATCCTTCCTTATAGATAAGTATTTTGGTTTAAGGCACTAATTTCTCATCTGGGGCTGATTGTCTTATGAGGGGGCATTTGGAAATGCCTGGAGACATTTTTGGTCATTACAGCGAGGTGGGGTTGGAAGTGGGGATGCTTTAGGCATCTACTTAGTGGAGTCCAGAGAAGCTGCTAAATAAACATCCTCTAGTGCCCAGGACAGTCCTCATCAAAGAATTATCCTGCCCAAAATATCTAGTGCTGAGGTTGGGAAGTCCTGGCTTAGGGTATGCAGGTAGGTATGCTGCCTTACCAAACTCCCTAAGAGGTTCTCAGGGTTCTTTAATAATCAATTCTATTGACTAATTGGTTTGCTACCTTTGGCAGAAGTTATTTTTTATGGATTATAAGTATATTACTTAGATGTGAGGACTGGGTAGATGCTTGGAAATTCTGATGTTTAGTCATAGTTGATCTTAAAAACTAAGGAGTATCATTGTTGAAAAAAGGGTATTTTTCTTAGTATTGTGAATTTGCGTTGGTAATAAAGCATGTCCATATGTTTTAGAAATTAAAAATTCTTGAAGCATGTGTCCCCTCCCTCTTCACTTTTAAGGCTCTTATGAATCACTTTCAATTACTTTTATGATTTAAATAATCAGTTCCCCTGATACTGTTCTTTAGAATCTGGGTTCTCCCTCAAGGTTGGTACCATGTGCGATCATAGCATAAATCCACACAAAAATCAGTAGATGCTTTAAAATTGCTCTTTTCTGTTGAATCATTCTTTTTACCTCATTAATGAGTTCTAAAGCAAACAAGCCCTAGTCCAAATACTGTATTTAAGTACAATATTGAGAGAGAAAGATGAATTTTATAGTCTACCTAGATTCTTGGAAAGTTATTTAGGCCATTTGATCTTCTGTGTTGTAGAAAATTTTGGCATTTAAATTGTAAGCTAGGATTTCCTGGTGCTAATTACAAATAAGAACTCAAAATTTCCAAAGGTTGGTAGATGTTAGTTATGAGAATTATCCAGAGACTAAAACATATTTATATTTACATTTGGTGGTTAAGTAATAGAACTTTTCCAAGTGTTTATTTTTTTAGTATCACTATCACTAACAATACTCATTAAGTGCTTACTTTGTACTTATGGAAAGCACTGTACTAATTCTTATCAGGAAATTCGATGAAGATCTGGGGATAAGTGGAAGGTGTTGCATGGATACTATTCCAAGATTGGTAGTTTCCCTTCTACAATAGTAATAATAACCATCATTCTTGTAAAGTAAGATTCATTTTCTATTTTATATGCCTAATTGAAGTAATATGAATAATTGGCTAGTTATGGGTTAAAATGTCTTAGAAATTTTCATATTTCTCAAATTTCATGCTCTGGTGACATTGGTCATCTTTTTTTTTTTTTTTAAAGATTTTATTTATTTATTTGAGAGAGAGAGAACACATGAGAGGGGATAGGGTCAGAGGACGAAGCAGACTCCCTGCCGAGCAGGGAGCCCGATGCGGGACTCGATCCCGGGACTCCAGGATCATGACCTGAGCCGAAGGCAGTCGCTTAACCAACTGAGCCACCCAGGCGCCCTGGTCATCTTTTCTAAATTAATGAATGTTATACTTCCATTTCAAAAATCTAGTTTTTTCTTCTGAGGATATTTCTTAATGGTTTCTCCTTCTTCTTCTTGTCCTTCTTCTTCTTCTTCTTTGTAAGGATACTATATAAATTGATTTTACCATATCAAAGTAATGATACCACTGAATTAGAAATCATTTCACAGGAAGAATTCAGCTCCTCACATACTCAGAGATATTAAAAGTTTCATTGAGTTAAGCTGTCAACACCCTGTACATTTCTAAATAGCTGATTTTTGAGGAAAAATCACTTAATTGATTATGGTACAGTTGACAAGTTACTCAGATGCCTACAGTGGAATTTCGTTTTGTTTAATAATGTATTAGACTACTAGCAGTGACAACATTTTTCATTTCTAGTCATTATTTCTATTATGTCCAGCTTCTGTTAAAAATAAGGCAAGAGGTTTGGTGATAGAGACAGTGATTGGAAGGGTTTTGCCTGGTTGATTTTACTTGTTAGCCAATATCCATTACAAGAATGACTTTATTTTTTTTAAGTGTACTTTGCTTTAAAGATTTTCGTCTTTCAGATCCCATTTAAATTTTATAAGGACTTGAAAAAGACATCAGAGAGAGAAAAAGTAGGAAAATTAAAATATTCTCAAGTTTTCTTTTTGGGTGGGAAAAGCTAAGGGAGAGTGGGAACCTAGATTCTATTATGCCCCTTCTTTTTGTCCCTTCATTTGAATACCCCACCCCGCCAGAAAAAAAAAAAAACCTCACCATTTCAATTTCTGTCTTTTATTTTATCGTTAGTCTGAACCACATGAAAATTAGTCAGCCCAATAGGGTGATGTTTCCTAGTTAACACTTGATGATCTACCTCATTTCACCCTTCCTGCTACTACCAAGGATTGTGGTCTAAGTGAAGGACATTTGCTGCTAGTATTTGATTTTTACTATGGTTAGGTAATGTTATCTCCATACTTTTTCTGATCAAGTTTCTTGTCCTATAAGATGGCTCCATATAAGAGAATTTTGACTGGGCCTATTTTAGTTTTTCTAGTTGGTGGAATTTTCATTCTGTTTTCCTAACTTTCGTTTTTGCTCTTCTCCATATATATAATATATACTGTTAATATTTATGCTTTCCTGATCTCCCTGAAATTTATATTTTCACATTTAGATTATTGACAGCTTTCATTAACATAATTTCTAATTAACTTCTAAGAAGTTTCTAAATGAAACTGCATCTAACAGAAATTGATTTTTTTAAAGTCGATTCATTCTACTTAATTTTCCTTTTATGGCAGTTTTAAGTGCAAATTAACTTCAGTAAATTTACTTGGTAAATGTTAATGATAAATTATTTTATTAAAATATGAATAAAATTTACTACACTCACTTCAGTTTTGGATTTTTACATATAAACTTATATTTGTCTAGGTTTACATAATTTCTTTTTTATAAGTATGTGTCACCTATCAAAAGTGGCATTCCCCAGAATATTTATGAATTTTTATCTTTATTCAGATTTCTAGTTTAATATATATATTAACAAGTGATTATTCATGCCTGTTCTTTTTTCCTTTCTGTTGTTAGTCTCTTAGGTACCTAAGGTATTACTGTTTTCTAAATAATTTCAATTGGTTTAAGTATAAGTTAGCTAATTCCTGAAATACATCTTATCCAAGCTTTCATATTTGTCTTCTCAAATTTTATACATACTAATTCCACATATTTAAATTTTTGATCTTTTGAGGGAAGACTAATACTTTTTTTACATTATGACTAAGACTTCAGAATGAAAGGACTGTAGTTTTTCACGATTTCAATTACGAATGTCCCCAGTTTAGGTCCTTAGTATAAAATGACCTAATAATCTATCTCATAGGTTGTTGTGAGGGTTAACTCAGTTGAAAATGCTTTAACATATAAAGTGATTAAGTGATTGTGTAACAGTACAATTTTTACTGGACATATGTCTGAAAGTCTGTTTTGTTCACTAATCTTTTTGGGGGCTTTAAAATCAACTTTCCAAGCTCATTGTTTATTTCTGCAATCCAGTGTTTAGCTTAATGTTGAGGTATTTGATATTTTTTTACTTTTTGTTTTGAGGTACTTAAAAAGTAGTGTTGGTTCTTGTAAACCATTCATTGTTATGTTTGTCCTCATTAGTTGATTGTTGTGTGTTAAACAGACATCCCTGGAGCTTACTCTCCACACTCTGTGAATCCACTCATTAATCACCAGTCACCTTTGGAGATGGGAAAATTACTTACCTGTATTTCTTTTTCTCAGAAAGCGTGCTCTGGAATGGATTCACAAATGAGCTACCCTCCTTCCCTCAAAGAGTAAGGTTTCTGCTTTACAGGATTTTTTTTCTTGGGTTATTTTTCCTCTCATCTTTTGAATTTGAAAAGAACTGAGGGAAGGCACCTGAAGAAACTACTGACATACTCACTAGGGGAGCTCCAAAGCTTGTGCTGCCCCTAGGGGCAGTGTCAATGGCTCTTAAAGCTAGAAAGCTCATACTTGGAGTTGAAACAGGGGCTCAAAGAATCCATTTTCCCAGTGTACCTTCTGAAAGGATAAGTTTCAGGTAAGTAATTTTCTCTTACTATGTGATATGCTTTAGTCATACTTATAAAAGTATACAAGTCCAGTTCTCCAGGTACATAGGCAACTGTGTTTGCTCAGTTTAGATGCATAAGCTTTACTGAATGTTAGAAGTATTATAAAACAAAATGTCTGCTCATGAGTTACACGAAATCATAACATATTTTAAATCAACAAATGTTTGATTAAAGGTGCATTTATGAACAGTGTATTGTGCTAGTGTTGTCATTTCTTTTATTTCTCATTAAATAAAATCTTGATAAGCTTCTTTTTAATAATTAGATACAAAAGATTTTTTGCATTCAAATTCCAAGAGGTGTTTAACTGAAGTTGTGTGTGTGTGTGTGTGCGTGTGCATCTGCACACACCTCCCCCACCCCCACCCCCACATACAGGCTAGGATGATGGAAACTATTTACTTTGAATTAGATGCTTTTTGTATGTATATTGACCAGAATAATTACTCAAGTAATTTTTAAATGCTTGTGCAATTTTTAAAAATTATTCTAAGTTTGAGCTGTTTAAGTAAGCTACATTTTCAGTGTAGTAGCTTTATATAGTGTGGATTTAGCTACTTAATTGATATATTATTTAGAGCCCATAAAATATTTTTACTCGATTCTTCAACTACAAAATGCAAATACCTAAGGAGTAGCAAGAGGTAGATAGCAAAATGTTAAACATTTACTCATTGATTTCCTGTGCATTTTGTCATTCTTTTTAAATCACATGTTGATTTAGTATTTTAAAGTATTCAAAATATCTTATGTATTTTTCTCTTACTTCAGAAGTAGTTTTTAAGTGAAAGTTACAGTGAAAATGGTCCATGTGAACAAGGCAGTATTTCTAAATACAGTTAGACTTTTTACTTGTGATTAAGGCAGGTCTGACCAACTTCAGTCATTTGAAACAGCAGTTCTGAACTTGGAAATAAGCAGAAAAGACTTTCTAGTAGCAAATGGTTATCACAAAGTACATGCATTTTTCTCTGTACTTGAAGAGTAGCAGTTTTCAGATTAGATAGTTATGTCCCAGTCACAGGGATTATTGACAGCGAAAACTAACAGCTATCTCCTGAAACAAGGAAAAGAGAATGCATTAGTATAAGCCTGAAGTAGTTCAGATTCAAAGAATATTCATCTTGATTGCTTCCAAGGATATTACTCTTACTACAGTTGACAGCGAATCAGAAGTTTCTTGTCTAAGATTATTAATTTAATTGTTCATTCATTTCACAAAAGATTTGGGGCCACTCTATCAAAAGACCTTTGAAATAGAAGTAGAAATTTAGTACCAATGAATTGAGTCAAGAAGTTATTGCAACAGACTTTAGATTTGTCTTTGAGCTTTCCAATAGCCATCTGGCAAATAGGAAAAATAGGGTCAATTTATATAGTTCTCACTCTTAGGTAGGAGTAAATGTGTACATTCTGTAAAGAAAAGCAAAACTATACCTAACTCTAAATTTTGAAAGAAATGTCTGATGAATTATTTAATATAAGGGCATCATTGAGTGACGAATTGTCACTGTTTAAGAATTTTTTTTAGTGCAAGGACTGTAATGGATCTCATAGTTATGGCGACATGTAGTAATCCTCAATGTTTACAAAAATGGTTGTTATATTCAGAAAGCAGGTAATTGTCTCAGAACCTTATTGCTTGATTCTAGGATATCATGAATTATAAGACGCAATACTGATTTAATAGATTTTCTTGAGGGAAAGTAAGAACTGTTACATGAGTAATCGTACATATTAATGTATGTGTAAAGTTAAAATGTGAAAGTTAAGGAAATACAGTATATTCTAGAAAGATGACCATCAAAGATGATCAACATCAACAAGTAAAGAAGTGTTGAGAACTGTGATGTGTCTTTTTTTCCAAAAAAGAGCACCAAAAGAGTTTTACTATTTTGCATCGCTTATCATTTATAAGATGATGTTTTTTAGTAAGATAAACAGAGAACTTAAAAATCATAATTATGCAGCCAAAGAAACCCATCTTCCTAGGTGTGAGGATAATAATTGTATATGTGAACTTTGCTCTAAAAATGAAGCACAAGACACAGAGTGTGCATATATGACTGGTGTACTCACATACCTTTAAAATGCATTTTGGTGAATCTTTAAAAATAACTAAATATAAAAGTAATGAGTTCTAAGAAACATAGGCATCACAGAAATACAAGTGTAGATGTATCTGAAATACAACATAGTCAGTGGAATAACATACCACAATTATTTATGAATACATTTAACTTTTGGTTTTTATATGACTGTAGTAGGGAGCCAAATTTATTACCTGAGCCTTTTGTTTTCTGTCTTCTTTTCAAGCTTCTTCCAGTTTACCCTCTGTGTTTCTTGGAGAAGAGCTAAACATTGAATGTTCTGTGCTTGTACTCTTACTGAGATATTATTGTCAGAGTAGGACTATTATATTTATTCTTTTGTGCCTCCTGTTTTAAGGCATTTGTATTGATCTTTTTCAAGTAGAGAGTTTTGCAAAAATGAGATAAATATTTTTATTGAGGTCATAAAAATCATATAAGCCACATGTATCTCTGACCTGCACTTTTTTTTTTCTGTAATAGAGATCAAATCTTTGCATTTATATAGCAAAAGCTAAGCTTTCATTGATCTGTTACGTTGAGATAGTTTCCTTAAACCAGATTTCCTTGAATCATTTTCTTTGGGTTTACCTTCCATTACAGACTGATATAATATGTTTAACAATGCTTCTAACTTTTAAGCTGTTTTGTTTCCTTAGTCTTTTGTATTGCTTGTGACTTTAAGGTTCTACAGTTTGAAGTAGTTTTTAACATCATAAAACACTGGTGATATATCATTTCTTTATTACTTCCCAAATATGCCTTTTATTTTTATGTACAAGGGCTCTTGGGAATGATTCTCTCAGAGGCGTAAGCTGTGCTTTGCCTTCCATGAGAACTGAAATTATTTGGTAAGCGCTTGCTTTCTTTTTAGCTTCTAATTTTTCCCTATTTTATTTTGTACATGATATTTGTTTCAAGGTCAAAGGTTCCGTTACAGTTACTATGATGAATCCCAGGGGGAGATTTATAGATCCATTGAACATCTAGATAAAATGGTAAGTCTTACAGGTGTGGGGTTTTAATGCTCTAAGGTGTTTTCTTTAATTTCAGATTAGTGATTCAAGACTTAATATGTTGAAATATACAGTGGACTAATAATTCTTTCCCTATCTTTATTTAACTAAATGTGCAAAATATAGTTTACAATCATATGAATATTGATTATAAAAATAATCCCTTTTCTATTAGTTGAAATTTCCTTTATCTTAATTTTATTTGATTAATGAGACTAAGAATAATATACAGATTTTAGATGCTATTTGGGGGAGTGTCTAAGGTTTAGGGATGACAGGATACTAATGCCATTACTTACTTTTAAGCAGAAACAACCGTAGCAAATTCTTAGTTTATTTTATTATTTAATTATATTTTTTGGCCATTTGGATTTTCTTAAATGGTGTTTCATTTTGTTGTTTAAATAGAGAATTTAAAAATATGATTGTATTCTTATCTGGCCCAGTACAATAGACATTGATCCTGCTGTCATTTTCCTTAAAGTAGTATGGTAGTCATAGTACTTGTTTTCATAGTTAAAAAGTCATGCAAATCATTTTGTTGTTTTTTTTAACTGATAAACAGAATATTAAATATAGCGGATATATCACTTACTGGCTTTGATCTTTGACAGATCATTTCAGTTCTCTAGTCTTCAATTTGTCATCTCTAAGATAAGAGACTTGGAATAGGTGGTCTCTAAATTGTCTTTAAACTCTGTCAGACTTAAAGTCTATGATACGTTTGAAATCAACTTTACCACTGTTTGAAAAGCTTTATGCATATGTTTTAGTATAAAAATATTTAGTCTAAAGTAGATAAAACATTTTAGTAAGGAATTTGGATCTAAAACTATAGGTAGGTTATACCTTGTATATTTTATTAAAAGCCAAATGGAATGAATGCAGATTTAGTTACCTAGGAGATTTTATTATATTTAGATTTTATCATATTCAAATTTATCTTGTTACTTAGATCCAATTATGGCCTAATACTTTTACCTTTAGAATTTTGTTTGGACTTAATCTACTGACTTTTCTTTTGGCTTTATGATGTCATGTCAGTCATTTAATTATTTTCTGGCTTCTAGTTCTGATCTTATTTTTCTGAGGCTTAGTTTTCAGTTGCCTCAGAGAACTTTTCTGGTTACGTCATCATTTATTTTCTTCATGTAGCAAGTGGTTAATGGGTGTCTCCTGTGTGTCTGGTACTGTGTGAAATACCGAAGCTGTTAAGAAGATAAAACATTGTCTCTCACTTAATAGAACTTACAGTGCAGTCATTGAACAGACTTAGAAAGAAGCTATTCCAATACAGAGATGTAAGAGATATTTAGGACACATGCTCTCCTTGTTCTGTGAGAATGATCTAGATGTGCCTATCTTAGGGCTTTGGCCCTTTTTATACTTGACTGTCTGACTTTGTGGCTTTGCTCAGCTTTACCTTCCCAACAAGGCGCACCGACTGTACTGTTTAATTTTGCATCAGACACTCCACCTTCTCAGCATTCCCAACCTACCTTACCCTCCTGCAGTTTTTCTTTCAACAAACTAAATATTCTACTTATTATAGTTTTGTTAGTCAGGATATTTATTTTGTTCTCTGATGTATCCAAAGTGCTTAGAATAGTGATTAGAACATTAGTAGGTGCTCAGTGAATATTGTTCAAGTGAATGAAATAATATAATCTTCCTATATACATAATTAAATTAAGTGAATACCCCAACTGTAATATGAGAAAGGAATAAAGGGAAAGTAATTTATGATAAACTAATATATTTTTAATAATGTAAGTGCCCAAATACCAACTATATTAGAAGACACTATGAAATAGATGCTTATTACACATTGTATCATTACTATAATAGCTGTCATTCCAAACCTAAACAGTTATTTTATGTTTGTGACTCATATTACTAAGGTGCTTTGCTGGGTGACTTGATTTTCCAAAATGGTGAGCAATCTTTAGTAAAGTTGTAAACTAAACAAAGTACAGCCTTCCCTTACTTTATATGGATATGGCAATTCCTTGGAAATCTACTGTATATTAAAACCATCCAAAACTTCTTAGTATTTATGTATAAAATAGAGTTAAGGGTCTAGATAATTATAAGCAGGTTTTTCACCCATATGGACATGTCAAGAGTGTTATGGGATGAGAACAATTATTTGTGTGTGGGACTATCTTGTATTATAGGACAATCAGCGTCTCTGGACACCACCCACTAGCATCTTCTAATTATTGGGACAACCCAAAAATGTGCCCACAGTTTTCCATTATGCCCCTATGGTAAACAGTTGTTCCATGACCTTACCCTGCTTAAGTTTTCTTCTCAGTTTTAATTACTCTGTGACTTATTATTTGATGATTTGTCTGGTAATAACCTCCCCTGATGGATTGTAAGCTTCATGAAATCAGGATCTTTGTCCATTTTGTATCAGCCTTTCACCAGGTACTCAATATATATAGTTGTTGAGTGAATCAGTGGATGAATGGGTGGGGGTAGTGGTGAGAAATGAAGCTAGAGAATCTAGAATAGGCTGTTTATTTTATTTATTTTAAAGGTTTTATTTTTTTTATTTGTCAGAGAGAGAGAGAGCGTGTGTGTGCGCACATGTACAAGCAGGGGGGAGTGGCAGGCAGAGGGAGAAGCAGACTCCCCACTGAGCAGGGAGCCCGACATGGGGCTTGATCCCAGGACCCTGAGATTGTGACCTGAACCCAAGGCAGACACTTAACCGACTGAACCACCCAGGCACCCCTGGAATATGCTGTTTAAAGGGTATTAAATAGGAAAGTGATAAAATCAGATTGTATTTGAATAGATCATATAGCTGCAGTGTAGCAGGTAGGTTGGAGGGAGGTCAGAGGAGAAATGAGTAGACCAGTTTGGTAATCCAGGTGACAAATGGTAATTTAGACAGTGGATGGGGTGGTGATGGTGGAAGAGAGGGGCAGAGTGGATATATTCAGTACATAAGAGACAAACTGATGATAGGAGTTGGAGATTGATTGAACTTGCCGGGGAAGGAAGTATCAAGAATAACTCCTAAATGTCTGGCTTATGCTGCTGGTTGGGTGTTGGTACTGTTCACTTAGGTTTAAAGCACGAGAAGATAGGACTGATGTTTTAGGAGGTAGGGAAATCATAAATCATACTAGGGATATGTTATATTTGCTGTTGCCTTTAGGACATCCAATGTCAAGTTGGCATTTGGATTTTCATTTTGCCAATTATTATTATTATTACTATTATTTTTAAAGATTTTATTTATTTATTTGACAGAGAGAGACACAGCGAGAGAGGGAACACAAGCAGGGGGAGTGGGAGAGGGAGAAGCAGACGTCCCGCTGAGCAGGGAGCCCAATGCGCGGGGTTCCTTCCACATGACCTGAGCCAAAGGCAGACGCTGAACGACTAAGCCACCCAGGCACCCCATTTTGCCAATTACTTTTGAGTGCACTTATAGTCCTAGGCACCATTGGAGATATGGCAGTAAACAAACACACTTTCACACAACTTTTATTCTAACGGGAGGAGATACATTTTTTAAAAAAGTAAGGATATATATGTTAGTTTCCAAAAGTGATGTGCACTGTACAGAAAATATTGAAAGGGTTTTGAAATAGTGAATGATTCAAGTGATTGGTGGTTAACTGATTGGAGAAAGACTCCCCTGAGGAGAAACATTAAACCGAGGTAGAGATGATAAGAAGGAGCAGACCAAGTAAAGATCAGAGGAAAGAATATTATGGACTGAAGGAGTTGCCTGTGCAAAGTCCTTAAGACGGGAAAGAGGCTGGGTGTGAAGAAAAGAAAAAAAAAAGGCCAGTGTTGTAGGAGTACAGTAGACAAGGGTAGGAGTGGTACAAGCTGTGGCAAGAGGGATAGCCAGGGATTGGATAATGTAGGGCTTTATATTCCAGGGTAAGAAATGTATGTAAGTACACAGAAATGATGTAGTTACATTTTTTAATTTTATTTTTTTAAAGATTTTATTTATTTGAGAGAGAGAGAGACCGAGAGAGAGCACGATTGGGGGGAGGGACAGAGGGATAGGGAGAAGCGGACTCCTCTCCTGAGCTAGAAGCCTGATGTGGGGCTTGATCCGAGGACCCTGGGATCATGACCTGAGCTTAACCAACTGAACCACTCAGGAGCCCCTAGTTACATTACTTTAAAGGTCACTCTGGTGGTTGTGTAGAAAATGGATTCTACACCAGGTCCAGGAGCAGTAACAGTGGGCATGGGCAGTAGCTTAGTGGGGAGAGGATAGTAACTTCGACTGGGGTGGCATTCGTGGATATGGAAAGAAGTTGGTAGATTTGAGATCACTTTCAGAAGTATTTTCAGAAGGGCTGTGCTATGGAATTACACTGGTTGGAAGCCTGAAGAAGAGGCCTGCAGTAAGTTTGAGAGGTCTGGAGTTCAGTAAGTAACATGTAGATGGTAATTAGAGCCAGGGCAGAGAGGAGATTGTCTACTCTAGTAATCCTTAACCTTGTCTTTACAATTTCAATCACCTGTGGGGCTTTTTCAAAATAGGCTTGCCCATAGTGCCCCTGGAGATCGCCTTCTGGTAGTATGCAAAGAGTCCCAACATCTTTTTATTCCTAAATTTGCTTTGTAGGTGAATTTGAACTGTCCTGCAATGGCCCCTAATCTTTTGAGTAGAACAAATTTCCTATCTATCTCCTCTTGTTTTCTGTTCAGCTCTTTAAATCATTTGTCAACTTTAATTAGGCAGCATTTAATTTTGCACACATAAAAATTTGTAAATCCGTGAATTGATGCTGTTAGCACAGAGAGATGTTTTCTCTAAAACATTAGTTTACCTGGTACTCCAAAGTCACCGAACATAATAGCATCCTTTGGAACTCTTTAAAACTGTGGTCACATTTAAACACTTTAGTATTATTTTACTGATTATTCTATGTGTTATGTATAAACATCCAAACTTAACTATTCTTTTAGTCTTCTAATTCTGTATTGATAGCTTATATTAAGAGGACTAGCTTTACTTATCTTTCTTGAGGTATATTATCAGACAGATAGACCTTGGTTTCTTACTTTGAGGCAGAGCAAAAGGGTAACATTTACCCATTGGCATGATTCTTATAATTCTCCTAAGATTATTGCCTTTTCTGGTAGCTTCTAAGTCTTTGAAATTAGAAATTTTTGCTCAAAAAGTGTTCACAGAACCAGTAAGTTTAATACTGATTTCTAAATCTGCATCTGATTTACCTTACTTTAGATGTCCAAAATCACCAGGGCATAATTTTTAAATTTATATTTAGTCGAGAATACAATTTCTGAATATTGAGTAATTGCTTCTTGTTAATATGTTTGAATTTAATATTTGAAATGATATTTGACTTGGAGACTGATTTTTATGGTCCCTTTCTGTTTATATATGGAATTTTTAAATGGCTCATAAGTGTTCTGTTCTTTTATTAGCATGTTCTTAATTCAAGTTATAAGTCACTTCTGGGGTTTAAAGTGGATTAAAATAATAAGAATGGTTAGGTCTATACATATAGTCATGTATGTATGTTTATATATATATGTATGTTTATATATATGTACACTCACTATTAAACTTTATATAATGTGTTTTCTTAATTGATTTATATAACCAAATGGTGAATATCCCTCTGTATATTCCTTTTCTAAAGTGCCATTTTATGTTATAAAAAATTTCATTCATTTGAGAACCAGTATCTTAGTTTCTACATGCAATATTTTCAGAGCAAATATAGTTGGATAGTTCTCTATATAAAGTGTTAAAAGACGTTAGCAGTTCTGAATTGTAATTGTTACACATTTTGAAAGTTTGATAGGATGAAAAATTATTTAAGTATAAAATCTTAGGTATAATCTTTTCAAAATTACTGTGTTAATTAGTTTTGGCTCTTTTTTTGTTATCAGAAAAGTCTTATTAAATATAGTTACTAAAATAAGTAAAAGTGTTTCTGTGTTCCAAAAGCAAAATAAAAATAGCTGTTCCTCTTATTGCAAAATAATTATATCTCTAGCATTTGAATATCTTGGAATTGAATTATGTGAAAAAATTATGTAAAGAAAAAATATATAGGAAAATAAACTGGATCTTCCAAATGTTTTAAGTGGGAAAAAAGTAACTAGTTACAGGAGATTCTAAAAGTGTTACAATAGTATTGGCTGCTGATCATGCTTTTGGTAATTAGAACTTTGTAATTTCAGTAATTACAAAATAGAACATATTTCGAGAGATTCATTTTTGTGAACTTTTGATATTACATACTGGAAACATTACTCGTACATAAGTACATGCATATATATTTTATATATATCATAATCATGTTTTTTTTTCTGTGCTGCTTTTGATATAGACCAGTGTTTCATTATGGACATTGCCAAATTGTTTATGATTTGGCAAAGAGAATCTGAAAATCTCATTGTAGTCATCCTTATGATGTATTTTCCTTCCAAATTTATTAGTAGTCACTTCATTTAATTTGAACTTCAGCTACTTTTCTTTCTGTCAACTCTTTTGAAAGTGAAATTGTTCAGATTTGTCTACTCATACTTCTTTCTCGAACTCAGGCCAATAGTTTCTTTAGTAGTCTTTGGTATAAGGTTTTATAATATCTTTTAAGATAGCTACTTATTAGTATATTGCTTCTTAGCACTGCTGTCTTTAGGGTGATTTTTTTTTTCTCCATAAAATTTCTTTCACTGTAATATTTTATTTTGATGCCTCTTACAGAAAGCAGAATATTTCCTTTTCCCAACTTGCCTACCTAAATGTACACCCATCTCTCCAACATAAATATATATCCTTACTTTAGAAAATGAGGCCTACTGACTTGATAATACGGTGATTAATTAAGTGTTTATAATAAAAAGACCTATGGTTCTAGTTCTATCTTAAAGTCCTCTCAAATAGTTTTGTTTCTTTTTTGTGTTTGTTACTTTAGAGGCAGATTGCTTCTGGTGATAGTATTTAAAATTAAGTTAAATTTAAATTAAATATTTTATTATGTATAAACTTTATTATTATTTTTTTAAGATTTTATTTATTTATTTGAGAGAGTGAGAGCATAGAGGGAGAGTGAGAGGGAGAAACAGACTCCCACTGAGTGAAGGAGAGCCCCATGCCAGGCTCAATCCCAGGACCCTGAGATCATGACCTGAGCCGAAGGCAGACGCTTCACCAACTGAGCCATCCAGGCGCCCCTATATGTAAACTTTTTTTAAAAGGGAGGATCTTTGTTGTCTTATCAGAATCCTGAATTTGCAGCTCTGTCAGTTAAAACTGTCTGTTCAGTTTAGGATTGCCACTTGGGATTTAACATTACAAGCTTTCACTCATTACTTGGAGAGTCAGCATAATGATAGATTCCCTCTGCCTTTGTTACCCCTCAAGGTAGGTAGGGAGTTAGCTTTCAATCTGAGGATTTCTTGCTGAAGCCCCTAAATTTCCCAGAAATCCAAATCATGATGGATATCAGCTTTTGGTGTGTATGATATCTGCTTTGTATCTTAGATCTTCACTGCTTCATATTGGATTTAAGTCACGTGAACAGATTCTCAATATGCTAGGCCCTAGGTAAGATTTTCGTCACCTGGACTTTAGATTCACTGATCATATCTTCAGTATTTTATTTTATTTATTTTTTTTTTTTAAAGATTTTTATTTATTTATTTGACAGAGAGAGACACAGCGAGAGAGGGAACACAAGCAGGGGGAGTGGGAGAGGGAGAAGCAGGCTCCCTGCAGAGCAGGGAGCCCAATGCGGGACTCGATCCCAGGACCCTGGGATCATGACCTGAGCTGAAGGCAGTCGCTTAACCAACTGAGCCACCCAGGCGCCCTCTTCAGTATTTTAAGTAATAGAAGAGTTAACTAAGCATATTGGAGAAGCACTTTGTTGCTTCATCTTCTTGGAATTTTGGCAGTTGGCAGTAGTATCAAATTAGCATTTTCAATCTTCTTGGAATTTTGGTAACTATAATTTAAAAATCGTTAACATCAAAATATAAATATATACAAGAGTATATTTGCCAGTGTTCTATATTACTTAATAGATGCCCTCTTTCTCAGTCATCATTGCTGTTGTTTGCATACTCTATGAATTTTCCAATTGGAGAATTTCACTCATGAGAAAAGCCTTATTTTTTCTCTATATCCCTTCTTTATAAAAATGCATACTCGTTCACTGTCTTTGTCAGAGAATTGATTGTGATGGAATTGATTCTTGCCCTAGTAGGTACATAACACACTTTAGGGAATTAAATATTTAAATTTAATCCCTTCACTTCCATCATCTCAGTTTTTTCTTTTCCCTCTTGTAATTTAACCATTATATCTTAATTTCAAACACTTTATTTAGTAGGGTCTTCTCTACATTCATAGCTTTATTTTATATCTTTCTATATGAAATTTCTTGAATTCTTTGTTTTCAACAAATTTGATCATTAGTTTTCCTGTCTTTGAATTTTTCATGTCCGTATATGAATGTGGTAAGTTTGTTCAAAATG
Organism: Leptonychotes weddellii; assembly: GCF_054177405.1. Classification (NCBI taxonomy): domain Eukaryota; kingdom Metazoa; phylum Chordata; class Mammalia; order Carnivora; family Phocidae; genus Leptonychotes; species Leptonychotes weddellii. Next base: position 100,243,442 of record NC_138378.1, read on the forward strand.
TACTTTAAGATTTTAACATTAACACGTACATCAGAACCTCAGTGTCACATAATGTATTAATGAGTAGAGTTCTATTTAAGGTAAGCTGTCCTAGACTTTATCCAGGAACATTGAAAGTTCTCTTAAAATATGTGTACCAATTATAGCTATGAGAGTTTAAAGAATTGTTAGTATGTCTCTTATGCTTCATGAAGCAGATTAGTGAGTGAGAAAGAGCCTCAGATTAGAAATTTAGAGGCAAGCTTTTAACCTTATTTATGCCTCAGTTCCTTCGTCTTTAGGGAGTTATTTCTTGACTATCCGTATGTGTGGAAGAGATTTGTTTAACTCCATCTCTGCATTACTACTTGGTTTAGAAATATATTGTGTGATATTCTTTGAACCAGAATTATGATACTAATTGTTTATCTTAGGTTGAATTTTTAAGTTTATTCATATTTCTCTGAATTTGCACCAAATGTCACTGGAGACCGTTGACCTGGAAGCCTCCTAGTTTGCAGGGGAAAACAGCTTAGCATTAAACACTGGTTGTGGACAAGTCTGAGAGTGGCTAATTGATGTGCAATCAATTGGAAGTTGATTACATGCACATACCTATCTTTCAGATGTATTTGCAGGAAAGTGTGATGATGTTTATGAACGACTTGAATGCTCTGAAAACAGGTTCTTTATAAAATTAAATTTTGATGCTGCCACTGCGGTATTTTTATGTCACCTACTGATTACTATCATTTTTCAGATGAGCGTTCATCTGATTACTCTAGGTGCTTTTCCACTGCAGTTGTTTTAAAACATGTTGAAATATAACTTAAAAACCACACAAAATAGATCAGTTGATTCTCTAGTTAAACCACCATTTACATTTCTCTCAGAGTATGTTAAACCAATTTGTTGAACACAAATGTAAAATATTTTACCCGAATAGGAAAACAAGGTAAGGTAATTGGTGAATGAATGAGTGAGAATCATTCATTTATTTGCTTGATTAAAGTTGCTCTATATTCTTGTATTATGAACACATTATTTGAATGCATTTGCAGGGTATGGAATTTAGTGTGAATAAATGTCCAAATCAGAGTGGTTGTTTTAATAGTAGTCTTAAAATTTTTTGATCCTGGATTAAAATCTTAGAAATAAAGCATTCTAGTTGGAAGTATAAAGAGATAAAAAGCTTTTTTTTTTTTTTTAAGATTTATTTATTTGAGAGAGAGAATGAGCGGTATGGGGAGGGAGGTGGGGAGGGACAGAGGGAGAGGATCTCAAGCAGACTGCCTGCTGAGTTCAGAACCCTCAGCCAGGCTCAATTCCAGGACTCTGAGATCATGACCTGAGCCAAAACCAAGAGTTGGATGCTCAGCTGACTCAGCCACCCAAGCACCCCAAGAGATAAAAAGCCTTTAAGATAATTTGGCATTCCATTATTTTGCTTACATGAATAAAGTTATTTGTCAGTGGAAGACAGGCCAATACTTTCTTTAAAAAGTTCATAAAAGGCCTATTTTGCTTGAGCATTTATCTTTTATGAGCTTTAAGTTAATTAAAAATATGTTAACCTTTTTCTTAGTGGTATCTTTTTTTTATCACATACTCATAATTCAAATGCCTTGCACACTGTTGATATTTAAGTGTATTTATGAAATTGGCTAAATTACAGTAAACTCTTAATTATTTATGCCAATGGTAGGAGGAATATGATGGTTATGAGAAAAAAACAGCCATATAGCAAATTTAATTTTCACAATGGATTTACTTTTGTAAATACATTTATATAAGAAAAAGGTAAAATTGTGAAATGTTTAAGGGTTGTGAGCTAAGTGGTAACTGGTGATGGTGGTGTGGAAAAATAGCAGGAGGTCAGAAAGAACTAAACAGGACTGAAAGTTTTCTGTTAATGAAGTGTACATATTGTTGAGAGTTGACTGTAATGAGATTACCTTTGATGAATGAGTTTGATATTTCCCAAGGATTATTTAATTTATTCTCTTTACTTCTCCTTAATTGAAAAATTATGATGTTTAAGTAACGGTTTTAAAATGTAATTAGGAAATAATAAATTGTGTACCTTTTTCTTTTTCTTTCATTTTCTTTTTCTCTTCTTTTTTTAGGGTATGAGTATTATAGAACAACTAGACCCTGTATCTTTTAGCAATTACTTGAAGAAATACCATAATACTATATGTGGAAGACATCCCATTGGGGTGTTATTAAATGTGAGTATCCTTAGGAAGCTGGGTTTTTAACATTTGATCCTGTGATGTTTCAAAATATCTTAATTGTCATCATCTATGATACCTTATTAATGAACATTGGTTTTAGGTAAATTTTCTTTCTAGTACCTTTAAGATAATTTGGCTTTCCATTATTTTGCTAACATGAATAAAGTTGTTACTGGAAGACAGGCCAGTACTTTCTTTTAAATACAGAAAAAAATATTTAGAATAGAAACCTAGTTTTTCTCTTGACTCACAACCAGTTCCGATATGTTCTTTACAAATATAAATCAAAGTAACCCTTGGTAATAAGTAGCCTTATTGATTTTTTGGTTTTATTTAATGTTCTAGACTCTATAAAAAATAAATGGAAGATTCTGTTCTTAAACTTCAGATATTCATAATTTAGTAACATGAGACAGATGGCATGTATATGTTTTTCTCTTTACAACAAAAACAATATTTCATGTAAATAATAGTAAGAGGCAGAAGTTTTGGGTAGCTGGATTTTTGAAAGAGATAATAATATTAATTTTTCCTCTAATAAATAAAACAATGTGGCTTTCCAGAAAGAAACTGTGAGACTTTTTCATAAAGAAGAAGTGTATGTATACTCAGGAATGGGAGGAGGGAGCAATAATGTGTTCATTGTTTGGAGAGGCAGAGAAATAATGGAGAAGGTAATGTTAGTCTAGAAGAGTTCAGGGCAGGAACCTACCCTACAGTGTTAGTTTAGTATAATTTGAAAGATAGTACATTGTGGATTTTTAGGAATGGTTTTAAGCAGTATTGACTGGAAGAAAAGCCTGTTAAGGGCTTAAACTAATTCTTGAAATTTAAACTAGGTAAGCTATACTAATTTCCTAAAGTCTGAATTCGATCAAATAAAATTTTAATAAAATAAATGGTGAACCAATCCACAATTAAAATAAAAACTGTGGTTTACCTCTTAGATCTGGAAATTAATTTATATATATTTCAAATTTAGTCAAAGTTAGACAAAGAAGAGACCAGGATTTCATGACAGAAGTGGCTAGGATTTGGTTTAATGAAAAGAGAGAAAAGTATATGTTTCTTGCGGTGGCTTTATTAAATATAAGAAGGGTGTGGTGGGGGCGCCTGGGTGGCTCAGTTGTTTAAGCGACTGCCTTCGGCTCAGGTCATGATCCTGGAGTCCCGGGATCGAGTCCCGCATCGGGCTCCCTGCTCGGCGGGGAGTCTGCTTCTCCCTCTGACTCTCCCCCTCTCATGCTCTCTATCACTATCTCTCTCAATAAAAAAAAAAAAAAAGAAGGGTGTGGTGGGAGATGACTGATATTTATCAAGAAGTTAGATTAGGGGACATTCTTTGAGAGAATGAAGTAAGGAATTATCTTTTTCCCATTTAATATGATGCAATAAGAAGTTCAAGAAACAAATCAAGAGAAGAGTAAAAAATCTAGGCTTCAGCTGTGAGGTGGACAAAGTTAAGCCACCAACACAAAGAGTGTTCACTTTTTATGAGGTCTGTTGTAACCAATTTTTTTTTTCCCCTAGGCTATCACAGAGCTCCAGAAGAATGGAATGAATATGAGCTTTTCCTTTTTGAATTATGCCCAGTCAAGCCAGTGTAGAAACTGGCAAGACAGTTCAGTGAGTTATGCAGCGGGAGCACTCACGGTCCACTGAAGCTCTGAATCCTCAGGGATGCCACCTGCACATACTCATTCTCTGTCTGGGGTCCCAGCCTAGCCCTTACCAAGATACTGGTCCTGGTTTGGGGGGATTCTGAAACCTCAAACTAATAGAACTTTCTTCTCTTCTTTTCTAGTAGGTGTAGTCCTTCCTTAATTTCAACTCATTAAAAAATGCTTTATAGTTTAGGGCAGTGGAAGGAAGGCTGGCATCAAAATATTTTGATCAAAAAAGATGGCAATGTAAAGGCCCAATTGTGGCAGACAGTGTTTTGAAAGTAACTTGTAAAGCATTTACCATATCCTAAATTTGCACTCTTTGCAGACTTGTGCACATATATTCCGCTTTCAGAATAGTTTTGCAAATTGTACACAAACAAACAAAAAAAGGGTGGAAGCTTTTTAATAAAGAAATTGCATTTATAAATGATCTGTATTAGAATATAATAAATCTCCAGTTATAGTCAATTACTACCCGTGTTGTACAACAGATACCTTCTATTTTAGTTGCTAATAAAGGGCTACACAACTCAAAATAGTCTGATTTAAACTTATTGCTCTGTGGTACATATGAAAATTTTTTTTTTTATTAATTCCATCTCAGAATTTTTATGTTAAAAGTGGTAAACTTCAGCTCATGTAAAAAATATGTTAGGATGTATTTTATATTTTACATATTTATGTGATTTTTTATCACAGATATTAGAATCATATTTTAAAGTTAGCTTTGAAAATTACATACAGTTTGCCTTTTTGTGTGTGACATCACTTTGTGTCATTACTATATTATAATAGAATATAAATTCAAGATTGGTAAAAGAACAGATGTAGTCCTTTCCTCCAAAGATCGTGTTTGATAGGCAGTAGTCTGCAAATGAGGAAACATTGAAGAGTGTTCTTAGTGATTTTCAAATCATTGCAGACCATACACTACTGCTATGCTTTCTTAGTGCTTTAAGCAATTTGACTCTCTTACTTGAATTTTTAGCAAGAAATCATTAACAGTAACAAAAACAAAAAACCACTGGATTTTCTTATAGTTCTACAAATTTTTTGTCATGATATTTGGTGCGGCTCTTCCAACTAAAATAATGGTATGGTGTTGTATTTCTTTTTTTAGCATAGACCATTTCTAGTCACTTGGAGGAGGGGAAATATATATATATATAATTTGATTAGTTAATTATTGGCCACCATGCATGTACTAGATTATACCTATTTCAATCTAACACTGGGTATCTACATTACATTGGAGAACATTTGTATCTTCAGTGTTATGCCGGAATAGCACAATTTTTAGATGCCTTGCACCAATTTTATTTAAAGATTTGCGTTTCTTATTTACTAAATATCAACTTTCTATACTCAAGAATTGAAAAAAAATAATGTTATCTTTTGGATTCAAAATTATCCACCTATACATGTGTGGAAATTATACTCTTACATATTAATGATTTATTTCCCATCACTTAGGTATACTTTTGAGTACTATAAATATTTATTCCTTATTTATTATGTAGACTATAAAAATTTCAAAATTGACTACAGAGTGAATTTTTATTATTTTCTGAGTATAAAACTGATACATGATTATTATAGAAAATTTAGAAAATACTGAAAAGGATAAAGAAGAAAAAAAACTTATCTGCAATTTCACTATCCAGAGATAACACTGTTAATATTTTTTGTATTTCCTCTCAGTCTTTGTCTATGCTATTTATATGTATGAGTGTGTATATGTGTTTGTGTGTGTGCATAATAACAAATTGAGATTATACTGACTATATAGTTGTATACCCTACTTTTTATAACTTCCTAAGTACTTCCCCATGTCTTTGAAAATGTAATTTTTAAAAAATGGCTGCCTGATATTTTATTGTATGAATATATACACCATGATGGAACCAGTTCTTCCTTTGGATATTAGATTGTTTCTAATATTTCACAATTATAAATAATAGTGGGATGGACATCTTTGTAAAATTGTAAAATTCGAACTCTATAATAGACTAATTCTTTAGGGTATATTCCTGGGAGTGGGATAATTGTTTTAGATGGTGAGAACTTTTTAGGCATTTTCAAATATGGCCAAATTACCCTTCAGAAGGTTTGTACCAAATTAGCAATACGTGAGTACCCATCATACTGCCCCTTCTCCACTACTGATTATTATTTATTTTAATTTTTGACAATTTGTTAAGCATATAATTGGTTGTTCTTTTTCATCATTCTGATAAGAGTGGCTTTACCATGAATCAGGTTTTTTCCTTCTGTGATTTTATAGTTGATTGATTAATAAAAAACACAAGAGGGTTGCTTGGGTTGAGTGGACTATACCCCTGTGAATATGTTTATTGTACATTTAAAAGTCTAGAATATTTCAACATCACTCCACCCTTTCCTAGAATATGAGCATATCTTTCATACTCAATCATGGAGTAGAAAGAGTTCCAAACTGATAGTTGAGTACTGAGTTATAGTTCTGTCTGTGCCACTAATTAGTTCTCTTACATAAATATTTCATGTTTTATCGAGACATTCTCATCTGTAAAATGTGGAAGTGATCTTTTAAGCACATTCTAGAATGTTAAAAAGCTACATGATTAAATTAGAAGTTTTATCTTGATTTCAACTCTACATACATAAAAATGAAAATCTTTTTTTAACACAAAAGGGAAATTAATTTGCATTATTTAATGCAGTTAATATTACCTAAATTGTTGAACTTAAGCTTTTCTACTTTAAGTGCCTTAGAAGTGTTTTGTATTTGAAATCTAAAATGTAAAGGAAATTATTATGTGGTTCTGTACAGTTTCTTCTTTATTACATGCATTTGAGTTACTTGCAGCAACTTTTTTTTAACCGTAGATTGCACAGAGCAGTATATTCATGGATTCTTCACTATTCTGCTAGTGAGTCCTTGAGAAATGTATGTTAAAGATTAGCTCAGTGAGCAGGTAAGTGAATACTTTGTGTTGGGTGGGCAACAAATCTTCATACAGAGTAGGATAAAGGACTATTTGGATATTCCAGTGTTCATATTTAGACACTCCAGTATGGATGGTATGTCCTGAGTTAGTCACTGATTATTGTTGCAGGTCACAAAGTTTTCTTTGGTAGTAAATAGTTCATTGCTCTAGATAAGAGGTTGGCAAATGTTTTGTGTGAAAGACCAGATACTAAATATTTTGGGTTTTGCAGGCCGTATGGTCTCTGTCCCAACTATTCATCTTTGCTGTTGTAGCACAAAAGCAGGCATGGGCAATGTGTACATGAGCCGGTGTGGCTCTGTTTCAGTCAAACTCTGTTTATACAGAAAGACAGCTGGATTTGGTCCCTGGGCCAGAGTTTGCTGTCCCCTGTCCTAGATGGTCTAGTTTACTTATAGTTCAAATTATTGGCTAGCAATTTAGACTGCAAAAAATGATTGTAAGTTTCTACCTTCCTAAGCCTCTCTTATTTTGATGTAGTGTACTTGACTGGGTTTGAGTGTTATTTAGAATTATAAAGGGAAGTGGGAAGTGGGTAAAGAAAAGGAGGAAGTCTTAGGAACTAGTGTTAAAGCACTTTGAAGCCCTTTTATTTGCTGAAGCCCACTGGGAGGTTTGCTTTGCTGCTGTAAATTAATCAGAAGAGTTGATGAGGTTGTGATTAGTTGTTGCAAATTATAGGAATTATTCTAAGCACTTGGCTACCTAGACGGTACTAGAGGATGGATGAGATGAACCTTTGTATTTGAGTATTCTGGGACATAGACCAGTAATTTAAGAGAGACTGTGAAATGTGAGACTCTCTTTTTCCATGTAAAGACTTTGGAAAAATAACTACCATCTTCCATCACTGTCCCTTAATATTTAGCCCCCTAACCCCAACGCTCAATATTTAGGAAGGACATAAACTCAGAATAAAAAAGAATTATTTAACTTGAACAACTTCAAGTTGATGGAAAAGTTACTATACTCTTCTATTTTCATTTACTCTGGATCAATGAAAACTTCATCAAAGAGTGGTATTAGTCCATAGACTGGCAGTTGGGAAGCGCTATGGTATGGTTGCTGAAAGACCTAATGTGGTTATGGAACTAATACTGAGTAGCAGGCATGCACTCTGACATTCCGTCTAAAACTTTAATATAATTGTGTTAAATTGTTAAGTGCCACATATTAAGCGGGACATTATGAACTATAGTGTTCATAGGGAGGCATCTAGAATGATGAAAGGCCTGAGTGCTGTGGAGAGTGGGATGCAATCAAAGAAATTGATAATATTCATTTTGGAAAAGATAAGTTTACAGAGAGGGAGTTTTTTGTTTTTTTTTTTCCCCCAAATATTTGAGTGACTACCATGTATAGGAAGAAACAGAATTTTTCTGTGTTTTCCTAGATGGAAAAATTAAGAAATGGAAGTTTCTGGTTCCACATTTAATGTTCTATATGAGAATTTCTAAATGCAAATAAGCTCTGTCCTCAGAAAACATTAGAAGTACTCAAAAGCTAGACCAGTGGTTCTCAAAGTAGTGTCCTGTGCTGTCAGCATCAGTATCACCTGGGTATGTTATTGGTATAGATCTAAAATTATGGAACACCAAGCTGAAAAAAAGCTAATGGAATTAGTACAAATAAAATGGAATTTATTTCATGTGTATAAAACTATTAAGGGCAGTAATTTTTAAATAAAAATTGATTTTGATCATTTAACACTAACTTACAACATTGATTATAAATTGATGATTGTTACTTGTTAGTGGTGGAACACTGGACCCTTAGAATAATAGTATACTTTTGTTTTAGTTAAAACATTTAAATACAAGCTAGAAGTTTCTATTTACTAAAATAAATTTCAGTTGATCTTCAAGTCAGTGACTTCCTTTCTTAAGCATGTGTTTCTTGAATGTTAAAACAGAGCCGTATCCGTAGCAAAAAAGGGTATTAAAGGAGCTTGCTCTTTTTATACCTGAATATTAGGAAGGGAACCAGGAGGAGCTGGCAGATAAATTCTCTCTGCCTTCTTTCTCTTTTACCCTGTAAATACAACTGAGTGGAGTGTCACACTGTGATCACTGACTGTGCTAATCATTTGGTAACAGTACCCTCAGGTGATGCCAGTAACTGGCATTTCTGCCTTTTCAAAGTCGCTGTTGTGGATGGAATTTGTTTGCCTGTCATGAGTTTATTGATACATGCTATTTGTTGGGGTACTATGTGAATAATTTTAGGGTTTTAGATTTGTCATTTATTTAAAGGTTCTCTGGGGATTTCGGAGTGGTTTGTGCCCAAGATGTATCACATTAATTGTGTATGTGTGTGTGTTTAATTCTAATTCAAGGTTTTGGCCTTCACACTATAAAATAATAGAAAAAAACTTTAAAAGCCAGTTCTTCTGATTTTGAAAGCCATAATATAATACAGTTGGTTTTTCATTATAAATTGTAAGTTATGTTCAAATGCATATTTCATACTGTATAGTGAGGTTGTAACTTCACTAGCTGTAGTCCTGTTTCTTTCCTGTCGTCCTAATAATGAAACCAAAGAGCATATAAATACTATTATTAAGCTATTGAAGGCCAAGTGTATTCTGCTATGAGCAAGACCTGAGTTCTGGTCTTTAAATCTGCCAGTGTAACCTTTGGAAAATATTTTGATTTTTCTGACCACAATATTCTCTGAATTATTTACTGAATGTGATGTTATATACATTTAAGTAAAAAGTACTAAAACGTGATGAAAACTGAAAAAACCTAGAATAATATACAAATGACATATGAATGACAGTTTGGTGAATTTTTAAATTAAATGCTTAGACTGTTGAACTAGATTTAATAAAAGTATTTTTAGCTTAACAATTTTATAAATGGAAATTTTTTTCTAAGAAGTTTTCTTTCCATTTAAAATTTATCCATTCGAATCTAACATAATAGACATTCAGCTGTATTTGTTCAATTTTGATGAATTTTAAAGCAAGGAGAACAAAAGGCAATCTTCATATGAAGTGTTTTCTGAAGGACAGGAAAGCATAAACCTTTTAATTGGAAACACTTTTTTAATTGGCTTTTTCCATTTTCACTTTTTAATTGTGGAAACCAGCTTCCTTACTGATTTTAAAAGATGGTAGAATTTAATATTCTAGGCTCTTTGTAGTGCCAAATGAAATGAATGGTAGTGTAAGTGATCTGGTAAATTTGAAACCACTGGCGCATGGTTCTTACCTTCATATTTTGCAATATCTTTTGGTTTTTACTGACATTTAAAAGTGGTATGAAGTTTTAAAAACAATTAATTAAAATCCGCTTTAGCTGCTAGCCCAGTGACATGTTCAGCTAACCCTCAGGTAGAAAGACACTATGGACTCTTTTTCACTGGAATTCATTTTCAGATTTGCTGGTGAGTTGCCACTGATTTCCTAGAACAAGTCCCTGCTCTTTCCTAGAGCAGAGTTTATTTCTTTATTAACGTGAGTTAGAATTGAATAATATAACTCCTTTCTACCTTTGATTTTTCATGACAATAAGATACCTTATTTAATATATTGTACTTTTAATTTTTAAGATGTTTCACAACTTTTTCTTTCCTCTTAATCTCAACAATATGTAGGCCAGACATTATTACCTGATTTTTATTGATAGAGGACCTGAGGCAGGCCCATACAAATAATATGACTTACATAAGTTTGCATGGCTAGTTAGTATCAGAGCGAGGACAAGAATTCAGCTCCTCTAATTTTCAGTCTATTACAGATCCTGTACCATATTATTACTCTGTGTTCTCTTTTTGGTGCTGGCTGTTTGAGGTATGTTGAATTCATATAGTGATGGAATTTTGCAACTTCAATAAAAATGGGAATCATTCATGTACATGTCTACTTCGATTAATTTAGGTCAAAATAGACTTCTTTTGATGGATTAAAGTACTCCATACCTTTAATAATTCTGAAGACATCTATTTTCTTTTCTTGGAAGGCCTAAAAATTCTATTCTGTTGCTTATATCATTAAAATGCACTGCTGCTTTGTAATGGGACACTGACAAAAATGAAATTTAAGTTATTTGGTATGTGAGTCACCGATAGTGAGTCTTTGCAGCAGGCACTTGGCTCTCACCCTTCCAGTCCATACATAAAGTGTCCTGAAAGCACCTGTGATTCTGCCGTGGATTTTCTCACCTACACACAGGGCAGATTGGAAATGCTAGGAAGATAATGCGCGGGGAGCAGCCCTCAGCCAGTGATGGATCGGAGTTGGAGGATAATTATTCTAGTTTCCTTGCCCTTCTGGTGATACTCTGAGGCATGTTTCACATTGTCTCCGAGTTTCTAGTGGGACAGGACTTGATTGCCCACAGCAGGAAACTGTTAAATATGTATTCTTTATTTTCTTCCTCCTCTTTGCTGTCTCACTTCCATTCCTTTATCAGTGTTCCCTGGGATTACCTCCCAAATGAGCTTCTTGTCTTAGAATCCTTGTCTCAGAGTCTGTTACAGGGACCACCTAAAATACTTTTGACTTTGGAAATAAGTCATTACTAGTATTTTTGTTAGATATGAAAGATTTCTTTTAACAAGACAATTATTTTGAACAAGATCTAAAACAGGTATTTTAGTATTCTATTTTAGCTTGTCTCATAATTACATCCATGTTCAATGTATTTTCCTTAGCTTCATTTCATAGCAAAGGAAAGATTCAAAGTAAAAAATCTTAGGTAGAAATACAAGCTAAGTATCTTGGGTGGAAATTGTTCTACTGGATCTATTTGTTCTTTTCTTCTAAAAAAACATAGTGTGATTATCCAGATGACTTAAGAAAGACACAATGGGTTATCTGTTTTGGTAGAAATTAAATGGAATTTGGTTCAGCCAAAATTATGGATTATTTTCTACTTGGATCCTACTTTCTCATTTCTTACCAGGACCTGCTTATTCATAATCAGGTACCAGGATTAGCCTTGACTAACACTGATTATACAGATAATTTCCCCAAAGATTTTTCTATGATTCTTGTTAAATCAAAACTTTAGGGGTGTTTGGCTCAGCCGGTAGAGCATCGGACTCTTGATCTTGATCTTGGGGTTGTGAGTTCAAGCCCCATGTTGGGCGTTGAGCTTACCTAATTAAACAAAAATAATAAAAAACTTTTCTGTGATCTTATTAAGGATTGAGGAATATGGAGTTTATAATTTGAATAAACTCTACATTAAATTTAGTACATTGTAAGTTTACCTTTTATAATTCTTTGATATATTTTTTTGAATTAGGAATACTGGGTTTTATATGTTTTTAAAAAACAGTGGGAAACATTCATTTTAGGCACATGTTAATTATCAGTCTTCTTTCTTTTCTCACGTAAAAATTGTGATTTGTGTGTCTGAAATATATGCTCTATTGATGTTGGTTTGTGTCATGGAACAGAGGTGAATTTAAGCAGGTTTATAGTTCTGTTTATAGGGCTATCCTAAGATTAGCATGTACAAATATTTTCCTATAGGAAAAACAAAACACTTGACGAATATATTTTAATTAGTTATCCTGATAATAAAATAACATCTTAAAACATCTCTGTATTTTTTTAAGCAGAAAGAGCAGAGAGTATATACGTAGTGTTTTCCCTCAATGTAATTGTCTTGTGGTGCCTTCAGATTCTGCTTTGTTTCTGAGTACGTGACAGGACATGTCTTGACCTTTTGAGGTTGTATTTGTCTGGTAGACATTGTCAAAATTCAACTGGGCGATTGGATTGGATAATATGGTTTGAGGGGAAAAAATGTTAGTTATAAAATAGTAAGTCTGCCTTTCTCCTGGGATACATTAAACTGCTCTAAAGTGGAAACTGTCTTTCCAAAATCTCCACAGTGGCATATTGGAAATAAGGTTAGAGTCTGTTAAAGTAACTGTTTGTAAATGTAAGTTTTGTTACTTCAAAAAATTAATCTTACTACTTTTTAGATGTGCTACATCCATTCAGCTGTCTAATTTATTACTAAATCCAGACAAGGCTTTTGGCATTTCAAATATCTCAATATGATAGATTGAAATCTGGTGTAAGAAAGAAGCAGAGATGATTTTTAAAATGTGTAAGAAACCTAGCCCATTTCCTGAACCCTAAATGTTTAAGTGATTAAAAATGGGGAATATCTTTTTATAAAGTCTTTATTGGAAGCTGACTTCGTGTGTTAAATGTGAACAATCTCATGATAACTTTTGATATAAATAAAACAAGCTTCAAAAATTGTCTCTTTTCCAAAGTTTACCTATTTTCTATTACCAGTAGGCCACTTATGCAATACTTCTATATTGAGTATTTAAATAGAACCTGGCCTTTTTAAGGTTTAAAAAGTGCTCTTTGCCTTCCATTAATATGAAGTACTTGTATTTGAGAATGTTGTATTTCTGGATGTTTGTTAATTTGATGAATCTTGCAGGGTAAGTGTTTTCCTGAAAGTTCTGGTTGGTACAGTTGTCAGAGAAAATTAACTTGGATAAAACAATGATGCAGTTTTAACAGTTAAAAATTTTAAAAATTTCTATTTAAAATCAGATCTCCATAATTGCCATAGATAATTTTGTAATTTTTGTTTTCAGAATTGTTTGTGTGCTGGGAAAATATTGTACCTTATAGTACCTGGTTTGCATTTTTTTTTTTTGCAGTCTTAAAAATCCTGACATTTATTATCTCTTAACAAAAGTAATTTTTAAATAAATGTTTACATTTTGAATGGGAAAAGTTAAACCAATTACTAGTACTAAAACAGGCTGAAATTTAGGTCTGGCATTTTGGATGGAGTTTAGATTGAATATCTAAAGGCTGTCAGTTTCTACTCAGGTATTTACAATAGAGTTAACATTGGACTCAAAATTGCTTGATTATAATTTACATTTTAAGTGTAATGTAGAGATTTTTCATTAACAAATGTCTTTTTAATTTCCCCGTTCATATATGATTATTTTTAAATGGAGGTTTAAATATTTTTTTTGTAATAGAAATGTAGGTAAATATGTTGTTTTTAAATCATTGCTAGTTTATTACTTGAAAGGAACTTTGGTTCTGTGCATGAAATTTTACCTCTAAAGAGCTAAACCTGGGGAGATGTCTGTCCATAATAGCTTCAGGTTCCTGTGCCCAAATCATATGATTGAAGTTACTGTTACTATAAAATGGCTTAGAATGATTTTTTTTAGCAGAAATTTTATAGTAATTTCAATACTATGTGGTAATGAAAAGCTTTCTGGTTAGAATCTTTAGCTTTTCTTGCTAGTTTCTACCCTATTATTCCCCCCTCTTCCCACCTTTTTAATGTCTACATTGTTGGCATCTTCTCTACAATTTTAGGAAAACTAGGTATTTGAAAAAGAAGTTATTTTCACTGAGTTTTAATTTTTCTGCCCAAGATGAGTAGTACTGTGATTAAGGGGGTATACTTTACTTCCCTCTTTTATAATAGAGCTTATAGCACTTAATATTCTTAAAGAATAAACCTTTACCAAGTTTTGTACTCATTTGCAGATCAGCCTAGGAACACCCTCAAGAAAGTAACAGATGGATTGTGTAGTAAAATAGAGATACTGAGATTTTTTAGCATGGGGATTTTGTCATGTTCAGTGAAGAAAAATGTTCTTTCAAATGAAGATAATGAGACTTATAAATGGAAAATATGGTACAAAACCCATGAATAGTCAGAACTGTTTTTAAAAATCTAAACTCTGTTGAAAACAAATAAGGTTATTCCCTAAGAAAAAGATACTGTATGTTTTTATTATCTTCTATCTATGTGGGCACTAAAGCAGTAAAAGCCAAGATTGATCTGTTTCTCTTCCCCTTTTTAGTTAATTGGCACAGGTAATTCACTAGTGTTACTGGCTTAATTCTGTAATGCTTATTATTTTCTAACATTTAAAAAGACATTTCCTCTATAAAAGAGAGAAAAGATACTGATCTGTGTCCCTTCACTCTTCCTCTTTGTTGTATTTTTTTCTTTGTATATTAGAAACAACAACAACAAAAATAACAAAAGCCTGCTTTTAAAGTTCTGAAAAGACTGCTTTTACCTGAGAGAAACTTCTTCAAGGTAGCTCTAAACCTGTAGCTGCTTGTAGAGGTAATCTGTTCATTCTCTGGTATCCTTAGCCATAACTGTTTTTAATGGAGACTGGAGCTCAGGAGAGAGAATACCCTCACAGCAGAGCCGTGTTTGCTTGGGCACATGATGTTGGGCACATTCTCCCTTTGTAGTGGTGTTCTCTGATGCTTGATCTCCCCCTCCCCCCAGTAACAGCTCTCCTGTCCCCCAACCAACCTCCTCCTTGCTCTTTCTCCCTCTCACTCTTTCCTATTCTTTTTCTTCCTCCTCCTGGAGAGTAAGACCCTCTAAGTATGTAATTACTGTATTTCATATTCTTAATTAGCACTCATAACTTTAGTGCCATCTCCTAACAGAGCAGTCTACCATCAGCCATACTACTTTAGGTCATCGTTCTAAACATTGGTGTCAGTTTACATAGCCTTTAAGTGTATAGGAGATATGACCGTTTATAAAGGTACTGGCTTTCATTGCGTATGGTAAATAATGTTTTAATCTTTTGCCAAATGATAAAAATATCTTTTCAAAGGAAAGGAAAAATCATTTTATGCAAATGTTTGTAAACATGTATGTAAATATGTTGTTTCTCTTTCCCTCCAAAAAATTATTAATAAAAATGGATTTTTAGTTTCTTCTTGAATGGGGTTCCTTTGTGTTTAGTAGGGCAAATTGTGCAAGTCTGCATTTTTTTATATCACATCACATCAGAAGAGATACAGCTTTTTTTTCTACTTTGTCATTTTTCAAATAATATTTTCCCCCCTTTATTTAAGAAAGAATGTCATTGATTTTTTTCTTTTTTTAAAAAAATTGAGGTATAATTGACATATAACATTAATTTTAGGTATACAACATAATGATTGAATATATATTGTGAAATTATCACCACAATAAATCTAGTTAACATCTGTTACCGTACATAGTTACAAATTTTTGTGTGTGATGAGAAATTTTAAGATTCACTGTTTTAGCAACTTTCAAATATGCAATACAGCATTATTAACTGTAGTCAGCATGCTGTACATTGTAGCACCATGACTTATTTATTTCATACCTGAAAGTTTGTACCTTTTCACCTCCATCACCCATTTTGCCCATCCACTGCCACCACCTCTGGCAACCACCATTCTATTCTCTGTATCTATGAACTTATTATTTTTAGATTCTATAAATATATAAGTAAGATCATATGGTATTTGTCTTTCTCTGACTTATTTCACTTAGCATAATGCCCTCAAGGTCCATTCATATTATCACAAATGCAAGATTTCGTTTTATTTTTTATGGCTGAATAATACTCCATTGTGTGTGTTTTTGTATGTGTGTGTACACATGCAGAGACACCACATTTTCTTTACTCATTCATCTGTTGATGAACACTTAGGTGGTTTCCATGGCTTGGCAATTATAAATAATGGTGCAATGAACATGAGGGTGCATATATCTTTTTGAGTTCGTGTTTTCATTTTCTTCGGGTAAATACCCAAAAGTGGAATTGCTGGATCATATGGTAGCTCTTTTTTTAATTTCTTGAGGAACGCCTGCACTGTATTCATAGCGGCAATACCAACTGACATTCCCACCAGTAGCGCATGAGGGTTCTCTTTTCTCCACATCCCCGCCAACACTTGTTAGTACTCGTCTTTTTGTTCATAGATGCTCTAACAGATGGGAGGTGATACCTCATTGTGGATTTGATTTGCATATCCCTGATGATTGGTGATGTTGTGATCCATATGTCTTTGGAAAAATGTCTATACAGATCTTCTGGCCATTTTTTTAAAAATCGGATTGTTTGTCCTTTTACTATTGAGTTGTGTGAGTTCTTTATATATTTTGGATATTAATCCCCTATCAGAGATATGATTTACAATATTTTCTTACATTCAGTAGGTTTTCTTTTCGTTTTGTTGATGATTTCCATTGCTATGCAGAAGCTTTTTAGTTTGATATAGTCCTACTAGTTTATTTTTGCTTTTGTTGCCTTGGCTTTTGGAGTTATATCTGAAAGTTGCATCAAAATACTTACTCACCTGCTTTAGAAGTTTTATGGTTTCAGGTCTTACATTCACGTTTTTAATCCTATTAGAGTTAATTTTGTGTATTATGTAAGATAGTAATCCAGTTTTTTAAAAATTTTATGATGTTATGTTAATCACATTGGGGAGGATAGGAATCCAGTTTTATCTCTATGCTGGTTTTTATGCATTAGGTGAAATAATTACCTCTCCTAGTCTTGAAGAAGTGGGCTTGTTTAGGGAGATGAGCTTTGCTGTTCAGCCCTGCTCTAGCTCTTGGCTGTGTCTTTAACCTTTGTAGTTGTCCAAGCAGCCTATTTTATTTTTAATAGCTCCCAGTAGTTGAGGGTGTGCAGGGACCTGTCAGCACATAAATTCAGGCTGATTGGTAGCCAGAATCTCATCTCATTCAGCAGCTTTTAAAGGATGCAGATATATACAGTTCTGTTAGTCCACAAGCATAAGCCCTGCTAGCCACCAGAGCCAGCTGATCTAGGGGTTACAGTCACAAAAATTGGGACTCCAGCTGAGTGTATAAGCTCCTTTCTGGGAGATTCTGGTGAGCTGTAGCAAGGCAGAAGGAGAGCATAAAGATGGCATCTCCTGGCCTATATTCTCCAAGAGCAGTTCTGTGGGCCTCTAGATGTGTGCCAAACCTGAAGCCTGCCCCTTAGGCCAAAGCTACAGCACGAGCAAATAGGCTTTTCCTCAGAAAGACTGGGGTGTGTCTACTGTCTTTGCAGTGCTCTGAGGCTGGTAGTCTGCCAGGAATTGTCTTTCCAATTGTGACAGTCCTGTGGGACACAGGAATGCAAGTCCCCCTCTCCACCAGAGCCAGGTGATCAAGAGGCATTCCCTGAACGTCAGCCACAAAAACTGGGGCACCGGATGCGTGTAAAAGCTTCCCTCTGGATTTTTCTGGTCCTCTGGAGCTCGGCAGAGGAAGAGTGTGAAGATGGTGCCCATCGAGAAAGAAAAAAAAAGATGGTGCCACAGTGTTTGCCAGGCAGAGGGAGACTGCAAAGATGGTACCCACCAGCCTCTGTCCTAGAGAGTATCCCATCAGGCCCTACCCTCTGGCTGATACTTTAAGATTAGCGAGTGCATCTCTGACATGTAAATTCTGAGCATTTTAAAAATGGCTGTTTTTGTCTGGGTGCTGGGGTGAGTGATCCATGTGTAAGCCCTTTAAGAGCTGCTTCTCCGTTCACTACAGCTCTGTGGGTCTCATGGATATGAGCCCCACTGGTTTTCAAAGGCGATGTTTTTGAGGTTCATCTCCCAGGTGCAGGTCTTAACAGTTGGGGTGCCCGTTGTAGGGTATGAACCCTTCATTCCTCAGGGAGAAGCTCTGGGTTTGCGAGTTCCCTCCTAATTATGAGTCACTGAGCTGGGAGTGAGTTTTATAGTGAGATTATGTGTGAGCCTCTCCTATCTTCTTCAGTGTGGCCTTGTTTGTTTGCCTGATGTGAAGGATTTGCTCAGCTAGTTTTCAGGTCTTTCTCAGTGGAAATTGTTCCACATGTAGCCATGGATTTGTTGTATCTCTGGAAGAAGTTGAGTTCAGGATCTTTTTGTGTCATCATCTTGAAGCACTTTTCATTGATTTTTAGGTGTCTAAATTATTTTTGAATGAATTAGGCCTATAGACTAATTCTAACTCTAAATAACATTTATTAAACTATTGAAAAACTAATTGGTTAGGCATCTCAATCTGTGATGTACTGTCATTCATGAAAACCAATGAGTTTCAAAAAGAGAAAAAAAATAACTCTTTTTGGAAATAGGAATTTTGCTTACTGCAATCCACTCAGAATATGGCATCATATGTACACTGGAAGAAAAATGGCCATCTGAACACAGTGTTTTGAGAGTCCTTACAAATTACATAAACATTTGTAAGAGTTTGTGCTTAATTTTGGACTCCACACATGAAAAGAGGAGAAAAAAATCAGAGGTAAGTGGCACACATGAATGATGATTTGAGGAAACAAGATTTTGATGAAGAAGAAAAAATGAATAGTAAAGTGGAGAGATCAGGATTGACTTGAGATATGAGAAGGAACATGGGTGACGATGAGCTCCTTTTTATTTTAGTCAATAATTAGTTTCAAACAGTCATAAATGATACTGGACTCTGGAAAAACTTCACTCGTGTAGCCTAAGGAGCATAACGGCACATAGTCATGGGAAGGTTTGGTGAAGAAAAGGGGAAATAACTTATGTCAGTAATGGTGTAGGCTAGGTTCTGCCCAGGAAGAGTTTCAAAGATTAGTGACCTTTAAATTTTTTTTCATTTCAAGGTGAGACTATAGAATTCGTTTTTAAGGGTGATGCCGTGAGCCCTTTTGTGTGGTATATGTGTGCATGTGGGATAGGGAGGGGGAGGCAAGAAAGAACATACCTCAAAAGTTTTAGAATCATTGCTTCATTTTAAATTCAAATCCATAAGCAGGATGGTCAAGATTTTAACTTGATGGATGGCCGTTAAGCAATGTAACATACAAATTATTTGAATACTTAGAGATTATGTGTATGAAACTCCCGGACATTTCAGTGAAAATTGTTAAGTGATGTAAAAGTACAGCTCTTGAAAATACAGAAGTTTAAAGTGTGTTGTTCACAACTAAATCCCATAGAACTGTTCTGAAATTTGGTGAGATCTGAATTAGTGATTTTGACACAGAAAAGTCTTACTCCGGGGCGCCTGGGTGACTCAGTCGGTTAAGCGTCTGCCTTCAGCTCAGTTCATGATCCCAGGGTCCTGGGATTGAGCCTTGCATCGGGCTCCCTGCTCAGTGGGGAGCCTGCTTCTCCCTCTCCCTTTGCTGCTCCCCCTGCTTGTGCTCTCTCTCTGTCAAATAAATAAAATCTTTAAAAAAAAAAAATCTTATTGCAGTAAAATTTAAAAGAGGTCTTTGAATTGAAATACTTCAGTTTTACGGTTTTGGTAATGAACTGATGTTTGTTTGTTTGTTTAAGTAGGCTCCACACCCAGTGTAGAGCCCAGTGCGATGCTCGAACTCAGCACGGAGAGACTAAGACCTGGTCCGAGATCAAGAGTCAGACACTAAATTGACTGAGTCATCCAGGCACCCCAAGAACTGGTGTTTTTTTAGTCTGGTACAGAAATCAAGGCATCTGCAGCTCTGATTCTTAGGGAAATAATGTCACTTAAAAACTGTTAGTTGTTCTTTTTAAATAGCAGTGTACTTAAAAAGTTTTTCTTTTTTGGCAATACCCTTAACAATTTCTTTTAAAAGTTAATATAACATTTAAAAGTTTGTTGTTGTAAAAGCATATAATGAGCATTGTGAGTATATTATATACCTAGTAATTGAAGATGATACCTAATATTGTTGGGGCACCTGGGTCCCTCAGTCGGTTAAGCATTCGACTCTCGATTTCAACTCAGGTCATGATCTCATCGAGCCCTGCATCAGGCTCTGTGCTGGGCATGGAGCCTGCTTGAGATTCTCTCTCTCTCTCCCTCTGCCCCTTCCCCCTGCCTCCACTCGTGCTCGTGCGTACGTGTGCTCTCTATCTAAAAGAAAAAAAAAGTAAAGGTTTGAATATTAAAAAAAAAAAAAAGAAAATGATACCTAACATTGTAATATTCAGCCAATTTGTAGGCTGTAATACAGGTCAAATTTCATCATAGAAAGTACTGTTTAAAATCTGCATAAGAACACAATTCATGCAATATACAAACAGTAGACTTTCAGTAAAGGAGAACCGGGATACTCTGTGATGAGTAAGATATGCCTACCAACAAGGAGACCTTTGTCTTCTACCAACTTACCAGAATTCATATGTACAGATAACTGCTGTCCTTTTCTGGCTGACCGTCTGTTTAGCACTTTGGCAATTTCTATAACTGTTTCACAGCTTGCAGGATATTCTTTTGATTATTCTCAATGAGTACAAGTCAAGAAGGACAGGAAACATGTTGGGGTATTTAAGAAATTACTGTAGGCTTTTGGGGCGCCTGAGTGGCTCAGTCAGTTAAGCCTCTGACTCTTGGTTTCAGCTCAGGTCATGATCTCAGGGTTGTGAGATTGAGCCCCTTGTTGGGCTTCATGCTGGGCGTGGAGCCTGCCTAAGATTCTCTCCCTCCCACCCCCTCTGCCCACCCCACCCCCCTAAAAAAAAAAAAAGAAATTAGATCACCTATATCTATGAAATCTGATTTTTGTTATTTTTTTAAAAATAGACTTTTAAAGAGCAGTTTTAGGTTCACAGAAAAATTGAGCAGAAAGTAGATTTCCCATATATCCCTTTCTCCCACATATGAACAGCCTTTTCCACTATCAATAGCTTGAACCAGAGTGATAAATTTGTTCAAATCCATGAACCTATATTGACATATCACTGTAACTCAAAGTCCACAGTTTGCATTAGGGTTCACTCATGGCTTTAACGTTCTGGGGGTTTTGACAAATGTGTAATGACATGTATCCACCATTACAGTATCAATACAGAATAGTTCCACTGTTCTAAAAATCTTCTGTGGTCTGTCTTTTCCTCCCTCCTCCATGCTCTGGGCAACAGCTGATCTTTTTACAGTCTCCATAGTTTTGCCTTTTCCAGAATATCTTATAGTTGGAATCCTACAGTATGCAGCCTTTTCAGGTTGGCTTATTTCACTTACTGATATGCATTTTAAGTCCCTTCATGTCATTTTCTAGCTTGATAGATCATTTTTCTTTAGCACTGATATTCCATTCTCTGGGTATACCACAGTTCATTTATCCATTCATCTGTTGAAGGATATCTTGGTTCTTTCTAAATTTTGACAGTTGTGAATAAAGCTGCCATAAGCATCTTTGTGCAGGTTTTGTTTGGTTTGGTTTGGTTTGGTGTGTGGACATAAGTTTTCAGCTCATTTGCATAAATGCCAAGTAGTGCTATTGCTGGGTCATAAGGTAAGAGTATGTTTAGTTTTGTAAGAAATTGCCAAATTGTCTACCAAAGTGTCTGTACTATTTTGCATTTTTAGCAATGAAATGGGAGTTCCTGTTACTCCATATCCTCTCTAGCTTTTAGTGTTGTCATTTTTTTTTTTTTTTAATTTAGCCTCTTAACTAGTTTCTGTTTTTTTCACAAATAGAATTATTCCATGAATTGTTGAATTGGTATGTTCTTTGGGGGAAGGAGGGTCCAGGGTTTCCTGTTCTTTTTTTTTCTTTTTTAAGATTTTATTTATTTGAGAGAGCAAGAACATGAGCAGGGGAGAGGCAGAGGGAGAGGGAGAAGCAGACTCCCCACTGAACAGGGAGCCTGATGCGGGGCTCTATCCCGGGACCCTGAGATCATGACCTGAGCCAAAGTCAGATGCTTAACCGACTGAGCCACCCAGGCCCCCCCAGGGTTTCCTGTTCTGTCATCTTAGTGACGCTACTCTCCTTTTATTGTCTTGACCCCAACCAAAGGAATAACTGGCCAGAAAAAAGAAAATTTAAAAAACCTTGAAAAGTTATTTTCTTTGTTTATAAACTCAGAATTCTGAAGAGTTCAAGTCCTTTATGTGAGACATATCTAGAATGCAACTGTTAACTTGGAGTCAAACTCTGTAAAAAACCAAATAACCCAACTTCACTGTAGTATTTGTTTCCATATCCCCTTTCTCTATTCTTAAGGCCTCTCCAACTCCTGCTCAGAAAAGTGAAAGTTCTGGTTCTGCTAACTCTGGTTGCAATGGTTTGATTTGAGAAAAGCTCAGTCTTTTAAAGCTACCTGAGATGATTTAGTACAGTGATGAGGTAATGTCTCTGTTGGTAGCCTAGCACAGTATTATTTCATGACATTTTGAATCGATAAGAGGTTGATTGGTGGGACTATTTATTCACAAGTTTTCCAGAGTACCTTTCTGGCAGCGATTAACTTGAGAGTAAAAATAAAGATATTTTGAAATTTAAGTTCATGTTAAATCTATATATATAGTATTTGTAGAGTTTCCTAAGATATCTGTAGCTCTGTATAACCAAAACTTATAGCAGCAGTAATAAAAGTAGAGTTACTACTACTGTGGATAGGCATGACTATATCTGCTAACCTGTAATTTCCATCTACATTAGCAACAGGACCAGCCAACAGTGGCTGTACCTCTGTGCTGCTTCCCATATTTTTGCCAAGTCAGAGAATTCAAACTTGTGACATCACTGTTTTGTGGGGTTTTGGAATGATGTGTAGATTCTGGAAGCACAGAACTAAACTGGGGTATGGAGAATATGATTCAGAAGTACTCCAGCCATGTCCTGATACATGAAGGAAATGTTAAGGTGTTAAAACAGTTGCCATGGTCTGATTTTCTTGATATTTTGATGGTAATATCTTTAAAGGTGTATTGTTACCTCAATTCCAAATTTTAAGAAATCTATGGAATTTGAATATTCCTTATTATTTCCACTTTCTTCAGGATGTCTTCTGATCCCATAGCATCACTTGCTATTGGAAAAGTATTGGAGAATAAATATTAAATGTGTCTCAAAGATTTCCTCATTACGGAAGGGAATATAATAGTCAATACTTTTCAAGTGGTGATGTATAAATTGTTCTATAAACATAGGTTGACTGCTGAGGTCTGCTGAATTGTGTATAGTCTTCAGAACAGTAGGGGATTCTCTCTTTAATGACCATCACAACATTTCTCAGTATAGAATCTAGACTTTGAGAGGTCAACTTGCTGATTGCCTTGGCTTTAAAACAGGAATGATCTCAGACCTGCTGTCTTTCTTGAAGATCTCCAGGGGAAACCTCATAACTTTACCAAGTGATATTCATGTGTTTATTTTTCCCTTATGTACTTGAAAATATTTTTGACTTCATTACCTCACAACCCTACACTACCATTCCCTGGTCCAATTCATTCTTGTCCTTGAATCTTTCTTCAGTGCCTCCTTTCATTTAATCATCTTCAGTGCTCTTTTCTGTGCTATTTCTTATCACCCTTTGATAATAGGAGCATGATGTTATAGTGAAGTCCTAGGCCAGGTTGCTTTTTCATCTTCTGCCTTCTACCTCCTAAAGTAAGATAAGACTACTATATCAGGTTTCCATGACAGTAGAGTAACACTTGCCTTCTCATGAGAATGCTGGAGTGTCCTGGCTTATAGTCAGTTGCTGTTTATTAGGAAATTGAATGTTCTACAGCCATTGTGTTTGTGCAAGGTAATCCTGCTAGTACATACTACTTACCTATTGCTGCATAACAAACCATAACAAAAGTAGTGGTTTAAACCCACACATTTATTATCTCACAGTTTCTGTGGGGTAGGAATCCAGATGCAGCTTGGCTGCCTCATGGATGTCTCCTCTGGTTTCAAAGTGTCAACCAGGGCTGAAGTCTCATCTGAAGGCTTGACTGGAGAAGGTTTTGCTTCCATGTTTGCTTATGTGATTGTTAGCTTGACTGAGTTCTTTTTGGGTTGTTGGACTAAGGCCTCAGGTCTTTGGCTGGCTCCTAGCTGGAAGTTGCTCTCAGTTCCTTGCCATTTGGGCTTCCTAACATGGCTATTTGATCAAAGCCAGTAAGGGAGAGAGTCTTCTAGCAACACAGAAGTCAGAATCTTTTGTAGTCTAATCATGGAAGTGATGCCCTCTCAATGTTGGTTAGAAGAAAGTTACTCTAGGGGAAGGGACTATATAACATCATAAATAACAAGAAGCAGAGATCATTGGGAGTCATTTTAGAGGATGCCTATCAACACAGCATTTAAGGTACATCTTTTTTTTTTTTTTTTAAGATTTTATTTATTTATTTGAGAGAGATAATGAGAGACAGAGAGCATGAGAGGGAGGAGGGTCAGAGGGAGAAGCAGACTCCCTGCCGAGCAGGGAGCCTGATGCGGGACTCGATCCAGGGACTCCAGGATCATGACCTGAGCCGAAGGCAGTCGCTTAACCAACTGAGCCACCCAGGTGCCCCAAGGTACATCTTTTCGTAACCTCTAAATAGACTGATTATTCACAGTGGGCTGAGGGAGCCTGGACCATTCCATGTGTTGGCCCTGCATGTCTTAAAAATATAGGGATGAGGGGCGCCTGGGTGGCTCAGTCAGTTAAGTGTCTGCCTTCGGCTCAGGTCATGATCCCAGGTTTCCTGGGATCGAGCCCTGCATCGGGCTCCCTGTTCAGCGGGGAGCCTGCTTCTCCCTCCCCCCCATCCCCCCGCTGTTCCTCCTGCTTGTTCTCTCTCTCTCTGTAAAATAAATAAATAAAATCTTTAAAAAATATATAGGGATGATTCTAGAATGGGGCTTCAGTTCAGGTTTATCAGTCTTAAATTTCTAGAAATGCACTCCTTTCTACTTTTAAAAAATTGAGTAGTATTTACCAATTTCTGGTCTTTTGTCACCTCTTCTGCTTTCCATGATTCTTTAGAAATAATACCAACTCTCACATCTTATGCACAGTTGGTTTACCTTCTGTATATAATAACCATTTGTTAAATATTTTCAGAATACTTCCACGTATACTCTCATTTGATCATCTGACAGTACCCTAAGTGAAATAGGCAAGGCAGGTATCATTGTCCACATTTTATAGATAAGACTTTTGAATAGAATAGGCTTTTCACAAGTCTGCCTGCTTTGAGTCTCTTCCTATCTTCAGTCCTTCATTCACACCAGCACCAGAGTTTTCTAATAGGAAAATTCGACTGTGCTTCTTCTCTGTTTAAATTCTGTAATGCTGTTTCATTATTGAGATAAAATCTAAATTCCTTTAAAGATTCTTAAAGTCTTGTTTAGCCTCACCTCTGACCTCTTCCATTCTCTTTTATAATCATCCAGAATTATGCTTCAGCACTTCTGTGACTTTACATTTGCTGTTCATGATGCCTAGGACCCCCTCTTGATGCCTGTCTGTATGTTCCTTGTCTTATTAATCTTGGCTCAAAAGGCATGCCAGAGGATGGATGGCATCACAGGGCCAGGATTCCTAATGTGTCATTTTTCTTTTCATCACTGCTATGCACACTAAAGCAGCAAGATGTTTTCTTGGAACGTCCTCCATTTTTTTTCAGTGCTTTTTCTATAATTTGGTGTTCCCTTTAGTTTGAACAGCATTCTTTTGAGAAAAAGTTTCTGGCACTCTTGGACAGATAGATAGATATGGGTGTGTGTGTGTGTTGTATTACATGCGGTCTCTAATACACACATAGCAATATATCTAAATATATATATTGTAACTATATGATATTATGTATACAAAATATAAGCCAGTTCTTTCAAACTTATGGTCTGTGCTTTTTGTTTTTCTACTTCCTGTGATCATAGTTATGAGTACCTATTTTGTTGACCTCTGAATTTTTCTCAAATTTTGTTTATTCATTTTTATGTATGTATTTTTACTTTTATCAGCTGTATTTATTTAATTAATCTGTCCAGGAATGTCTTCTCGGGTTGGCCATCTGATTTTAGTAAGCAGAAGTACAGAGCAACTGCATATTGGCCCTTTGTAAGTCCTGTTGCAGGCAGGTTGTCTGAGTTTCAGGAGGGTAAAAACATGGCCAGTCTTTTGTGTCAGGTTTTAGTTTAGAATGGGTTTCACCTTTATGATTCCCTTATCATTGCTTTGTGTCATATATTCCTTACAAATCTTAATACTAGCTGCAATCTACTGATAACCTACTTTGTACTAGAGTGTTTTAATCCTTAAAATAATCATAAAAAGTAGATAGGTATCCTCATTTTACACTTTAGCAAGATAACTAATTTGAGGCCACTCAGCTAGTAAGTAGGGGAACTGGGACATGACTTCAGACCTGTAAATTACTGTGCAGAAAATACGTTGTCCTCTGGTAAGATTCTATTTAAGGTTATTTTGTTCAGAAATAAGGCAGTGTGGTTCAGTACATTTACTGAGTACCCATGACAGATTCTACAGGTTCTTTATCAACCATATCAAATTCTGATAATCAGCCATATTTTACATTACTAAAATTACAATTTTGTGTTAATCAGTGTTATACCTTGTATTACTTTTCATACTAATCCCATCTTAAAGTAGGTGTTTTCCCAGGTTAGAGAACAGTTTCAGGGGGAGTAAGCTTATTCAAGGCCACTCATGTATAGGGAGAGAGCAGAGTTGGATTTGATCTCAGGCCTGTCTTGCTGCAAAGCCGATGCTCTTTTAGATTATATCAGTTTTCCTCTGAACTTTTTGGAATTTGTTCTTTTGTGAATCTGGTATAAATCTCCTCCTCAGTATTTTCTTATATTGCTATCCAGCAAGACATGATATCACTTGTTCCTCCCCACTTTCCATCTATACTGTTTTACCTTTCCTGGAACACACAGTTTATTTGCCACCCAGTTGTCCTGTTTCTTTCTGTGATTTCCTGTAGCCTGTTTCCCAAGTAGTTTTAGCACTTGATTACTTTTCTTTTTGTGTGTTATTTTTTAGCTACATTACAGACCTCCTGAGCTCAGGAAGTTTAATGCTTCTATAATTTCTCACAGCTCCTTGCTTTGCATGCAGCGTGGTAGAGTCAGTGATTTTATGCTTTTTCCCAGGACGTGGACTGAGCACAAAAATTATCCAACATGACTTACTCTGGAAGATTTTGGCCAAGTTTAGTGTGATCTGATACTGGGTACCTTGAAATGGTGACCTAGGCAAGCCCCCAGTACTTCTTTCCTTTTTGAGAATATAAACATCTGACTATTTAATTCTGTATATCAACTTCAGCAAGATTTCTAAGACAGTAAGAAACTGCTTCCTTCTCCACTAGCCAGGCAGATATTATTAGCTGGTGCTGCAAGCCTGTAAGTTCCCTTTATCTATACCCTGGATGTACCTGACCCATTAATTAAAAAAAAATCTTTTGCAGGGAGAAATAAAATCATACACATTTTTTAAAAAAGTAAGCATGTGAATAAAAGGATAGAAAAAAGAAGTCACCTATCATATCATGCTCCGGAGATTGTCACTGTTAATATTTTTTCCACATACATGTTTGTACATTTCTGTCTTCTATATATTTTTTAAAAGTGGAATCCTGCCATATATACAGCCTATTTGCTTTTTTTCATTTAACATCATGGGAAAATGCCCAGTTTATTAAAATTGTTCCAAAGTGTGTTTGTGGCTGCATAATATTCCATTGAATACATGAGGAGGATACCATGTTATAAGTCATACAGGAATATAATCATTTTTATAACTCAGTTTTTTCTAGGGTTTCTGATGTTAGCTTATGGCAGAAAAATAATATAGTCAATTCCAAGCTTTCTCAATCAGCTCAAGAAAATTTTCTTTATTGATTCAGAGGTTTTTCTTTTTATTCTTTCTTCCTATGTGGTATCTGAGTACAAAAGTGACTTGAATGACAGTATTGTAAGTATGTCTTATATAAGTCTCTGTTTGGCCACAGCTGGAAAACTGGATAAAATGTAACAGTTTCAGACATTGGACAACAATGCAAGACTGGGATTCATGAGTGAAGGGAAGCAAACAAATTCAACCATATGATTGTATCAGGTTACTGCCTGGAGGCAGTTTCCACATCTCCTTGTGCAAGGAACCCAAACAGCACATAGATGATCAGAGTTCAAGGAAGCCAGATCAGGGTTTGGGGAAGCCAAGATGACTTGAATTTGTTGAGCTAAGGTACCAGAGAGCAGGTTTGCTTTACAGAGGAAGGGTTCTATGGACCTGCAGAGGGATCCCACTCAGTCTTGGGTGAGTACTGATTTGTGCATGTTTGAGAGAAAATGATCTGAGGCCAGGAAAAGAAGGACTGCAAAGGAGTAGGCATAATGGTTTCCAGAGCTGACATGACTAGGAGTAGTGTGCTTCCATCAGCAAGAGTGGAAAGACATTACAATATATGGGAGGAATCCTCAGAAAGGATTAAGTTAGTCCTAGACTAGGGTTCTGCTCTGTACCCATCTTTAATAAAAAGCTTAAGAGCAAGACTCAGAGAATCCAGCTGATCGCAAATAACCATTGCCAGAATAAAATCCGACCACACTTAAAGGAATTTAACAAAAATCCAGTATTCAGCATGCAAGATTCAGAATGTCCAGCATCTAGTAAAAAAAAAAAAAAAATAATCAGGTACTCAGAAAAATATGACTCACCACTTAGGGCTGTGGGGTGGAGTAAAGAAGAGACCCAGAAATGTCAGAGGTGATAGAAGTAGCAGACGAGGACATTAAAACTCAGTGTCCCATGTGGGCAAGAAGGTCTACGAAAACAGTGAAGTGAGAGATACGAAAAAGACCAAACTGGAACTTTTAGAAATGAAAAATAAAGTACTTGAAATGAAAAATACACTAACTGGGATTAACACAAGAGTAGGCACTAAATGAACTTAAAGATGGGACTATCCAGAATGAAACAAAAACAGAAGAGTCAGGGGAAAGGGAATCAGTAGCATCCGGGATCTGTGGGATAATAAGCAGCAGCTTAATTTAACGTAGGTGTCATTGGAGTCCCTGAAAAAAGTGGGAGGGGAAGGGGCAAAAAAAGTATTCGAAGAAAAAATACTTGAAAAATTTTCCAAATTTCATAAAAGCCAGAAATGCACAGATTGAAGAAATAAAATGAGCAAAGAATAAACCTAGGGAAACAAGACATAATTGCTGAAAACCACTTAATAGGGTGGAGTAATTTTCAGATGTTCACTTGAATTTTTTATTTCAAATTGAAATTTTTAAAAGGGTTCAAGGACTACTTGCATCCAAATTACCTCGGGTGTTGATTAAAAGTCTGTGTTCCGAGGCTCCATACTAGAGCCATTGAATTAGAATTCTCAGGCGGATGGCCCGGGAATTTCAACTCTTAGAAATCTTTCCATGTGCACTTATACACTGAAATGATAACAAAATGCATACAGTTGGGGGAGTACAATGAAATTAATGTTACTCTATCAGATATTAGATCTATCAACAGTTTTCAGACAAAAGAATTTACTTTCTTGGAACAGAGTGTATGTGTATGTCCAATTGAATCTGATTGTCAAAGGCTGTAGAAAACAACAGTGATTAGTCACGTAGATTTTAATTTTGATCAATTTATTACATAGTTTCCCAGAAAAGGGGTTGCAGGACACTGCATCCAGCATAGAGGATTCTGAGTAGAGTCTAGAAGGGTAGCACTACCAGTTTCATGTAGATGTTTAGAGAACAGTTTCAAACTAAAGTGCAGGTCTGGCACTTAGGAAAGATACCTGCTTCTCCTTCAGATGGTGAAAGAAAGCTCAGTTTTGGACTTGGGATTCATAGTTGTAATGAGTGTTAATTTTAGAGTCAAATATTAATCTGGAGCCTGACCAGTGGGTGAATTACTTAATTTCTGAGTCTGTTTCATAATCTGTGAAGTGGAAATAAGTTTTCTTTCAGTACTATGAAATGAGATAACATGCTGTGTTTAGCAGCCAACTTGCAGATGCCGAGTATTTGATCGGTGTTATCATTTCCTCTAATATTTGAGCTCTCATTGAGAATTATTAGATACCAGACATCGGATGTGGGGAGTAGAAACTGTCTAAAAGTATTTGGACAGGTCCTAGATAGGTTTAATCAGAGAGTTTTCATTGGAAAGGCTAAATTACAGGCTGATCCAAGAAAGTTCAAAGGGAAATCCTGGAAGCAGCCCAGTTATGCTTGATCAAACGAATTGAAAAGCCTGACCCTGAGCTCGTTACTTACCTTTCTAACAATTTTATTCCCGCTGGATTAAAGCAGTTGATGCATCTTCATATCAGATTTGGGGCAATGGAGCTGTGAAGGAAGGAGAGGAGAGAGGGAAGGAAAACTTCCTCTGCTTGGACGGAGACAGTGGAGTAGCTGCAGGGAGACCCCATCAGTGCCTGGGAACCATGTTTCTTCACACAGAGAGAGGCTGAGTAGCTCACTTGGGGATTGTACTCAAACCATAGTCTTAGCACCATGTGCTACGCAGTTGAGCTCAAATACCTGCGTATTCTAAATAAAAGGTGTAAAGAAAATAACTTTAGAAACGAAATAACAGATTCCTAGCCTTTTGTGAATGGATTTAGCATATTATCGAGTAGTCCCTATGTGCCAAGTGTTTTGCCTTCAAAAAATGAGAAAGGCACATGCTCTCTCTGGCTTCTTGGAGCGCTCAGACCAGAAGAAAAAACAAGATAGTTTGAGGAAAGTTAGGCTCACCCTACCCTGTGAGTACATTGCTCCCAGGAGAAGAGTTGTCCTTGAAACAGAGGTAACTGGAACCTGCCCAGAAGGCTCTGTGAGAGTCTTCTTTGCCCTCAGAGGGAGAATGAGAGGGCTGACATCCTGCCATACAAAGAGACATTAAATCAAGAGGAGGGCTGGCCTCAAAGCTGCAGACCTCAGATTTGTCATATTTTCTACTGTTCACTCTTAGGAATAGTACTGAGTAAAGTCTTTGTAAACATGTACTCCAAGTGAATACATAGAAACTAACTTAGCCATCCAATAAAACAATACTACTTGATTCCTTTAAAAACTGTGATTGGGTGCTCCGGTTCCAGAGTCCGACAGATCTGCATTTGAATCCTAACTTACACAATAATAAAATTTGATTCAACTCTTTAAGCCTCTTTCCCCTTTTTGGGTGAAATAGGAATGATGATAAAGAATTGTTCATAGTTGATGAAGAGAAATATCTTTAAAGTGCTTGGCACAATGCTTAATGTGTGGTAAGTTCCCAGTAAATGTTTGCTTTTATTAAACTATACCCTAACAGCCATTCTTGGAGGGACAGAAGTTAAGGAAAATAGAATGAAAGAAAATCATTCAGTACACTAGGTGTCAGCATTGTGCCGCAAATAGTTGTGTACACAAAATGCCTATTATTTATTTAGAGGGTGTTCGGGTTGAACTGGCTTGGAATAGAGATCTGGGAAATTCAGAATCCTAAAACTCGAAAGAAGGATATAACAATGTTCTGGCAAAGGTCACTATGCATCAATTATTTTTCACACTGGCAATCTGTTGAAAATGAGAGCTGCCTATCTCACTGGACTCCTGCTATCACCGTAAACTCAGCATATCAGGAATTATGAACAATCTCTTTGTCTGTGATGCTAGCATTTTTCTCATCTCTACGCTTTAAGTCTTGGAGTCATTATCAAGAAAGAACTGTGATTGAATCATACCTTTACTGCTTCTTAGCCATATGGGTAATGATAATATTTGTTTTACCTACTACACAGGGTCATCAGAATGACCTCTGAAAAATAAATGTATTTAAAACAGCCTTACTGGGGTGCCTGGGTGGCTCAGTTGGTTAAGCGACTGCCTTTGGCTCAGGTCATGATCCCAGGGTCCTGGGATGGAGCCCCACATCGGGCTCTCTGCTTGGCAGGGAGTCTGCTTCTCCCTGTCCCTCTGCTCGTGCTCTCTCTCACTTGCTTACACTTTCTCTCAAATAAATAAAAAAAATCTTAAAAAAAAAAAAAAACAACCTTACTGAAATGTCAGACATTCTTATGCTATATATTTAGCAAACAGAAGCAAAAACTGAGATGGGGAAAGACTTGACCTAGGATTCTTTTTTTTTAATTGAGATATAATTGACATACAACATTGTGTAAATTTAAGGTGTACAATGTGATGATTTGATAACATTTATATATCACAATATGATTACTACCATAGTGTTAGCTAATACCTCCAGCATGTCACATAATTATGTTTTTTGGGGTGAGAACAATTAAGATCTAGTCTCTTAACAACTTTGAAGTATATTATACGTATTGTTGACTATAATCACAATGCTGTGCATTAACTCTCCAGAACTTACTCATCTTCTAAGTGCAAATTTGTATCCTTTGACCAATATATCCCCAATTCCCCTACCCTACAGCCACTGTCAACCACCAATCTACTCCGTTTCTACAAGTTTGGTTTCTTTACATTTCACATGTAAGTGCTACCATACAGTATTTGCCTTTCTCTGACTTATTTAGCTTAATGCACTCAAGGTCCATCCGTGTTGTCGCAAATGGCAGATTTCCTTCTTTTTTATGCTGAATAATATTCGTGTGTGTCTATGTGTATATGTATGTGTGTGTATAATCACATTTAAAAAAATCCATTTGTCCATGGATAGACACTTAAGTTGTTTCTATATCTTGGCTGTTTTGAATAATGTGGCAGTGAACATAGGAGTGCAGGTATCTTCTCAATATCCTGTTTTTAATTCCTTTTGATATATATCCAGAAGTGAGATTGCTGGGTCACATGGCAGTTCTGTTTTCTAATTCCTTGAGGAACCTTCATACTGTTTCTATGGTGATTGTACCAGTTAACATTCTCACCAACAGTGCATAAATGTTCTCTTTTCTCCACATCCTCACCAACACTTGTTATTTCTTGTCTTTTTGATTCTAGCCATTCTAACAGATGTGAGGCGATAGCTCATTGTGGTTTTGAGGTGCATTTCCTGATGATTAGTGATGTTGAGCATCTTTTCATGTATCTGTTGGCAATTTGTATGTTTTCTTTGGAGAATGTCTATTCATTTCCTCTGCCCATTTTTCTTTTTCTTTTTTTTTTAAGATTTTATTTATTTATTTGATAGAGAGAGTGAGAGAGCACAAGCAGGAGGAAACAGTAGAGGGAGAGGGAGAAGCAGGCTCCCCGCCAAGCAGGGAGCCCAACGCGGGGCTCGATCCCAGGACCCCGAGATCATGACCTGAGCCAAGGGCAGACGCTTAACCAACTGAGCCACCCAGGCTCTGCCCATTTTTCAATTGGATTGTTTTTTGTTACTGAGTTGTATAAGTTCTGGATATTAAACCTTATCTGATATATGGTTTGCATTCTCTCATTCTGTAGGGTGCTTTTTCATTTTATTGATTGTTTCTTTTGCAATACAAAAGCTTGATTATAGTGTATGATCCTTTTAAAGTAGAGTGGAATTTAGTTTCCTAATATTTTGCTGAGGATTTTTGCATCTGTGTTCATTAGGTTTATTGGCCTGTAGTTTTCTGTTCTTACAGGGTCCTTTTTTGGTCTTAATGTAAGAGTAATGCTGGCCTCATAAAATGAATTTGGGAGTGCTCCCTCTGCTTCAGTTTTTTCAAAGTGTTTGGGGGAGAGTTGGCATTAATTCTTCTCTGTTTGGTAGAATTCACTGGTGAAATCATCTGGTCTTGGGATTTTCTCTGGTGGGAGGTTTTTGCTTACTGATTCATCCTTCTTACTCATCTTGGTCTGTTTGGATTTTCTATTTCTTTGTGACTCAGTCTTGGTAGGTTGAACGCTTCTAGGAATGTATCCATTTCTTCTAGGTTATCCCATTTGTGGGCATAGAATTGTTCATAGTAGTCCTCCATGTTCCTGTGTATTTCTGTGGTATCAGTTGTCAATTTTTTTATTTTCAAAAAGCAGTTTTTAGTTGATCCTTTCTAATGTTTTCCTGATCTTTATTTCATTTATTTCCTCTTTGATTTTTTTATTTACTTCCTTCTAACTTTGGGCTTATTTTTTATTTCTATTCTCTTGAAGTATAAAGTTTGGTTGTTTGTTTGGGATCTTTCTTTTCCTTAATATAAGCATTTATCACTAAAAACTTCCCTCTAAGAACTGCTTTTGCAGCATTCAGTAGTTTTTTTGTGTGTTGTATTTCCATTTTCATTTGTTTCAAGATATTTTGATTTACTTTCTGATTTCTTCTTTGACCTATTGTTTGTTCAGGAGTGTGTTGTTTAGTTTCTGTATGTTTCTAAATTTTCTAGCTTTGCTCTTTTTGATTTCTAGTTTCATTCCACTGTAGTTGGAAAAGGTGCTTGATATGATTTAGATCTTAAATTTGCTAAGATTTGTTTTGTGGCCTATCATATAATTTATTCTGGAGACTATTCCATGTGCACTGAAGAAGAATATGTATTCTGTTGCTATTGGATGGAATGATATCTATGTATGTCTGTTCGGTTCATTTGGTCTAACGTGTGGTTCATGTCCATTTTTGTCTGGATGATCTATACATTGCTGAAAGTGGAGCATCGAAGTCTCTTATTGTATTGTTTTCTTTTTCTGCTTTGACATCTGTTAATATTTGCTTAATATATTTAAGTGTTCTGACATTGGGTGCATATATTTACAATTGTGATATCTTCTTGATGAGTTGGCCCCTTTATCATTATAAAATGACCTTATTTGTCTCTTGTTACCATTTTTGGCTCAAAGTCTATTTTGTCTGATATAAATACATATATATCTCTGCTTTTTTTTGGTTTCCACTTGCATGGGGTATCTTTTTCCATCCCGTGACTTTGAACCTATGTGTGTCCTTAAAGCTGACATGAGTCTCTTGTAGGCAACATGTAGTTGGATATTGTTGTCATTTTAATTTTTTTATTTTTATTTTTTTTAAAGATTTTTTATTTTTTTATTGAGAGAGAGAGAGAATGACAGAGAGCATGAGAGGGAGGAGGGTCAGAGGGAGAAGCAGACTCCCCGCCGAGCAGGGAGCCCCATGCGGGACTCAATCCCGGGACTCCAGGATCATGACATGAGCCAAAGGCAGTCGCCCTACCAACTGAGCCACCCAGGTGCCCCAGTTGTTGTTTTTTTAATCCAGCCAACCAGCCTTTGCCTTTTGATTGGTGAATTCGATCCATTTACATTTATAGTAATAATTGATATGTAAATATGAATTCCATCTTATTAATTGCTTTCTGGCTGTTTTGTAGTTCCATTGTTCCTTTCTTTTCTCTTTTGCTGCCTATCTTTGTGAATTAGTGATTTTCCATGATGGTTATGCTGTAATTCACTTGTCTTTATCTTTTGTGAATATACTGTAGGATTTTACTTTTTGGTTATAATGAGATTAACATAAAATGTAAATACAACAGTTCATTTTATGCTGTTGGCAACTTAAACTCAACTCATACTAAAACTTTACCTTTCTACACCCCCACTTTTATGTTTTTGAAGTTACAATTTACTTCTTTTTATACTGTGCATTTATTAACAAGCTATAGCAGCTGTAGTTATTTTTAATACTGTTTTCTTTTAATCTTTATACTATAATTAAGTGGTGTCTGGGAAAGTCTATTTCTCCTTTTTTTTTTTTAAGATTTATTTATTTATTTTAGAGAGAGAGAGCACATCAGTGGGGGAGGGACTGAGGGAGGGAGAAGAGAGAGAGAATCTCAAGCAGACTCCCTGCTGAGTGGGAAGCCTGATGCAATGCATGGCTCAATCTCACAACCCTAAGATCATGACATGAGCCAAAATCAAGAGCTGGATGCTTAACCGACTGAGCTACCCAGGTGCCCCCTCCTTCATTTCTGAAAAATGATTTTAGAGGATAGAGTGTTCTTGGTTGACTGCTTTCTTCTTTCAGTACTTTGATTATCATTCCACTGTCTCCTAGCCGGTATAGTTTCTGCTGTGAAATTTGCTGATAGCCTAGTGGGGGTTCCTATAGCTTAATATCTGTTTTCCTCTTGCTGCTTTTAGAATTCTCTCTCTGACTTTGCTTTTTGACAGTTTCATTGTAATGTGTTTGGAGAAGACTGTTGAGTTGAAAATGGATTGTCTATTGGGAAGGAAGGAAGGAAGGAAGCACTTCATTCAGCCGTCTGTAGCCTTCAGTAATGAGATAACAAGTTTCTGGCAGCAGAGGAAAGGGGAAGGAAGTCTGTCTCATCATTAATTCTCTTCCTTTCCTAGCCAGTGACCTCAAAGCTCCAGAGGAAATGAAAACCAGTTCTTATTCTTGAAAAGGCAAGGTATCCTTAGATCATCCAATTACTTGGCACAAGACTGGAATCAATAAGTAGCTGAAATAAATCAAGATGTAAGGTTTAAAGTTGTTAACCTCACTGCTTCTGTAAATCTTTTAAAGTAAGAGTAGGAGTGGTGGAGATTACACAG
Source organism: Leptonychotes weddellii (assembly GCF_054177405.1). NCBI lineage: Eukaryota > Metazoa > Chordata > Mammalia > Carnivora > Phocidae > Leptonychotes > Leptonychotes weddellii. Next base: position 100,280,252 of record NC_138378.1, read on the forward strand.
TAATATAAGAAATTAGATTGGCATGAGTTCTGGCTCTTCAAATCTAATGATTAAACAATTTGATTCCCAATATTTTGATTTGTAATTGACTTAAGGTGTTATTTTGATTTGTAGTTGCTCTGGAATAAGAAACATAATTTTGAAACGTTTAACCTTCCAAGACCTGTGCAGAAGCATCTCGGCTCTTTCTACAGTTTGGCTATTGTGGACATTGCTGCTATGAACATTGGGGTGCATATGGCCCTTCTTTTCACTACATCTGTGTCTTTGGGGTAAATACCCAGGAGTGCAATTGCTGGGTCATAGGGTAGCTCTATTTTTGATTTTTTGAGGAACCTCCACACTGTTTTCCAAAGTGTCTATACCAACTTGCATTCCCACCAACAGTGTAAGAGGGTTCCCCTTTCTCCACAACCTCTCCAACATTTGTTGTTTCTTGCTTTGTCAATTTCTGCCATTCTAACTGGTGTAAGGTGGCATCTCAATGTGATTTTGATTTGAATTTCCCTGATGGCTAATGATGATGAACATTTTTTCATGTGTCTGTTAGCCATTTGTATGTCTTCTTTGGAGAAGTGTCTGTTCATGTCTTCTGCCCATTTTTTAACTTGATTATTTGTTTTTTGGGTGTTGAGTTTGAGAAGTTCTTTATAGATCCTGGAAATCAGCACTTTGTCTGTAGTGTCATTTGCAAATATCTTCTCCCATTCTATGGGTTACCTCTTTGTTTTATTGACTGTTTCCTTTGCTGTGCAGAAGCTTTTTATCTTGATGAAGTCCCAAAAGTTCATTTATGCTTTTGTTTCACTAGGCTTTGGAGATGTATCTTGAAAGAAGTTGCTGTGGGCGATGTCAAAGAGGTTACCTGCCTGTGTTCTAGAATTCCTGTCTCACATTGAGGTCTTTCATCCATTTTGAGTTTATCTTTGTGTATGGTGTTAGAGAATGGTCGAGTT